>NC_134700.1:151189052-151492802 GCF_043290135.1 Rhipicephalus microplus | reverse complement strand
ATGAGAAAATGTGCTGCATGAGGCTGGTGGAAAGTGTCGCATGACATACGCAACAGGCAAGCCACGTTCTTCGTTTCATAACCTGAGCATGGGGTTCATTGTGCACTCACTTTCTCCTCTGCCAATTTTGCAAACACAAACATGAGCAGGTGACCACGATGGCGTCAAGCTGTAGGGGGCTAGATAGATAGGCAGGCAGATAGAAACAGTCGAAGTGTTTTTGGATCGCTGAGAAGTAAAGTATTTCTGACAATGGTAATGATGATGATGATAATAACAACTTTATTTTTTTGTGAGATAACTAGGCCCTGTACTCCCCGTCTGCGACACACATGCCTAGGTGACGGGGGACAAGCACTCGATTAAAAGCAAGCAAAGAGGTAAAAACTCTTCGTAGATTTTTCCGCCAGCCGGATGGCTTCCTGCTGTGAAGTAGGGTGCTCGACCCGGAACACGGCACCACAGGCATCTTTACTATTTATATTTGATTTAGCCTCTAGGGAGCTGTCGCACTTCAACGTTATGTGACTGAGGCTGCTTGTCGCCCAATCGAGCATCGTCTTTCTTATCGTCAGTGTGAGCATTATATGTCCAAACCAAGTTTACAACATTCACATTTGCGTGCACGTTGAAGAACCCCAGGTGGTCGAAATTTCCGGAGCCCTCCACTACGACGTCTCTCATAATCAAATGGTGGTTTTGGGACGTTAAACCCCACATATCAATCAATCAATCAAGTTTACAACACTGCCAGGTTCCAGGCGCCATAATGCGACTGGTTCTTTATCAGTTAGGCTTTTATGTCGAAAGCGGCACCTCAATCCTGCGTAACCAGTAATCTTCGACGTTCTCCATGTAATTCTGCAGATGCTCGTTGATGTTCCGGCAGTAGACTGGCTTCACATTCAGGCGAAAGTCGAATGCTCGGGCTAGCTTGTGGGGCACCTCATTACCGGAAACAAACGTGTGTGTTCGGCTTCAAGACAGGTTTAATGCGAAGCATTTATTAGCGAACTTCGGCGACATTCAGCGTGTCTGTCTGTCTGTCTATCCAGCCGCTTACGTTTGGGTGGTCTTGTGGTCACCCTCTTAATTTGGCGTGAACCAAAATAAGGATGGGAGAGTAGGATGGTTTGACGAATATGACGCATTGGTCAAGACAAGAATAATGTCAAAATCATGTCGTGTACGTCGTCAAACACTTCCCGCCAGACAGTGGCACATACCCACTGGCGGGTATGTGCCGCTGGTATGCGGGTGTGTGGCACAGGTGATTGACACTTAGTATCTACCCAGGAACGACGAGAACACATGGACAATTATAACGCGCGAGCGCTGAGAAATACCCGACATAGCTAGCTTAGACCCGACGAATACAAAGAATAAATGTCAGGGTCCCAGCTGGAATCGAACCAAGGCATTCTGCGGGGCAGTGAAGCATTTTACCACAGAGCTACGTCTGGTCTGGGAACATCTTTTTAAGTAGACGCTAATATTATTGAAACGTAAAAAGTGGTTGAAGTGCTGCCTACACATTTTTATGAACATTACATCCAGCCGTCACGTCGGGTTAACGTCAATGGTGGTTAGTTTTCATGCGCTGATGTTGATTTATATAGCAGTATGCAGGGCCTGCATCCTCGCGAGCATCAGCACTCCATATCATCTTTTGGTGTAACTATTACACACGTTCCATAGTTGGTATCATTGCGCAAGTGCAAACGATTGGTTATGTAAACATCTGCAACTCTTCAACATTTGTACATTAACTTAGCCTAATTTTATGAAGTGTCACTGAATAAAAAAAATGCAACACGGTCACCTTCCCTCCACATGCTTTGCATAACGTCGATTCCCAGATTCGTGGGATCTGGCAATTTTTTTAGCCTTGTACTGGCCGGAACCCTTACAACTTGCGGCAAGATCCCGCGCTTTCCGACAATTGAGCCAAGTCAGAGAGGAGAAAAAGAGAGCACCAGGCTCCAGCACTAATCAAACGCTTCGATTCAATGGACAACAAGTCGGTTGTGAACGTGTATGCGGCAAGTGGAAAGTCGGCCGTGGTGGTCACCTCGATCGTCGACGGCTGAGGTGCCCTCGTATCGGCCGCCGCCATTAAAAGCCGCAACACGCAAACGGCTGAAGAACTTGCGGTATCTCTCGCTTGCGTTGGAACGCTAGCCAGTTTCATCATTAGCGAAAGGGTTTTTTTTAATTTGTTTTATTTGGCCAGTGTATCGCATTTATATGGTTGAGACATATGTACACAGGAGCCGTTTGCGTGTAGTCCAGGCTTCCGAGTGTAGGACCCGAGGTCTGGAACCAACAGCCAAAACATTTTTTTTTTTTTCGGGGCGAAGCACCTTATAGCGTCTCCACTTGTCGTCTTGTCATAAACGTCCCTCATAACCGGGTACGCCTGACAAGTAGTGGGTAAGTCCCACTACTTGGCACCAGTCCATACTACGCCTATCATGAGTTCAACATTCCTACTTGCTAACATTATGATAGGCTTAGCAGGGGTTTCAGAATCTCTGACGAAATGTACCAAGGCGCTCAAGTCCCTCGTTCCTTATCTAAAATCAGAGACACAGACGTGCGTCTGTACGGTGAAGTGACGTATTTGAAACGCCACCTAATTAAACATATTTCCAAAGCGACGGTGGTTTTTAGCGTCTGAAGCAGCAAATAGGACAGACTTTATTGTGGCAGGCAGCGGTGCATACAGATTCTTCGCCCCTCCCCGGTTTGGCGTTAGCGGAGCTTAAGCATCCTCTCTTTCTGATTGCGCAGTGATTCCTCCTCTCCTTTTTTTTTGTAATGCTCGTTGGTAGAAACATTTGTGCCAATGATATAACGTTGATACTCCAATGTTTCCAGCCGTTCGCACGATAACGACAGACACCGAACACGAATTTACACGTGTAGCTTAAAGCAATCAAACGTGGCTGAACCGCGAGAATCTTGCGGCATACCTGCCGCCGTGTGGAGTTTACTCTCTAACTTTTTTTTTACTCTCTAACTCTCTGGATATATTCGTCAGAAACTCACATACATGTTTCTTTTTAAATGCGAAGCATTTATTAGCGAACTTCGGCGACTTTGAGTGTATCTATTTATTATCTAGCCGCCTATACGACTTTTAGCTCTCCTGGCCGTTTCGATAACGATATCGATATCAAACTTGGTATGGCATAACATGTCTGTAGGAAGAATATATTTGAATAGTCATAACATGAAAACTATGTACGACATGTATGTCAATAATCTCATGATTTACATCTCATGGTCTTGCTGCTCTGGCGGTGGTTCCGTTCACATGACATGTTGCAAAACTGGTATGGCATGACATGATTGCATGGCCAACATAAGCGACAGACCCTTTCATGGAAATTATGACATGCGTATCATGTAACAACATGACTACATGCCACTTTCATAATGCGCTAGCTTCACATACACCAAATTCGGTATTTCGTGACGCCAACGGACGACGAAGGTAAATGACACGTCTAAATATGACGATTATGGCATGCGTGTCATGTAACAGTATGACTACATGCCACCCTCATCATACACTCACGGCCGTTTTGCTAGCTTCGCATATACAAAATATGATATTACGGAATGTGAATGAAAAACGCAAGGAATGTGACTGGTGCAAACATGATAATCATAAGATGCGTGTCATGTAACAACGTGACTACATGCCACGCTCATGATGCGCTCGCCGCCGTTTCGCTAGTTTCCCATATAAAAAATATGGTATTACGGTACGTGAATGGATGAAAAAGGTATGTGACTGGTGCAAACATGATAATCACGAGATGCGTGTCATGTGACAACATGACTAGAATGCAACGCCAAGGCGCGAATACACTTCGACGTGACCCGGAGCGCGTGCGCGCCGGCGTTCGTTTCGTCACGTCAGGCCGGCGTATAGCCACGACAGGCACCGGTCCTGCCATGTACTCGCAGGCGCGCGCCGCACTGCGTTGCTTGGACGCACGCGCGTTTCAGCGCGTCCGGCGTCCCTCCGTCCCGAAAACAGGCAGACGCAGTGATGTCTGAGTAACGCATCAGCACGAAATGCAACATGACGCATTTCACACCGGTTGCCATCGGGCCGGTGGTCACGTCTGTCGCGCCTGGCGTGAGACTATAGAGTTCTCGCGTTTTGGTAACGTATAGCGGTGCTGTGCCCAGTGTGCGCGTGCGTCAACGTCACGTTGGAGTATGCTGGGCCGTTCATGATGCACTCGTGGCCATTTCGCTTGCTCCACATATACCAAATCTGGTGTTACGTGACGTCAATAGATGACGAAGCTATATGACTGGTGCAAACATGATAATTATGACACGCGTGTCATGCGAGAACATGAAAACATACCACGTTCATAGCGTGCTCGCGGCCGTTTCGCTAGCTCCACATACACTAAATTTGGCATCACGAATAGATGACGAAGGTACATGACACATCCAAACATGATAATAATGACACGGAAGTCGCGTACGGCATAATTTATCTCTACTTCGTAACGTTGTGGTGATGTTAAAGTGACATATCAACCTTCATCATTCATGATTCGCATATCATCGATTCACACTGTACGTGGGATCTCCCATTTTTTTTCTTCCTCTTATTTTCTATAAAAAGGTTTGGCAGATTATAAAAACAAGAACATAATTTGAGCATCTTCGCCGAGTCCACCAAGGACGAGTCACAGAGGAGCCAGTGGGCACCTAGATAGGCCTGATTGGCCATACGCTTTCGCCCTCCCATGTGTCTTTCCTCCCTTTCTATACTATGCATGGTTATGCCTATACCTTACTGCATATTTTTTTCTCATCCTGTATGAAGTCTTTCTCTCGCATTTTATGTTGCTCCCCCTTGAACCATAACAGTGCTGCGGTAAGCTTCTACAGCACTTATGAAGGAAAGTGTAAGTTTAGGGCTCGTTTTTCTTATTAGACACCATTTCTTTGTTATAGACACAGGCAAAGACTGCATATGTAACAGAAATTTGGTCAATCCCAGAACCGCAGTGGCACACTAAAAATTACAAGGAAACACACAGGTGGTGAACACCGCACGTTCCAGCTTCTCTTATTATTTTCTGTACAGAATGTTTGGAAGGTAATAAAACCTCGACCATGACCAGTCTGCTGTGAAATGTAAATATTTTGATGGATCTTCAGCTATTTAAAATGTAAAGTGCTGTACTACAATGTGGCTAACAATTTGCGTCAGCAGTTAAAAAACCTCAGCCTGTCATACCCCACATAACTGTTATCAAAATTGGAAGAAAATATTTTCTCTAAAGAGTGAAGGCTTGTGCTAGACGTATGTTACATACTATTAAGGCGAAACGCGAAGACATATAGGACGAAGCAGAACAACAGAACTATAGGGCCTCTTGATTCAGTCACTGAAACATATAATGTACAAAACGAGAAGTTAATTTTAATCGTTAAATAACACATAACCAGTATTGAGACCAGCACAGACTGCGGATACGCAAATTTTACTTTCGCCACCATAGAGAGAAATGAGAAAAACGTTAACTTTCAGATGTAACGCAACTCGACGTAGAATCGGTAACGTGCCGCAACTATATAACTTGTTTCTATCAATGAGACTTCAATACTGCCCGCTTATATTCGCTGACAGTGAACTGTTGATGGGCACCATCATAGTGACGATTTTGCCGATCCTAATTGGTGTCGCCGTTGAGTTTTGTCCAGAATCTCCGACCAACCAGCTATGCTTGTTTCTTGTCGATTGACCGGGTTTTTCGCCTGCCTCTGAAACCGTGCCTCGAAACGCGACTCTCCTTTCGAAGGTGCTGTAGTTCCCTCTGGCATCCGACACCAGCTCCCCAAGACTGCTTCTGTCTGCACGCTCGTCCTTGGCAGACGTGGCTGGTGAAGCATGTGAGGATGCAGTCCCGGATAAGGCTGCACTCGAGGGAGCTGCTTCTCTTGCTGTACTGCTCCGGTTCATCAATCTAGAGTCGGGCGCTGTGCTTATCATGTCCGCCGACTCGCTTACGGTAGCCGTGTTTTCTGTAGAATAATATGCCACCGTCGTCGTTCTTGTCGATTGTATATTCTGCACCGTCTCTATCTCGAAACTCCTCAAGTCTAAAGTTATAGTGCTGGTGCTTGGAGAAAAACTGTTAGCAAAGCTCCTGGCTTTTGACCATGGGGAGGCGCTGCTCCTTGTTGAGTCGGAGCCAACAGCAACCCTACCCCGGTAAGGGTCAGTACTCGATGTGAAGTTCGTACCTTTCAGCCAAGTCGTTCTCTCGCCAGCTGCTGACCCTGAATAGAGGCATTACTAGCTTGATAGGAGTTATTGATAGCCTGATAGGAACTACTACTGGAGGTCGTATCAGTAGATCGATTCGCTATCACATTCCCCTTTGATTTTGAAGAGACTGAAGTGACGTTGGTGATACCAGGATGCGAAGCGTGGCTGAAGGCGAAGGTTCTGCTCAATAACAGTGTCGCTATGGCATCTCTAGATGACTCCGAAGTGGTGGCGGTACTACTCAACTGAGAAACAGTGCTCGTGATGGATGTACTGACCGACAATTCAAACTGTGTAGCAATTGAGCTTACGCTGTCATTTTTGCTGAATTTCCTGCTTATCTTTCGCGTTTTCGGTATCCTGCTGCTAGGCTCGGCTGAAGAAATGATGTCAAGCAACAGTGATTTCGTACCCGACGTCTCGTCTGGCCCTTCCGTACTAAACACAGTCGTAGCCACGGAACTCTCTTTTCTGGGCCCGAATCGTCCACGCTTGACAGTGCCGTTGTAACAGCGGTGAGAAAATTTCACGCTGGGGCCGGAGTCGTCCGGCTGAAGCGGTCTAGAAGGCAGCTGCAGGTACACAGGCAGGTCGGAAGCGAATTCGGCGGTTTCCTTTCCTGAAAGAACTCCGAATGAGCCTTTGACCACCATGGCGGTGGCAAAAGCTCCGACAAATACGATGCAGGCGATGGCTAGTGCTCTTATGTTCGGAGAGACATTCTGAAGACCTTACCACGGCGTTCCGCCGTGTACCAAAGACTCCTTGGAACCTCTGTCCGTGAGCTCGATGCTGCTGTCGGCATCGCTCTCCGCACTGTTGCTTTGCGGCAGCCTGCACAGTTACGAGTGACTGTTTTGTTAATAAGGATCATTGCACAAAAGTGTGATTAGGCGCGTTGCCAGATATTGCTTTATTTTTTTTGAGGGGCAGGAAGTTGAGCCAAAAATTTTGTATGCTTATGTGTGTGTTCGTCTGGGCGCGTGGTTATAAAATAAACATGCATAATATGAATATTTTGGGAGGAGGTTGAGCACCCTCTAGGTTTCTCCAATTCAGCGCCTGAATAGATTACTTTGCTGAGTGAATTTCCTTAGTATGTAAGAAGTTGCCCCGCCGTGGTAATCTAATAGCTAAGGCGCTCGGCTGCTGACCCGCAGGTCACGGGATCAAATCCCGGCTGCGGCGGCTGCAATTCCGGTGGAGGTGGAAATGTTGTAGGCCCGTGTGCTCAGATTTGGGTGCATGTTAAAGAACCCCAGGTGGTCGAAATTTCCGAAGCCCTCCACTACGGCGTCTTTCAGAATCATATGGTGGTTTTGGGACGTTCAACCCCACATATCAATCAATCAATCAACCAATCAATTAATCAATGTAATAAGTTGCGCCTTAGTTGTCACTTTTCCTAATTTGTCATATTTCTATGGTGAAAGCAAAAAGTACAGGAAGGCCACATATGAAACGGTGGTATGGTATACTTGCTGCTAGCCTTTTATATTAAAAAGCTGAAAGAAAGCTTGTTAGGCTAGAAACGAAAACTGGATGTTTGTTATTTAGGCAAGCAACATAATACTTTAATCTCGTTCTCAGCGTTAAAACTTCTGAGTAATATATCGATACATATGCATTGTCAGGTTTGCGAAATGTAAATAATCAATAGCTCAGCTACAAAAAATGACGCAATGAGTGACGTATTCTGAAAGCCTTCAGGATATAGAGTATCAAGATTAGCAGTGTGCATTGTTGTTGCTGGCGGATTCTTTCATGAAAGATTCGGCTGACACCGAACGTCAAGAGGAGAACTAAAACACAAAGTGCTCTTGCAGAGTGCTGTGAGAAGCGTTAACATGAAAAGAATTTTGACGCAGCTTCTGTGGTCGGCACTGAAACTCCTGGACTCATCAAGAGCACACCTCGGAACACCAGCCGATCACATAGGATTCTGAGCGATTCCCTGTGTGTATGCGCACGGCCTCTTACACGCGATGGAATGGCGAAGCCGAGGTGAGAGGATAAGACGCGGCTCCACTTCCACGATACTGTCACCCCTGTGGTAAAAAGCGAGTACGTACGTAACCTTTGGGTTCATTTAAAAATGTGTGACAGGAGCCATTTTCCATTGTAGCCTTGGTACAGTGGCAAAGTGTTTAGTCTTGATATCGCCAACGTAATACTTTTTTTAAGTTAAGAGTTTCGCGACATTTTGTCTGGTCAAGTGCCATGACGAGGATGAAGATGCTTTGTCCAAATATTTATTTGCACACCTTGTACAACTACAGGGCCACATAAGAATAACGTGGTAGCTATTGCCGACGAAGTGTCAATGTCAGATTGACATTTAAATGTAAACACATCTCCTTTACACAAGAGACAGGCATGATAGTGAACGGCGAACTGCAGTAAAGCAGCAGATCTCTGTGTGATTATTAGAGTACAACTGCCTCATCTCTTGACTCGCAGAAAGTTTGGGAGAGGTCCACGGGAGCTGTCTACCACGTGAAACAAAAGGTCACGTGGAGGGCCCGATTGTCGTCCTTATCAGGCTGCTACTTATGTTAACGCGTCGTAAATCTCACGCCCTGGGTAGAAGCGATAAGAATGAATCAAGGGTTTGTCTCCGACTTGGACGCAACATTATGAAGCCAAATAATAGACAATGAACCCCAACGATCGGGCGCATTACCCGAAGAATGTAGGTTCAGTCCCTGTACCAACGGCAACTTGTTTTTTCGTCTATTTTAATTCATTTGCATTTCTGTCGTTATTACTACACTACAGTTCAAAACCAAAAACATAGTCTTTGCCAATCTTGCCTTAATTGTATGTTGCCTTTATTAGGTTACGCCCTTCTGTAGTACACTCAAGTACTGATTCAACCCTTAAATCCGCGTGAAGGTAAACCCTTCTTTCACCTATAAGGTCTGTTTAGCATTCCCTCCTTATTTACCATGGCAGTGGTAGTGCTGCAGTAAGGCTTTATACGTGTATTGTCAGAAATCTGTAAGCGTTGTACTGTATACAGCGCCCGACTACGATGACTATAGGAGTCGTCAAGCAGTATTCTCCGTTCGACGACTCTTCACCACTGCCCTGTGCTGTATTTTGCACGCATCTCCTGGGGGATGCCGCAAGCTTTTTTCAAAGTAAATCATTACACGCTGTGTTACGACATAATAATCTAATAACTGAGAAGGTGTCTGAACTAGTTCAGAGCTTTCAATGGTGACCCCAAACGTAAATGAATAACACTTCTAGGATTGTGCTCGCTACAACAGTACTTATTTATTTATTTATTTATTTATTTATTTATATATTTATTTATTGATTTATCCATTCATTCATTCATTCATTTACAGGATACCTGCATTGCCTTGAAAGCATCATCGCAGAAGTGACACGTTTAGTATCACATTCTACACATTTTGCAGTGGCAAACAACAAACATATATGAAATAAGGTTAATATCATGTGAAACAATTGGTTAGCGTATTCAAAACTAACAGAGAGCTTTAAAAAAACTAGGATAACTATACAATATTGTAAACACAATCGGGAATAAAAATTATGAATATTATATACAGAAACATAGTTTTCAGGTAATCCGTTCCAATCTCGCATGGATTGTGGTAAGAAAGACACGGAAAGTTATTTTAGTTGCAACTATACCTGTGTGCTTTATTGAAGTGGTCCTGATAAAGATGCCCAGCACAGTAACGTTTTTAATTTATTGGCACTTTAAAAAGCATCGTAGTTACTAAAGAAGAACCATGCATGCAGCCTGATTTTGAAGTTTGTCTATTGCTTGTATCAAATGGTATGCAATTTATCAAAAATACAATGCACCTTGGTGACGTATGCGACTCTGTAATGTAAGACTAAAAAAAACCATTTATTTATTTATTTATTTATTTATTTACAGTACCTCAAAGGTTCAATGAAGGGGTTTTACATGAGGGGTGGGCTATTACAATCGGTTAAACGAGTAGATGCTCGATCGCTGCTTTGAAGTTGATTATACTGGAGTGGTGCGCAACGTGAGGAGGAAGGCCATTCCAATCTTGTGCGGTCTTGACAAAGAAGGATGAAAGGTGTGCAGTGGTGTGAGCTCTTGGTGGGTAAACAGCTTTCCTGTGATTGATGTGGTCTGAATGACGATGGGCTGGCTTGATGGTGGGAGTACGAGGCGATCCATGATAAAACTTGAAAAACAGGCACAGACGAGCTATACAGCGGCGTGACGAAAGGGTAGCGAGGTTAGCACGAGATTTAAGTTCGGTTACGCTTGACTGATATTAATAATCTGAAAAGATGAATCTTGCTGCCCGGCTTTGCACTGTTTCAAGTGTTTTAGTATTGTTACTCTGATGAGGGTCACAAACAGCACATGCGTATTCAAGTTTTGGTCTGATTAGTGTCTGATAAGCGAGTAGTTTGACAGGGGTAGGAGCTAGATGAAGGTTTCGGCGCAGACAGCCAAGAGCACGGTTCGCTTCGTTAGTAATGTGCGTTATGTGAAGGGACCATGTTAAATCAGAAGAAAAATGGACACCTAGATACTTGTATGTAGTTACGCATGAAATTTGAGTGTTGTTAATGAAGTATGCTGGAGATGGGTAGCACTGTCGGCGATGGAAAGAGACTAGTGACGTTTTGTTTGCGTTAAGGGACATTAACCACGTTGCACACCAGATTTCAATTTTATGAAGGTCAGATTGAAGTTCATGAACATCTGATGTGTTGTTAATTGGGCGATAAATGACACAATCATCGGCGAAAAGTCTGATGTTAGAAGAAATATTATTCGGCAAGTCGTTAATATATATGAGAAAAAGCAAAGGTCCTAGAACCGTGCCTTGAGGCACGCCTGAAATGACGGGGCGTAAAGACGAAGAAAGATTATTTGCGTAAACGAACTGCTGGCGGTTAGTTAAAAAGTCGCAAATCCAATTGAAAACTAAGGGGTCAAGGTTGAAACAAGAAAGTTTTAAGAACAAGCGTTTATGAGGAACTTTGTCAAAAGCTTTTTCGAAGTCTAAAAAGAGCGCGTCTACTGGTATATTTACATCAATGCTAGAGCTAATGTCATTAGTAAACAGAGCTAGTTGAGTGTCACACGAAACACCTTTCTGAAAGCCATGTTGGTTTTTATGAAAGAAATGAAGAGGTGCGAGAAAGTTGACTATGTGGGAATAGATTACGTGTTCCATTATTTTTGAGCATACACTTGTGAGCGAAATGGGACGATAGTTTTTGGGTGAATACGAGTTACCTTTCTTTGGGATTGGAATGACCTTGCCTACCTTCCAGTCTTGGGTCACCACTCCAGATGAGAGTGATTGCTGAAAAATGTTAGATAAAATCACACTTGTTACAATTTTAGTGTTATTCAATATTTTTGTGTTAATGCCATCTATACCCATTGATGAAGTAAGCTTTAACGAGTCGATTATCTTGGAAATACCATTGGCATGAAATACGATTTTCGACATGATCGGGTGGCATACAGGAAGGGCATGGGGAAGGTCACCGTCAGGTTCTATGGTGAATACAGAGTAGAAGGTTTCATTTATTACATGCGAAGTGTAGTGTTCAGGAATTGAAACATTTTGTTCGTCGCGTAGTGTAATGTTCGATGAAGGGGTAATAGACGATGGGTTAATTGTTTTCCAAAATTGCTTAGGATTTTTTCGGAGCATATCAGGTAAGGTAGAAGAATAGAAAGAACGCTTGGCTTTAGCTGCGAGAGAATCGAAAAGCTTTTCGGTTGTCTTGTATTTGTCCCACGCGTACTGGGTGTCTGAATGCTTAGCGGAGCGGAACTGGCGCTTCTTTTTATTTTTAAGACGTTTTAGTGAGGCGTTGAACCATGGAGATGTTGACCTTATGGTTAAGGTGACGGTGGGAACGTGAACTCTTATCAGGTGCTGTAGTTTGGTTTTAAATAGGTGCCAGTTTGTTTCGACAGTGCGCATAAAAAAATCGCTTAGAAAGGATTCAGAGAAAGCTGTTAGTTCATCGTTTATAGCTCTCTAATTGCCCTTATTGTATAATGTGATTGTTCTCTTAATTTTCTTGGGATTAGGTAAGTAGCACTGAAAGGTTGTCTGAAGAACAGAGTGATCGCTAATGGCAGATAAATATGACACTGTACTAAAATTATCAGGGTGAGACGTAAGCAATAGGTCTAGAATGTTGCAGGAGTGTTCTGTTTGTCGAGTAGGTTTAGAGATAAGTTGTGATAAGCCGAATGTTAAACAAGAGTTTAAGAAGTCACTTTCAGCGTTGTGTTTTGATGCAGTTAGTGCTACATTTGACCATGTTATTCCGGGGAAATTGAAGTCACCAAATAAAATAAGTGGGGCGTTTGGAAATGCAGTTGTGACGGAATAAATGGCATCATGGAAATGTTTTGTGAAAGACGTGTTGGCATCAGGTGGGCGGTAACGCACTCCGATTACAACAGGTGGATTAGACGCTTGGCAATGCACAAAAAAGATTTTTAAGGGAGAGGGTACATCAACTATGGAGCACTGAACACTGTTATGGGCGGCCATCTTGACACCACCACCACGTTTATTTTCTCGGTCGCGCCGAAAAATTACAAAATCAGGGTAACAGCACTGTAGTTCGGTGTCGGAAATGGATGAATTTAGCCAAGTTTTGGTTAGAACTACAAAATTGCAGTCAGTGGTATCTGTTATGTGTGAAAGTGAGTCGCGTTTGGGCAGGATACTTCTTATGTTCGTATATACGAAAGACAGAGCTGTGCGTGGAAGTTCTCGCTGAGAAGAGTCATGTGATTGCTACCGTGGCTATCGAATGACCTTCTGCTCAGTAGAATCAAAAAAGTAAGTAGTGTTATCGAGTATAAGTTTATCATAACGGAGCTTGAAAGGCTTGCGTTGAGTTCTACCAAATTCGACTAGCTTTTTGCGGGCAAGGCGAGTAGCTGGCGAGAAATCTGCTGTAATCTTGTAGTTGGTGCCCTTGAGTCGCGCGCTTCTTGATAATAAGCCCTCCTTATCTTTGAAGTGGGAAAATCGGACAATAAGGGGTCGATTGTTATTTGTGTGTGTGTGTGTGTGTGTGTGTGTGTGTGTGTGTGTGTGTGTGTGTGTGTGTGTGTGTGTGTGTGTGTGTGTGTGTGTGTGTGTGTGTGTGTGTGTGTGTGTGTGTGTGTGTGTGTGTGTGTGAGTTCATAATAGTATGTGTTATGGACATTCTGTGGATTTTGACATTTTTGTAATAACATTTCATGTATATTGTGCTTAGTCGTTTGTGTGTGTTGACTACTGTCCTTGTTGCATAGACACTCATTCTAAGCACGCATATTAGTAACGAGGCTCCCATAGGCAGAGTACCTGACATGCCTTTGCGTCATTCAGTGCCAACAATATAAGATACCTGATTATCGTGATAGCTTACCTCATTGATGGTAAATGTGACACAGACTGCATACACTTATAATGTCTCGTGCAAAGACGATATTAAATTTTTGGAGGGGATACTGACATGTTCTTTCGTTACTGAGCTTCACCGTTTAGTAAAGGTCCATAAAATAAACCACTAAGAAAGAACAACTTCGGACTCACCGTGCAAAGAATCACAAACAGTGAAGCTGATCGATCTTAAGTTCTTAACGGGGTCTTCTTGGCTAATATTAGGGCGTCCCTTGGCGAAGAGTGAGTTGAGCCAAATCACAGCGTGTCACGTATCGTGCTAGAATGCCCAAAATCAAGCGCGAGAAACTAACGTGCAAACCTGGATGAGGTCCCCGAGATAAAAGCGCGGAGTTTTCATCGCTTGTACTGGCTCGTGCCATGCCGGGCAAACTCGGCACCGCGGCAGACAGCCTCCGTCTGTGGGAGTGTCTTGGGGAAGATACTCTTAGGCTACTTTAGGATACTAAAAGGTGTACTGTCGATCCTTGAATGGGAGCGCCATACCACGGCGTTTTGAAGCTCGTTCCGGAGCCTTCGGTCTTTACATCAGTTTTTAGGACGTGTACGTAGGTGCGCGAAAGTGATAATCTCACTCATCACAGGAGTGCTGGTGACTGTGGAAGCTATAAGAGCGGAAAAATCAAGGAAATATGGCCACTCAAAGTGATGAAAGATTGTTGAACATGAAATATCGCTGGTGCCAATATTTAAGCGAAAAGACTTCTCTTCTCTGCTCCCCTCTTGGTGAAACGTTGGCTACAACAGAGCTTTTGTGCAGTGATTTCCCTGTGTTATATATAAATATGTGTAGACATATAGGGCGTTGAATGAGGTTTTTTGAAATTGCTTCCTGAAACATTATATGATATGAATATGAGGACCACCATGCTTCAAAACTCCTTATTATTTTTACAAACCGGTGTTGTTTAACGCGAAATATAATGTGTGTACATGGCTGCTATCAAATTCGCACCCTTCAAAATGTGGTCACAGTATAGTTGGCGGCATGATCCACTTCTCTGACTAAGAGCACAACACTTTGCCAGCTAAACTTATACCCCAGAAGATATATATAGCGGATTGCTCATACAGAGCTGAGCACATGATCACGTTCTCGCCACTCCTGGCAACAGCTTGTACAACGTTTAGCCCGTAGTTATTTATTACTCCTTCACAAGAGAAGTAGTAAAGAGTCCTGACGAAAGCGTATTTGCCGACGTGCCTGTTGCCACCTCACAACCACGTTCACCGCCGCATCACCCACGCGCTCATAAATCTGTTTCGAACGGGATCTCCGGGGTGTAAAATTTACACGTGTTATTGCTCGATTTTCTCTTCACACAGTTTCCGCACAGCTGTGCCTCTGGTAGTTACATCCTGCTCGGAAGCTGCACTCCAGAACGGCAGAGTTTGTTGTGAATTCGAGACTGCGTACCTTCGTGAAAGCTCACGTGTCTCTGTTCACAGCGGAACGAGCTTACAACTGTCGTTCCCAAATATTTTCATTTTCATTGAACACCCAAATATTTCAACTAGTGCATTTTGGTGCCCGAAAACAAAAAACGATGCTTATCGGTGTTGAGTATCTATATTTATCTTAATGGCAGAAAAAAAACGAAAAACTGCTGCTTTTCAAATATCATTCCGCACTTGGCATCAACGCGGTGTGCATTTTTCAACGAAACATGCACACTCATCACGTCATCGTATCTGCACACAGTCAACGATGAGAACTGAAGGCGCACGCATAGCTTGATCAACGCCATCCAGCAAGCGCTGCACTCCGCAACGATTGTCCTTCACGCACAGCCATACTCTTCAGCAGCGGTAAAGTAACTTCGAATTCAGCCCCCGTTTGCCACTCTCTTACGCAATCGAATACATCGCATTGCTATATACCTAAAGCCTTCATTGGTTGTAGAACTGCGTACGACTACTGCGGCAAAATTAGTGGCCGCATTCGTCAAGCGATAACAGCTTCCACAGATTTCGGGCATTAGTAACTGCACCTCAGGTATATTTTGTACAGGGTAGCCAGCCGGTCTAAAAAACTAGCTGACCTCCCTGTCCTTCCTCTTATTCTTTCCTCCTCCTCTTGCTCGAATTTTTTTCAGGGTCTTCCACCACAAACGACTGTTTTGATGCTAAACTGCTAGTTTTCGAAGTTTTAGGAATTCACTGAAACCATGTGACGACTTTGACATCGATATTTTGCGCAGCTAACTGACCTCCACCTCTGCGATGCAAATGAAATTTTGAACAAGTTACTTCGCTTACTTGACGTCTCCCACCGAGAACCCCTATTTGCAATAATTTCACGGTCTTGGAGAGACCGACATTGTAATGTTTCCCCAGATAATCGGTAAACATGTTGTAGGTTTCCTTAACGTTCCGCGTTAAATACGCAATTTTCATGGAGTTTTATGCTACCGATATCGTATGAACAGCACATGACAAAGCTGGGAATCATCTTAGCAGTGTTTTCCCATAAGGCATCAAAATGTGTGAAAAACAAACAGAAGTTCATCGCATACAAACTCCATATCAATGCACTGTCAGGTAGTTTACTGTTCTGTCCGTATATCCGCATTCGCACCTTTTACTTCCTTAAATCATGAAACCCTGCCAACTAGATCAACTTGCTCTGGTTTTTTTAAGCTGGAGTACTTATTCGTGTGTTTCAAAGCAGTTAAAATATTTATCTTTAGTAAAGAGTTTCTCCGTCTTTTTGTACGTCTGATTACATCTACGCTACGCCAGAATGCACTGTCCTCTTTCCTATAAGTCGCAAGATGGCTTTGCTAGTACACATTACATTCGAATAGTCCGTATCCACTCAACAGCAACTCTTACGCACGCGATTTGGGCTGAATAATTGTATCATGGCTTAGAGCATGTCGGAATTGTGCTCCTGGGCCCTGTTGTGATTGGCCTCCCTGGCATGGCGCGTAAAACACCTTCGGGCGTGTAAAACACCTTTGTTACTCTCCCCTAGCTGTCTTCAGTATTATTACAAGAAATTAAGTAAATATACTACTAGAAAATGGACTACAAATCTAACAATGAAGTTTCGTTGTAGAAAAAGAAGGGCCCACATACATATAGTAAACGTAGCGATAATCGCATCTTGTTGCAGATCTCGCAAACGTATAGCACCTCATTTTTAGCTGCTGTAATTAATTTTGCAGCGGAATCTTTTCACAATACGAGCCCATGCATTTATTTTTCGTTCTCTCGCTGCACCAAGCCCTCGTTTTTTGATCTACACAGGAAACCCGTTCTGCGTCGTCGTTTCCCCCGTCTTTCACGCCTTAGCTGATAACCAGGGACGTAGCGACTGTGGCAGTTGTTACAAACTGTTTTGCAATCGTTCCCACTACCACCCTTGTCACGCCAGCGGAACTGATCGACTCCTTTTCACTAGCATATAACTGCTGCTATTCCTCAGCGCTAGGTCTTCATGGTATCACGGCGCGTTTCGTAGTGTATCACTTTCCTGGCGAGCGATTCACTGCATTCCTGCTTCTTGTGGGGCGATAGGACAGTGCCTTAACGACACCTCTCACAAGGTGCGGCAAACTTGAAGGTCACCGTCAACGGCTTCTTCTGCCACACCCTGGCCATGGATCAAAACATCGGGTTCATGATAAGTCACATCAATCAATGAGTTGTAGGTAAGGAGTTATCTTTGCCCTTGCACACCATGACGCTTTCGCGGCGCATAGAGTATCAACGATATCACAGACAGTGCATGTTGTTGTCGTATTTGCATCGTATTGATGAATTAGCCAATGCATCTTGAGAGATGTACAATTGCTCTAAATATTGATAGGCCAGCAGCAATTAGAGCTAGTAAAAATACATTATCAACTAAAGCTACTGTCAAGTCACCTGAAAGGGTGAAGTGCACTCTTTCATTTCTCAGTCGTCGTGCGTGTTGTTTCGATTTTTTTTCTTCTGTATATGGCCACCACAGTCTGCTTCAAAAGTTCCATTCAGGACTGCGGAAGTTACAGAGCATATCAGTCAATACGAAGGGCAATTCGTATTGACTGATTATTGACTGATTCATTCACGCCACGTCGTCTGCCCACCGTTTTCAAAGGCCGGTTTATTAACTTAAAGACTACGAAACCAGGAATGACACCGCGAACTTGAGAAAATGTGAATTAGGCTACTTAGATTGGTAGAAGCTCATGCCGGAGGATAACTTCACTTTGTGGTTGTGTCGCTTTGCCCCGAGTGTCCAATCTTGCAATAGGGAGACGTGCACATTCTGAACGACGCCGTCTCCACAAGAACAGACGTTCTCCGACGGCATTTTTGAATTTACAAATCGTCCTTCAACATTTTTTTTTTCATTTTTCCCTCTTTGAAAGCCACTCCAATGAAACTGATGCGCGCACGCTCGGTAGCACAGCCGATAATTCACGGCTCCCATTGATGCGCGTGTTTGGGTGCGACGTAGAGAACGACGTTATTGCACGGAGCACCCAATGGAGGCCTTTAGCGTTTCTCATGGTGAATGAGTTTTCGTTACGCCTAGCCATATACAGTTTTCGCTGTAAAAAATGGGATAGATGAGCTGTAAGTGTGCAAACATGGGTGCTGTAGATATCACACCATTATATTTGATCAACAGTCCTACAACCCTACTCTCATTGGGAACACGTCCCGGCAATAACAACCACACCATCGTTACGAAGTCGTCAAGCAATTTTTAGGTAACAGTCTTTCGGTCGTTTTGATGATTCGTTCTACGTTTCGTAAATACTCTGTTTGCAGCATATATTTTTAGACATAATATAATACTGTTCATTCTTTGTCCTTTTCAAAATGGAAAAGTCTTATTATACTGTCAGTGCAAGTCAACGGTCAATGAACGTTTCTTCCTGTGCAATGTCCTCCTAATTAGGCGCGTCCTATATGTAGTTTAGCCGTATCCGAACGCAAAATGTGGTCAGGTGGCTGATAAGTTAATCAGTGGCCAAAGCGCCACCAGCAAACGTTATGGACAGCGTGAACCACCGAGTCTACTGAGATAAGTCAACTGGTCGACAAGTGAACTTCGCAGTCACGTAGCAAAAAGCTGTGATACAGAGTAGTGGTGCGGGAGTCATGCTAAAGCTTCGAACTGGGCTAAAATACAGCAAGCTTTTCGTAAGTCATTGTTTGTAGCTATTGAGCAGCCGGCGACATAATATGTTCAACGTGACGAATAGTTAAAGATTTCTCTTGCGAATGGTCCTATGGAGTAACGATGACGATATTTATATCGCGAGAACAGAACGACGACAAAGAGACAAAAAGGACACGAAGGAGACTTCTTGTCTTTTTGTCGTCGTTCTGTTCTCACGCTCTAACTATCGTCATGTCATACAAACTAGCCCAAGCTGCCACACTCCTATGGAGTAAGTTTTGCGAGAAGAGGCCCTAAGCCTGAGGTCAAGCGGAGTCGTCTT
Source organism: Rhipicephalus microplus (assembly GCF_043290135.1). Lineage (NCBI taxonomy): Eukaryota > Metazoa > Arthropoda > Arachnida > Ixodida > Ixodidae > Rhipicephalus > Rhipicephalus microplus. Next base: position 151,473,585 of record NC_134700.1, on the reverse strand, counting down.
TTTTCAAATATATCAATTTTTTTCTGTGGGCTCTCGTTTTTGCTACGACAGTACGACACATGGCGTACCGTCAAGCTTAGACCCCTCACTCTATCGAAGGCGTCGCATTTCGGCCTGATGATCGTTCACAAAATATAATATTGCGTTTTTTTCGGTTGCGCCCATCATTACATCTGATTGCCACTCTTTGTCCGTTAAGTTATACTACCAGTCTTCTTCAATGATATGATTTTCATTTACTAAACTCCTTAAACAAGTGTCCTTGAAATCCTTGAAGGTGCGCCACCCCTTCATTAATTTACGCGTTTTAATGTGACAGCGTTAAAGAGCTCGTTTTGCATAAATTCAAACGTCTGCATCGATGTCGCTGGCTGTGAGAGAAAAATTACCATCTTATGCGTGACCAAAACATCTAGAATGATGCAAACAAAATAAATAAATAACAAAAATATTTGAACAGAGTGGGAACCCAACCAGGGTCGTTTGGGTTCAATTGTGGATCAAACCCGAGTCGTTTGCGTGACAAGCGGATGTTCTACGACGTGGTCATGGCTCTGCTTGTGAAAACAGTGAAAATAACCTCCTCTGCTCGTAAATGCAGCGAAAGTACCTTTCATGCTTTACAAACACACGCGTCCTGTATGAATGCTTCACAATGCAACATGAAATATTGCAGTGATAATGCGTGGTACAAGCGTTCCTTGCCAACGGGCGTCAGAAAATGTGATTATCATTATGGCTCTGTGGTGGAAAGCCGCTACCCCACAACAAAAGGCACACATACTACGGCGCATTTTCCCTTGAGACAACGTAGTGGGTGCAGAGCAAATTCAAAAATGTTTCATGAACTAAGTGTTTGAAGTATACGCTAGGAACGTGACGTCGCTATTGCGTTCAACTCCTAAAAATGAAGCTTTAGGGTCCCCTATCTTTTTTTTTTTTTTGCTACACACCTTCATTCCCTTTGGCCAGATTAAAATTGTGCAATTGCCCCCACTTGTACGCGTCCCGTAAATGTGACTTTTATGTCGCGACATGGAAAAACATTCTTTCAACTACCACGGTGGGCTCTCAAATTTATATTCATTGATTGATATGTGTACTTTAACGTTGCAAAACCACCATATGATTATGAGAGACGCTGTAGTGGAGGCTCTGGAAATTTGGACCACCTAGGGAATTTTTTTCACGTGCAACCAAACCTGAGCACACGGGCCTACGCAGCATTTTCACCTCCATCGGGAATGCAGCCACCACAACCGGCAATAGATCCCGCGACCTGCGGGTCAGCAGCCGAGTACCTTAACCACTAGACCGCCGCGTTGGGGCGCTCTCAAATTTATTTTGTTTACTCACCCATCAAACGGTGATCATTCTGGCTATACAGTACCCTTGGTGAATGCATATATCCCAGACCTTAAGCTGTTTTATTATCCGCCACAACTGTCTTGTGGTCATTGTGCACGACTGCTGACCAGAATCGAATGCAGTCTTGCGGATGCACTTTCTAAAAATGCGAAGATGCTTGAGGTTAGAAAAGACCCACACGGTGAAAATTCAGGAGTCCTCTACTATGGCGTACCTTACAATTTTACGATTGTGCCGGGTCATTAGCACATAAAACACCGACAATTACCATTTCAGCTGTCTTATTGCATATACCTTCTATCACTGTTTAGGTTGCTTTTTTGTACTCTGAACATCTGTGATTGGTTATAGTCTTGATGATTATTCGTTATACTCATTCTATGCCTCTGAAGCTCCGCAATATATCACCAAGGAGTATTAACGCGAAAGCGTTGACAAGCTCGTTTCTCTAAAATTCTTGTATTGGTGTCAGTGTCGTTGGCAGCGAGAAAAAAAGCAGCGTTGCCCGTGAGCGAGAAATAGAGAAAGATGCAATTAAAGTCTGTTTGAACGGGGATTGAATTCTGCATGGCAGTACACCTTGTCCGGCTAATCGGTTCTTGTTCAATTAGAAGCCAGAGTTGTGGCTATTTGGCGCAAAGAAATAGCGAGGAATAGCGCTCAACCCCCTTGATCTTTCTCTCGTCATTTCTTGGCACGAAATGGGCCCTACTGTGGCTTCTGAGTGAATTCTATAGGGCAAGCAGGTGTTCTATAATAGAGCCAGGCCCTTGCTTAAAAACTTCTTTGGAAGAAAAACATTATATGAATGTCATGTAGTCAGCTACGCAATATTACATGTGTAATGTTGTGTAGCAGAAGCGTACATTGCGCCAGGCGTTAAAGCATATATGAATAGCGCAACGAACCGCTGTTCCAAGAACCCATGCATTCGTTACAAAGCATTCAGATATACTTTGTCATCATTAACGACAAAAACATCAACAAACTGAGCAGCTGCGTAGTTTATCGTGTTGCCTAGCGGGCACGTAATGGGCCCCTTCGCTGATTCGCAGAAGGATTATATCATAGTGCGAGATCCGCAGCTTTACTTGCAGTAGGAATATGATCCTTTGAAACGGTCGATTTCCGGTGCACAAACGTTCACTTTTCTTGCATCGCGGTTCAGGCATCCACAGAGGACCGAAGCCAGTTTAGCAGTTAGCAAGGTCATTTGCATGGGGACCGACTACGCTGTTGCGTTATGATCTTGATGACGAAACTCAAGCGTCATTCATATTTCTTTCCTATTTTCGGTATTGTACCGTGCCATTATAGTGAGCTCATGACAACAGTTGATTCTCTTGTTCATATTATAACGTAAATGCCTAGTTTCATGACTGAGACGTGTCTATAGTTTCATGGCTTTGTTCGGTTGCTCTGTTAGCCCCCAGAGGAGGACATGTGATGCGGGTTGACATTATTAGGACCACTAATTTACTCTTTTGATAAGTCCAATCGTCAGTCTGCGCTTATTTGCCTTGCATCTTCGTGTCTCGGCTGACCACGCAGTTTGACCAAAACGAACTCTTACCAACTTGCCCAACTTTCCAGGCTGCTAAAGTGAACTCAAACATTAAAGTCGATGAAGAGTGAACACCGGAAATCATAAGCGATTCAAGATACATTAAAATGATTCAGATGAGTGAAGTGCGACTAAAGTATTTTGAGTTCCTGTCAGAACATACACTTCACTCTGAGTGTTATCAGCCCCGAGAACGAACACTGCGTCACTGCGGTCGTGGCGATGTGACGTCACGGCAAGCACTCGCCTACGCCGCCAACACTTGCCGCCTTTTTTTTCACCTCCCGTTTACTCGCTCTAGCGATACGATGGTGATTACTTCTCAATTTCGTGACGCCAGGGTCTCAAAGCACAACGTGGAAGGTTTCACAACTGGTGAAAGTTATTCGAACTGTAGAAATTTCCAATTTAGCTCAGCACACAGCCCTCAAAACAGAAGAATTGCTGTGAAATTCTGTTCACCTGACCCACGAGTCTGCGTTATGCCCAGTCACGCATACCATTGAGTGCGAAAGGATCAATAATATACGAGCAACATTTCAGATACTATTAAAGAAGGCAGTCTCGGCACCAGCCTTTGCGTCAAGGCTGTGGTGCCCATGCACGTCTATCAAGGCCATTTGAAACAAGCCGATATGCATGGCTTGATCTCCAGCCTTTCCGACTGAAACGTGTTATCTTCTGTACTTTCTCACATTTATTCAGTCATTTCGTGAGAGCGTTGGCCCCTAGACGTGGTAGCCCCTGATACAGGCGATAAGTAACGAGATTTCGTACATGATTCGCAAGAGCAAGAGCACACTCGTGTGCTGACTCCGTCTGCCTCGCTGATTGCCCAGAGATGCATAAACACTATTAGTCTTATCTGTGCGATCAAGTATTGCGTATCACATGATATATATTTGTTCAAAAAGAAGGCTTGGCGATGATCGCACAATCGCTGACCTTGTCGCTCCTCGGCGATACTATACAGAATTACAGGGTCGACGGTCATGTGATATTGAAAATGGCAAAGGTGCGCTCTGATGAATGCTAGCGTGTCATCGCGACATCGATGGAAATGATTGAAAGATCACTTGCATTTCATAGTATTATACTACTTAACACTTAATGTATACATTAAAACGCGCCATATATAGGAAGGCTTTAATCGTAGGTGCAGCCGCGATGAAGATGGGGTTCCCCGCAACTCCAGCGCAAAGAAAAGAAAGAAGAAAATCACGTGCGTGGCCAAGTCTGCCGAGAAGGGATGTGCAAGAGTTCATTTAGGATCAGAGAGCTTTCGGTTGAGCCAACGGCAACATGGGATGACTTCTGCCGGCCACCCCTGCTTGGGAAAATGGAACGTACTTGGTATTCTCGCATTCGGCCTGCTCGGGAACAACATCGCGGCTTGTCTCGGTTTTGCCAGTTTTGCCGTACCGGTCACCGGACACTTGTGCTAATTCTTTTCCGTTTCTACTGTAGTTGAGTGCCGATAGAAAATGAATCTCCTACAATGTCAGTGGGAACGATAAATTTTCTCAGACGCTATATAGGGGCTAATCTGCAAAATGTGTGGAAAAGTCATTTACGAAATTAGCGAGACTCTCATTTTTCTCGTGCTGTTAATGGCAGGCATATACTAAGCGAAATTATTGACCTTATGTGTAGTTTGCGATTTCTGCGGTACAAGTAGTCCGCCGCAGTGGATCAGTGATCGAGGTGCTCGGCTGATGACAAAAAGGTCGTGGATTCGATCCCAGCCGTGGCTGTAAGATGTCGGGGGAGGGGAAATGGTGAAGGCCCGTGTAGTGGCGATGTCAGTCCACGCAGAAGAACAGCAGATGGTCGAAGTATCCGGCACCCTCAACTTGGGCGTCTCTCATGATAGTGTCGTGGTTTTGGGAAGTAAACCCTAAGATGATATTATTATTCAGCGATGCGAATTTCAACACTTCTTTGGCTGTTCTGTTTTCCGGTTATCTGACTAATTTGCTGTGAAAACGATGAGGTGTGTATTATATTTTCTGCACCATTTTCGCAAGTTCTTCATCGCCCCCTCCCCACCAAAAAAAGTTACTTGTACTCAAAAACAAGCATGAACAAGTAACAAAAAACATATAGCAAACTGACACCAATGAAGAAAACTGTGGCTTGACAATGGACCGTTCGCTTGCACGGCTTGAATTTGCAATAGTACGTTGACACGCACATATTTCAGTCCAACGCCCCGCCGTGGTGGTCTAGGGGCTAAGGTACTCGGCTGCTGACCCGCAGGTCGCGGGATCAAATCCCGGCTGCAGGGGCTGCATTTCCGATGGAGGCGGAAATGTTGTAGGCCCGTGTACTCAGATTTGGGTGCACGTTAAAGAACCCCAGGTGGTCGACATTTCCGGGGCCCTCCACTACGGCGTCTCTCATAATCATATGGTGGTTTTGGGACATTGAATCCCACATATCAATCAATCAATTTCAGTCCAAGTTTTGCCCACAGCATACGGATCAACATATCACATTGTGCACATCTGCACATGGCTGTTCATTACAAGCGCTTATCTAGTTGAGTCTCCTCTAATAAGGGATTTATATCTGAAAGGTCGCGGGATCAGATCCCGGCTGCAGCGGCTACATTTTTGATGAAGGTTAAAATGTGTGAGGCCCGTCTACTTAGATTTAGGGGCATATTTATCCAGAAAAAAATGTGGCCAACGTTCTTATCTACATCACCAAAACAGCAATAAGGACGCGTAGAAAAAAAAATAGGATTGATAAACAAATTGGGTGTTGATTCAGCACTTTTTTGTTTTATTTCGAAAGCTTGCTGTTAGGAAAAGCAAAAGACAATTCAGTGTTTCCTCTCATGTTTTATATCTTAGTAACGAGCTTGAAAAAGGTAAGCGCATGACTTCCCTTCCCCCCACACTTTTTTTCTTCTTGTGGTGCCTTCGTAGATAACTAAAGGGACTGACAACTCACTTTTTTATCCAGTTTTTTGCTGCGTGACAGAAAGCTTACCCTTCGTAATTATCATAGCTGCAGTAGTTAATTCAAAGAGCTCGTAGTCATTTTGTAAGCAGTATTTTTCGCTCTGAAAAGCTTTCAACACGGTAGTGCCTTTTCATCAGGCAACGGTGAGTATTGATAGCGATGCCTGTAGCCTTTCTGGTGGCGTAAGCATGGTGTCGTTGTTCTTACTTCGCAGGATTTCCTGGAACTATGATTAAGCCCGTTCATTCTGCGGTTTACAACTATTTTTTTTCAATATCACAAGCCGTTAAAATGAGACGGTGTGGCTCTGTAGAGATTTCCTTCATTTGTACCGCGTCGCCAAGCCAAGTAATCGAAAACGGAACTGCGCATATGTCGCGCAAAGCAGCGCCACTTTAATGCGTACTATTAATGCAAGCTTGTACGTATACCTTTATAAAATACTATTTTTTGCCATGAAGAATCAAATAATATTGCCGTGACGTGAAAATAACAGAATACAGGACGACCGTGCGACCAGGAAAAACAAGGTCTGTATTAACAGAACAAAAGAGCAGCCACTTCGACATCGTCTTCCTCGGAGCAACCGTGGGTGCTGCTCATGCTCATCACTTCGTTGTCGACTGTGTTCTTGCCCGGCCTTTAACTATTAGATTAGCCTCCAAAAGGTTGACTAATTAACCAGTTTCATTATCCTAACTTGTCCACGTAGTTATATATGTATAAAATCAGATTATTGCTCTATTCTGAGAATAAATTCGTTTATGTAAATATTTGTATTGAAACGGGTTGTTGAACAAGCAGGCGAACTCGGCGAAGGAGAGCTTTATTTAGCGCAAGGGCTAACTGAACGCAAGCCTGCGATCACAGCAAGTCTTCTTCTTTTCCTATCCTCGAGCTCCATGCCCACTACCCTCGTTACAATCACCCCCGGCCGATGAGGGAGCCATCCTGGCGACCTAAGGACAGGTGTAGACAGAAGGGTCATGGTATGGCTTGATCCTAGAGATGTGTACGATTTCTTTTCCCCGACGGCGCTTGTCCGGAGATGCATCCAACGGCTCGACAAGGTAGTTGACAGGGGATGTTTGGCACACAACTCGATAAGGGCCATGGTACCTGGACGAAAGCTTGTGGGAGAGTCTTGGAGTAGTAGAAGGAATCCATAGCCACACCAGTGAGTTCGGAGCAAAGCTCATATGTTTGGTTGACGCGTCGTGGCGATGTTTTTGGCGCGTCTGGTCATGTGACGTGAACGCACGAGCAAGCTTCCGACATTCTTCAGCGTGTGCTGCTGCTCGAGAAACGGTAGTCATCTCTGAAGGGTCCGGTCGATAAGGAAGAATGGTATCCATTGTTGATGATGGCTCGTGTCCATAAAGAAGGAAGAAAGGCGAAAATCCAGTGGTGCTTTGCGTTGCAGTGTTGTAAGCACATGTCACAAAAGGGAGTATGCTATCCCAATTTGACTGGTCGGATGAAGCGTACTTGGCCAGCATATCCCCAAGTGTACGATTAAAACGCTCTGTCATCCCATTAGTTTGCGGGTGATAGGCTGTGGTAGTGCGGTGTATGATGCGACACTCGCTCAACAACGCTTTGATGGCATCGGAGAGAGAAACGCGGCCACGGTCGCTTAGTAACTCCCGAGGTGCTCCATGCCTTAAAACCAGGTTTTGCAGTATAAAACACGCAACGTCTTTTGCGGTAGCAGAAGGTAACGCAGCTGTTTCAGCGTACCGCGTTAGGTGGTCGATAGCGACAATGACCCAGCGGTTGCTACTCGAAGTATAGGGAAGCGGACCGCAAAGGTCGATTCCGACACGATCGAAAGCTCGTGCTGGACATGGCAACGGCTGCAAGGGACCTGTGGCATGTTCAGTGGGAATTTTGCGTCGCTGGCACGTAAGGCAAGACCTTACGTAACGGCGAACGAAACGGTACATACCGCGCCAGTAGTACCGCAGCTGCAAGCGGGTGTATGTTTTTAACACACCAGCGTGGCCACATTGCGGATCATCGTGGAACGTGGCACAGATGTCAGAGCGCAGATGTCGGGGGATCACGAGCAACCACTTACGGCCGATCGAGCTGTAGTTTCGGCGGTAAAGCAGGTTATCCCGAATAGCGAAGTGTCCTGCTTGACGGCGAAGCGTCCTGGAAACTGGAGCGGGCGTCCGGTTTGAGAGAAAGTCCAAAAGAGAAGAAATCCAAGCATCTTTGCGTTGCTCGGAAGGCATGTCCGAGATGCTGATGGCCAAGGCAGCACTAGTGGAGATAGGCGAGCCGACAGGCTCTGAAGCCAATGGTGAACGTGACAGGGCATCGGCGTCGGAATGCTTCCGGCCAGAACGGTAGATAACACGGATATCGAACTCCTGTAACCGCAATGCCCAACGAGCGAGCCGACCATTAGGATCTTTTAGTGAAGATAACCAGCAAAGCGCATGGTGGTCTGTTACAATATCAAACGGACGTCCATATAAATAAGGCCGAAATTTTCCGATTGCCCAAATAATGGCGAGGCACTCCTTTTCAGTTACACTGTAATTCTTCTCGGCTTTACTGAGGGTGCGGCTGGCATAGGCAACGACGTACTCGTCAAAGCCCTCCTTGCGTTGGGCCAGTATGGCCCCTAGCCCGACACCACCAGCGTCCGTATGAAGCTCCGTTGGAGCAGATGGATCGAAATGTCGGAGTATGGGAGGCGTGGTGAGGAGCCGTCGGAGTTCCTGAAAAGCATCATCACACGCCTGCGACCACGCTGACAAGTCAGAACTTCTGGCAAGAAGATTGGTCAAGGGGGCGATAATGGAGGCGAAATTGCGGACGTAGCGCCGGAAGTAAGAACATAGGCCGATGAAGCTTCGAAGCTTTTTGATGGTGGTTGGCTTTGGGAACGCCGCGACTGCATTAAGTTTCGTAGGGTCCGGGAGAATGCCGTCCTTAGAAACCACATGGCCAAGAATTACAAGCTTGCGAGCGCCGAAGTGGCATTTCTTCAAGTTAAGTTGAAGTCGCGCCATGGAAAGGCACGTAAGAACTTGCTCGAGGCGGCTGAGGTGGGTCGCAAAGTCGCTTGAAAATACCACAATGTCATCCAAATAACAGAGGCACGTTTTCTATTTCAGACCTCGCAAGACGGTATCCATCATCCTTTCGAATGTGGCAGGCGCATTGCAGAGGCCAAAGGGCATAACGGTGAATTCATATAGTCCATCCGGTGTTACAAAGGCTGTCTTCGGGCGGTCACCCTCTGCCATGGGCACCTGCCAGTAGCCAGAGCGTAAATCTAATGAAGAAAAGAACTCTGCTCCTTGTAGGCAGTCCAAAGCATCATCGATGCGCGGCAGAGGGTATACGTCTTTGCGCGTTATCTTGTTGAGTCGGCGGTAGTCAACGCAGAAGCGGATGTATCCGTCTTTTTTCCTGACGAGAACAACCGGTGAAGCCCAGGGACTGTTGGAGGGCTCGATAATGCCCCGTTTCAACATGTCGTCTACTTGTTTGTCGATGACACGGCGTTCAGCAGATGACACACGGTACGGACGCTGCCTTAGCGGGGCTTGTTGACCGGTGTCAATACGGTGAACGACCGCAGAGGTTCGGCTTAAGCCTGACTGGCCACGATCGAATGAAGAACGAAAGCGGAGAAGAAGATTTATAATCTCTTCGCGCTGAGTTGGTGCGAGCTCAGAGTCGATGGCATCCGAGAATACGTCCAGAGCATCATTAAGCGCGTTGGTAGGAGTGACAGCACCAATTGGGAGCGAAACCGCGGAATCGGGTATAGTAGCCGGAAGAATGCACTCGTAAAGTTCGTAGCTTCCCAGGCATTCTCCACGTAGTAGGGATGACGGGCTGTGCGACGGATTGCAAACATAAATGGCAGCATGACCAATGCGAAAAATGACGACGGCAAACGGAAGCATGATATTTCGACGGCACGCAGATGGGACCGATGGCATAAACAACACAGGCGATTTCGGAGGGGAGGCACACGACACCGAGACAACAACAGCTGAGAAAGGCGCAATGTCAACGTCAGAAGCAGCAAACACTCTACACGAAGCACCATCGTCGGGGTCATAGCACGGCACAGACAACGCGAGTTCAGAACGAGCACAGTCGACCAAAGCAGAATTTGACGAAAGGAAGTCCCACCCAAGGATAACGTCATGCGAAGAACGGAATAAAACTACAAATGTGACGACGTACATCGCACCTTGAATGACGACTCGTGCGGTGCACAAAGCTGAAGGCTGAATATGATGGGACGTAGCTGTCTGCAAAGATAGGTCGGTAAGTTGTGTGGTCACTTTCTTCAAGTTTCGGCACAGTTTCTCGCTAATTACAGATACGGCAGCTCCAGTGTCAACAAGTCCGTGCACCTTAATGCCATCAATATAGAGTTCGATTTCGTTCGGGGGACAGCAGTTAGGTCTTGAAATTTTCGCTGCCAACGCAGTTCTTGCCTCCGGAACTGCGCCCGTCAGTTTTCCCCTCGCGGTGGGCTGTTGCGACGTAACATCGGAGAAATAGATCGACGACGAGGAGAAGGTGAACGGCTTGCGCCGGATGGTCGGCGACCGGGACGTACGTCTAGAGGTGGATTGGCAGGAACGGGATATCGCGGCTGAGTGGGCATGGTGGGCATGTAATGTGAGGTCCCTGCATTGTCGTGAGAAGGGAAGCTGCGACGACGGCAGTGACGAGCTACGTGGCCTGGGATGCCACATGAAAAACATATCGGCCGATTATCTGGAGTGCGCCATTGGCTGACGAAAGGGGCACTGTTCGCTGAATAAGGTACCGTAAATGGTCGTGCAGGCGGCGGCGTCATATAATCGTTCTGACCTGTTTCATATACAGCCGGAGACGGGACGGTCAGCGAGCGGGAAGGTGGCGTCGACGAATAAACGTGGCGAGTAGCTTCGTAGATGGCCGGAGAGCTGGCGCACGTGGTTGAGCAACTGCGGCTGCATAGGTTAGTGGTGCAGTAACAGTTGGGGAAGCCTGAGCTGGCGGCAATGCTTCGGCAACTTGCGATCGAATGACCTGGCAAAGCGAAGGCGACAAGGGTGCCATCGGCTCGGTAGTTCTTGTGATTATAGATAGCTGCCGGGCGACCTCCTCGCGTATGAATTGCTTTATGACTGGTATCAACGCAGAGTGGTCGGCGGTGTCATGGCGATAGTCGAGAGATGAGATGTCCGCGGTGTCTTGAGCAGCGCAACGTGTAGAAGCGCGCTGCCTACGCAGCTCATCATAGCTTTAGCAGAGCTGAATCACCTCGGCGACCGTCTGGGGAATCTTCGCAGCCAGCATTTAGAACGCACCGTCGTCGATTCCTTTCATGATGTTCTTGATCTTGCCTGCCTCGTCCAGAGTCGAATCGACGAGCTTGCAGAGAAATAGCACATCTTCGATGTAGCTCGTGAAAGTTTCATCTGCTCTCTGTACTCTGCCCCGCAAGCGCTGTTCAGCACGAAGGCGGCGGACAGCAGGACGGCCAAAGACTTCCGCGAAGGTTTTCGCCAATTCCGACCAGGTACTGAAATCACTTTGATGATTTCTGTACCATAGTTTTGCCACGTTGGTCAGGTAAAAACTCACATTTGTGAGCTTATCGGCTGCGTTCCACTTATTGACGGCGCTCACCAGTTCATACTCGGCAATCCAGTTGTCCACATCTTGGTCCTCTGTGCCACCAAATATGGGGGGGTCGCGCTGCCGGAGAGCGCCAGCGCAGAAGACAGGCACAGGTGCGAGATCTGGAGTAGCAGCATGAGATGGCCCCGGATCAGTCATTGTAGGAGGTCGTTGGAGTGTGCGGCTGCGAAGTTCCAGGGTGAGGACCAGATGTGCCCAGCACTTCCACCACTTGAAACGGGTTGTTGAACAAGCAGGCGAACTCGGCGAAGGAGAGCTTTATTTAGCGCAAGGGCTAACTGAACGCAAGCCTGCGATCACAGCAAGTCTTCTTCTTTTCCTATCCTCGAGCTCCATGCCCACTACCCTCGTTACAGTATGCATTACATTAAGCACCACACTTTCCTAGGCTATTGGTAATCTTTCTGTTATACCTCCATCATTCCAAATCTGAACATTAAATTTCAAAACCACTCGATTCTTGGCCAATCCCCCACAGTGGGTATGCGCCACTAATAATAGGAGAACAACAACAACAACAACATTAGCCTCCCATTCAAGAAAGCATCGTCCCGATGTTTTACGATCAAAGTGGTTTGTACTCATTGAAAACGCATAAGTTCATTCGGAGAAATAAGGTTTCATCCGAACAACGCGCACAACTTCTGGAGCACACCTTCGACGCCCTAAGGAGTGCGCAGTGTCAGGAACAACCTCATAATTAATGTCACTGAGACGTCGTAGAACTTGATAAGGCCCGAAGTACCGTCTTAACAGTTTTTCTGAGAGGCCACAGCACCGAATAGGAGTCCATATCCAAACTTTCTCTCCTGGCTCGTATGAGACTAGTCAGTGACGAAGGTTGTACCGTCTTGAATCATAGTCCTGCTGGCGACTAATACGTAGGCGTGCAAGTTGCCGGGCTTCTTCGGCAAGCTGGGTGATATAATCAGCATCCGTTTCGACGTTTTCGCACTGGTGCGGCAGCATGACATACAGCATAGTGATGACTTCACGATGATGAAGAAGGCGGAATGGCGTTGTTGTTGTTTCTTTATGAGCCCTGTTATGTAGGCGAACGTGACATACGGCAGGATCTTGTCCCAAATTTTATGCTCCACATCGACGTACACGCAGAGTATATCCGCAAGTGTCTTGTTGAGGCGCTCCGTAAGACCATTCGCTTGCGGATTATACGCCGTTGTTCGCCGATGGGATATGCCACTAAGTCTTAAAACTGTCTGTAATAGTTCGGCGGCGAATGCAGTTCCCTTGTCAGTAATCACCACTGACGGAGTGTTATGCCTCAGCACCACATTCTCCACGAAAAATCGGGCTGCTTCACATGACATGCCTCTATCCAGAGCATTGGTTTCGGCGTAACGAGTGAGGTAGTCGGTGGCCACTATACTCCATTTGCGACCTGCCGATGAGGTGAGAAATGGGCCCAAAAGATCCATTCCGACTTGTGCGAATAGAGTAACGGCACGCTAATAGGATGGAGGAGGCCTGCTGGTTTGACGGGTGGGACTTTTCTGCGCTGGCAATCAAGGCACGTCCGAACTTAGTGTTGAACGGTCACCGTCAGTCTTGGCCAGTAGTACTTCTGCCTCACTCTGCACAGCGTACGCGTGTAACCCAAGTGGCTGGATGTTGGTTGATCGTGGCATGCCTGTAACGTTTCACCCATTAGAGATGTTGGCATGACGAGTAAGTAGTCGTTTCCGTGTGACGTGAAGTTCATCTTATACAGGACGTCGTTGCACAAGCAAACTGAAGAAAGCCCTCTCGCAAACAGCCTAGGTACAGCTGAAGTGTGCCCCTCCAAAAAACGAAACAAGGGTTCTAGTTCCGGGTCGTCTAGTTGCAGATGTGCGACAGTAGCGGTGTTTACAACTACAAAAAAGGCTGTATCGTCATCTTCTGCCGTTTCAGGTTCGTATGGCGCACGAGAAAGGCAATCGGCGCCTGAATGTCGCTTCCCTGATCTGTAGACCACCGTCATGTTAAATTCTTGAAGCTTCAGGCTCCAGCGCGCCAACCGTTCTAAAGGGTCTTTTAAATTTGTCAGCCAGCAGAGGGAGTGATGGTCGCTGACAACATTAAAAGGACGACCATACAGATATGGGCGGAATTTCATAACAGCCCACACTACCGCAAGGCACTCTTTTTTCGGGGTGGAATAATTTTCCTCCACACGTGAAAGAGTTGCGTAAGCAATTACTCATTCAGCGCCATCCTGCCACTGCACGAGTACAGCTCCTGAGCCGACATTGCAAGCGTCGGTGTGCACTGTTGTCGGGCCGTCATCATAAAGTGTGCGAGAACTGGTGGCTTCTGAAGGCGTTGCCGCAGCTCGTCGAACAATTTTTGCTGTTCTTCATTCCATACGAATGCGACGTCTTCTCTGGTAAGGCGGGTCAACGGCGAGACATTGTGCGAGAACTTCTTTATGAAGCGTTGGTAGTATGCGCACAGTCCTAAAAACCGTCTGACAACCTTTTTGTCAGTTGGCGCTGGAAAATTCGTAATGGCAGCTATTTTTTTCAGGGTCAGGCCACACACCTTCACTGCTCACAAGATGCCCCAGGCCCAGAAACTCTTCGATGCTTAAGTGACATTTTTCTGGCTTAAGCGTTAGTCCGGCGGAACGGATAGCTTGGAATGCTGAGTGCAGTCGCCCGACGTGTTCGTCTAATGTGGCAGAAAATACGATGACGTCATCTAAATACACTACGCACGTCTGCCACTTGAGGCCTGATAGTACGGTATCCATTTGCCACTGAAACGTTGCCGGTGCTGAGCACAAGCCAAATGGGAGTACCTCAAATTCAAAAAGGCCATCAGGTATCATGGAAGCTGTTTTCTCCTGGTCTCTTTCACTGACTTCTATCTGCCAATATCCTCTCCTTAGGTCCATCAACGAGAAATAACGCGCATGCCGTAGTCGATCGAGTGAATCGTCGATACGCGGAAGTGGGTGGACGTCTTTTTTTGTCACCTAATTCAGCTTGCGGTAATCCACGCAGAAACGTAAGGTGCCGTCTTTTTTCTTCACTAATACAACCGGCGAAGCCCAAGGGCTTTTCGGCGGCTGAATAACGTCATCTTCAAGCATCTGTCGCACCTGGTTTTTGATGGCTTCACGCTCCTGCGAAGCTACCCGGTACGGGTTTTGTCTAATGGGTCTGGTCATGTCATCCGTTATAATTCGATGTTTCCTCAGTGGCGTTTGATGACCCTGGACGTCGAAGAGAAACAGTCTTCAAACTGGTTAAGAAGCTGCAGTATACTTTGCTTCTACGCTGGCAGGATACTTGGGCATATATCAGGAGGCAGATCAGTTAAATTATCTTTCTCAAGAGTTAGGCAGTCTGTCATCTCGGCGAGCGCTACGCGACTGCCATTCCCCTCGTCAGATGTCGGCGTTCAGAGCTGAAGTTCTTAACAAGGACGTGCGTGTGTCCGCATTTTATGCTCACGACGCATCTTGCGATAGATAAACCATGGCTGAATAGCAGTGTTGGAATTCGCTAGGCGATGCTTTCAAAATTGCTCGACCTGTCACATGTCACAGCCACGAGTGCACTCGACCGCAGCGGAATCGTCAAGTCGTCGTCGAAGACGCGCAAAGGTTTACGTCGCTAGTCTGTACAGGGCTCATCCGAAGCTTGGCCTGGGGCCATCCAAATCGTAACCGATCTCAGGAATGTTGATAACGGCGTCGTATTCACGCAGGAAGTCCATGCCTAAAATCAGGTCTTTGCAGCAGTCCGGTAAAATTACGAAAGTAGCGACGAAATCTGAACTGCCGATATTGATTCGAGCGGTGCATTTGCCCGTCGGCGTCTCCAATTTACCCCCTGCGGTTCTTATGTTCAGGCCTGTCCATACTGCTCTGAATTTCTTCAGGCAGTCGGCGAGTTTACGGCTGATAATAGAGAAGTCCGCACCAGTATCTACCTGGGCTCTTACTAGGCGTCTGTCCATACAAATGCCTAGATTGGCGCTTACGATTTTCGTTGATATCGGTGGCGTCGTATCGTCCTTGGTATCGTCCTTCGTACGATCCACGGTATCATCCGTCGTATCGCGTCGTATTGAAGATGTTGGGGGGGTGATAGCATCTTGACGGGTGGCAATCTTCCCCCAAAGGTCGCTGCTGTTAGTTTCCCCGACGAGGGCTAGGGGATCTGTCCCGGGTCACCTCGGCGTAACTGCGCTACTGCGGCGAGTTAGGTGCAGGTGAAGGAGAGCGGGGTCGACGATATGGCACATCAGGTTGCTGTGCATGCGGGCCTGCACTGATGTCACGGCGGTTATCGAAATAAGCACGAGGGGAGGTTTGTAGAAAGTTCTGATGCCTATGGTCACGGTATGGGCAAATGCAGAAGACGTGGCCGGCTTCTCCGCAATGGAAGCAAAGTGGTCGACGGTCTACGGTGCACCACAAGTCCGTCTGACGAATTATTCGTCGACTGGTGGGCATTCATTGCGACCAAGATGCAGATGCCGGCGGAGTGTACATCGGCGACGTTTGCATAGGCACGTTAGACTGTGGACACGGATGCGGCGGATTTGAGGCTGGGTCCACGGCTCATTGAAGAGCCTTTGGCTGACGTTGCGATAAGCCAATCGTGTTGAGTTGTATGTCACTGGAGTGGGTCGACGGACGGCCAGTGAGTAGCTTACAAACCGCTGGTCTGAAAGTGATTCGGGCAACAAAAATGTCTGGCGGAGTTCTTGCCGCACAACTTCTGCAACGCAAGCTACGGTATTTTCTTGCGGAGTCACAAAGAGGTTTTGGATCTCCTCACGAATGACCTCATGAATGAGCTCACGAAGAGAACACTCACTGCTGGCAGTCAAAGCAGAGAGGCTGCGAGATGTGTTGTTTGATTGGTTGTGGTATCGGCGCCGTTGCTGCAGTGCTCGCTCGCTTGTCGTAGCTTCTTTGATAAATTCCGCTACGCTTGTTGGTGGGTTGCGTAGGAGACCGGCAAACAGCTCTTCTTTGACGCCCTTCATCAGATGTCAGAATTTTTTACCTTCAGGCATCTCGGGGTCAGCCTGCCCAAATAGGCGGGTCATGTCCTCCGCAAACATGGCGACGCTCTCGTTCGGTTTCCGTATGCGTGCCTCGATGAGCTGCAGAGCAGAATCACGGCGGTCGGTCTTTGCGAATATCCCGAGAATTCGCTGCCGAAATTTATCCCACGAAGACAGCGTTGACTCGTGGTTCTCGTACCACGTACGAATGTTGTCTGCCAAAGCAAAGTAGACGCGCGATAGCTTCTGTTCAGTGGGCCAGCGGTTGATCTTTGTGACTCGGTTATACTGCGGCTAGCTAGTCCTCAACATCTTCATAGAGCTCATCGTAAAAGGTCTCGGGAGTTTTAGGCTGCTCAACAGTAAGCTGTGAAGGCCCTCCAGTAGCCATTTCTCCAGGCACGGTATGTTGCTGGAAAAGTTCGAAAGGGATTGCCTCGGGACTAAGGCCTCGCTATCGGCGACTGTAGCAGTGGACATGGGTATCCACTGCAGGAACGGGTTGCGGTGGCGAACACAAAGTGCCAGGGCATGGAGGTGTCCCAAGCATCAGTTGGAGAAGTCCAGCATCTCCACCAATGTCGTGACGTGAACATAACAGGGTACAGAACGACGGTGCGACCAGTAAAAACAAGGTTGTTGGTTGTTTCTCAGAGTCCTGGCGCAACCCACTACGGGGGATCGGCCATGAAACGGACGGTGCCTCATTTGTGAGGTAGAGTTGTTTTACCACCCTGATTATTTAGATAACGATGTTTAAACATAGAACCAATTAGTAAACGATAGATTAGAAATAAAATAGAGGTAATACAAAGAACGAACAGGCAAATATGGTTTGAAATAAAGTGAATTTATGCCTCACCTTAACATTCTAATCGTCTTGTTGCCTTTAGAAAATTGCATACGGCCTCGCAAACATTCTTGTGGCTTAATCCCTTTTCAGTTGCTCCGAAGGAGAGGACTTACAGCCAACCTACGGAGATGCTCTTCTAACAGTCTCTTGCTTTGGTTTGTGTATAACCTGCATGTTAAGAGGAAATGGTGAAGGGATTCACTCTCGTTGCAGTGGAGGCATAGGGGAGACTGTGCCAGACCAGTCTGTATTAACAGAACAAAAGAGCAGTCGCTTCGACGTCGTCTTCCTCGGAGCAATCGTGGGTGCTGCTCATGCTCATCACTTCGTTGTCCTCTGTCTTCTTGCCCAGCCTTTAACCGTGACAATATTTCAGTACTAAGCAATAAATTGTTGACCATGTACATTAACGCATGGTCACGTGAAAGGGCATGATAGATTATGTTTCGGACACCAGAAACACCAAAGGTCATTTTTCGCGATTTTTACAGAAGAAATAAAATTTTAAAAAAATTGCAGATTCCACGTACAGTGGGATTCGATGATATGCGAAGCACAAATGAGGAAGGTTTATATGTCAGTTTAAAATCACAACAACGTTACGAGGTGGAGGGTAAATATGCCATACATACCTTTCATGTCATAATTATTATGTTTGGACGTGTCATTTACCTTCATCATCTATCCATTCCCCTGATACCAAATTCGGTATATGTGAATCTGGAGAAATGACCACGAACGCATCATGAGCATGGCATGTGGTCGTGTTGTTACATGACACGCACCCCATGTCATGTTTACACCAGTCACCTTCGTCGTCAGTTCACGTCCCGTAATACCAAACTTGGAATATGTGAAGCTACCTAAACAGCGTTGAGAGCATCATGAAGGGCCCAATATAATGACGTAACGTTGAGATGCGCACGCAGGGCACAGCGAAACTACGCTAGCAGAACGCGAACACTCTATAGTCTGACGCCAGACGTGACCAGCGTCTGTCGCAAGCCCGGTGGCAACCAGTGCGAAATTCGGCATGCTGCATTTCACACCAACTACGTTATCTAGAACGCACCGCGTCTGCCTAGCATCGTGACGAAGGGACGCTGGGCGTGCTCAAATGCGCATGCGTAAAAGCAACGCTGTGCTGCGCGTGCCTGCGAGTATATGCCAGGCAGGCGGGCGCCTGGCGTGGCAAACGAACGCTAGAGCACACGCACCCCGGCTCACGTCTAAATGTATTGGCGCCTTGAGTGTGGCATGTAGTCCTGCTCTTGCATGACACGCATCTCATAATTATTATGTTTGCACCAGTCACATACCTTTGTCATCCATTCACGTGACGTAATACCAAATTTGGCATATATGAATCTAGCTAAACGGCCCCGAGTGCATCATGAGTGTGGCTTGTAGTCATAACGTCACATGGCACGCATATCATGATTGTCAAGTTTGCACCAGTCACATACCTTCGTCATCCATTCGCATCATGTAACACCGAATTTGGTATATGTGAAGCTAGCGAGACGGCTGCGAGCGCATCATGAGCGTGGCGTGTAGTCATGACACATGACTTACATGACATGCATGTCATGATTTACACGCTGCAGTCTGCCGCTTGTGTTCGCCATGCAATCGTGTCATACCATACCAGTTATGCAACATGTCATGAAAACGAGACCACCGCAAGAGCAGCAAGACCGTGAAATGTAAATCATAACATTCATGACATGCATGTCATGATTTTCATGTTATAACTAGTCAAGCATGCTTGTCAGTCATGTTATGCCATACTAAGCGTGGTATCAATACCATTATCCAAACGGCCAAGAGAGCTAAAACTCGTAGGCGGATAGATAGATAGATAGATAGATAGATAGATAGATAGATAGATAGATAGATAGATAGATAGATAGATAGATAGATAGATAGATAGATAGATAGATAGATAGATAGATAGATAGATAGATAGATAGATAGATAGATAGATAGATAGATACTCTCAAAGTCGCCGAAGTTCGCTAAGAAATGCTTCGCATTTAATATTTACTTTTCACGAGAAAAGCAGGGTTGGTTTGAGTCACTATTAGAGACAATCTTTCCATCCGTCAAGTCATGTCATTTCATGTTCAGGGCAGTTGTCGGTTCTTTTAAAGTAGCCTGATAAAAATATGATATTCCGCCCTGCCCCAACTCTGCATACTTCATTCCCAGAGGCGTGCGCAGAGTCCCCCTTTAGGGGGCAAAGGTTGGGGGGGGGGGGGGGGGAGGCGAATGTTGCTTGCAACGCCACCATCCCTGTTAAGTCAATGTGTAGAGCTGACTTCGAGCCCCGCACCCGTCTTCTTGGGAGACAGGAGGGGGAGCGTCCTCCCCTGCACCCTCCGTGCGCTCACCCGTGCTCATTCAATCCCGCCGTTTGATTTTTCAAGCTTGAATTTTATTGCGACAGGAACTACATGAACACTCTCGGCCGGATATGGCCGCCGGTGTCTGCGTCACCGTTACTTCACTATATATATATATATATATATATATATATATATATATATATATATATATATATATATATATATATATATATATATATATATATATATATATATATATAGCAGCAACGGTGCCTCGCAGAGTCACTCGCTGACGTATGGCTTAATGCGCACTACGTGCACAAGATCAGGTCAGTGCTGGCGACGCCTTGAACAGTTTGGGCTTTCCGGGACGACTTCATAGGTAACGTCACTTAGTCGTCGCTGCACTCGATAAGGTCCGAAATACCTTCTGAGCAACTTTTCGGATAGTCCCCGTGTTCGTACAGGCGTCCACACCCATACCCTGTCCCCGGTTTCGTACGTTACTGGTGTATGACGTTGGTTATAGCGGCCTGCGTCGTACTCTTGCTGTTGGTATATTCGCAGACGTGCGAGCTACCTGGCACATCGTCTTCGTTCTTTGTTTCGGGCGCGGCATTTGCCTCCCCTTAAAAGATCATCGCCCCTATGCTATGGCTGAGGCAGTAATTAGCGCATGAAGTCACTTTGTAGAAGCGACGGTGCCTCGCAGAGTCACTCGCTGACGTATGGCTTAATGTGCACTACGTGCACAAGCTCAGGTCGGTGCTGGCGACGCCTTAAACAGTTTGGGCTTTCCGGGACGACTTCATAGGTAACGTCACTTAGTCGTCGCAGCACTCGATAAGGTCCGAAATACCTTCTGAGCAACTTTTCGGATAGTCCTCGTGTTCGTACAGGCGTCCACACCCATACCTTGTCCCCGGTTTTATACGTTACAGGTGTATGACGTTGGTTATAGCGACCTGCGTCGTACTCTTGCTGTTGGTATATTCGCAGACGTGCGAGCTGCCTGGCTTTCTCTGCACGTTGAGTAAACGCGTCAGCACTCGTTCCGTTGTCATCGCATTTGTGTGGAAGCATTGCGTCTAACATCTTTCTTACTTCTCGTCCGTGAACAAGGCTGAATGGGGTCATCCGTGTGGTTTCTTGTTTCGCAGTATTGTATTCGAACGTTATGTAAGAGAGAATATCGTCCCAGTTTTTGTGTTCGATGTCCACATACATTTAAAGCATGTCTTCCGAAGTTTTATTATGTCGCTCAGTCAACCTGTTGGTTGGTGGATGGTAAGCTGTCGACTTGCGATGAATAGTACCACTGAGCACCAGCACATGATCTAAAAGCGCAGCCGTGAATGCAGTTCCGCGATCTGTTATAACGATCGATGGCGCACCGTGTCTCAGCACAATGTTCTCTATGAAGAACCAGGCTACCTCCTCTTCTGTGCCTCTCTGGATGGCTTTTGTCTCGGCGTAGCGAGTAAGGTAGTCGGTCGCCACTATACCCCAGCGGTTACCAACACTAGAGGTGAGAAGTGGGCCCAAAAAGTCCATTCCGATCTGGTCAAATGGCATTGTCGGGATCTGGACAGGGTGTGGCATTTCGGCTCGTTTCGTTGGAGGTGACTTGCGCCGCTGGCAATCGAGGCAGGTCCGAACATGATGCTTCACGGCAGCGGCCAGTAATATCTCTCTCGAACTCTGCTCAGTGTGCGCGTGTAGCCTAAATGTCCAGATGTTACCTCGTTGTGGCACGCTTGCAACACCTCAGAACGAAGAGTGGTAGGGACGACAAGCAGGTAGGTAGACCCGTCTGACGAGAAGTTCATTTTGTAAAGGACATTGTTTCGCAGACAGAACGACGATAGTCCTCTTGTAAAGGCTTTGGGTGCATTCTGGCTTCGTCCTTCTAAATAATTAATGAAGCTAAGTAGCTGAGGATCGTCATGCTGGTGATCTGCGATGGTTGACATGTCGAGGATTCCGAGGAACGCTGTCTCTTCATCAAAAGCAGCAGCCAACTCTATTGGTGATCGAGATAGGCAGTCGGTGTCCATGTGTCGTTTTGCGGACTTATCAAACTTATCATCGTTATATCAAACTCCTGTAGTCTAAGGCTCCAGCGTGCCAATCGCCCGGAAGGATCTTTCAGACTTGTTAACCAACACAACGAATGGTGGTCACTGATAACCAATGGGCGGCCGTACAGGTATGGGCGAAATTTCATAACTGCCCACACCACGGCGAGGCAGTCCTTTTCAGTGGTCGAGTAATTTGCTTCGGTGCGTGACAGAGTTCTACTTGCGCAAGCGATCACTCTTTCCTCGTCGTCCTGGCGCTGCACAAGCAGAGCTCTGAGACCAACATTGCGGGCGTCAGTATGGAGCACTGTAGGGGCTGTGTCATCAAAATGGGCAAGCACGGGGGTCGTCTGTAGACGTTGCCGCAAGTCATTGAAAGCATCTTCCTGTTCGTCGCCCCAAACAAATGCAACGTCATCCCTCGTGAGACGAGTTAAAGTTGACGCAATGCGCGCAAAATCTGGAATAAACCGCCGATAATATGCACAGAGACCCAGAAAACGCCTCATTGCCTTTTTATCTGATGGTGTTGGAAGCTGTACGACGGCGGCAACTTTTTCGGGGTCTGGACAAACTCCTGCGTAACTGACGACATGGCCAAGAAACGGCAGTTCCTCAAAGCAGAAGTGACATTTCTCCGGCTTAAGCGTCAGGCCTGCGGCCCGTATGGCCTGCAAGACCATTTGCAATCGTTCAAGGTGTTCGTCAAACGTTGAAGAAAACACAATGACGTCATCAAGGTATACTATGCAGGTTCTTCATTAAAGCCCAGAGAGAACGATATACATGAGACGCTGGAAAGTAGCAGGCGCGGAGCAGAAGCCAAATGGTAAAACCTTAAATTCGTACAGTCCGTCTGGTGTCACGAAAGCGGTTTTTTCACGATCCCTGGGGTCTACTTCAATTTGCCAATATTCGCTCTTTAAGTCCATGGAAGAAAACTAACGTGCGTTTCGAAGCCTCTCAATCGAATCATCTATGTGGGGAAGTGGGTACACGTCCTTTCTTGTAACCTGGTTTAGCTTTCGATAGTCCACACAGAAACGCAGGCTGCCGTCCTTCTTTTTCACTAGAACAACAGGTGATGCCCAGGGGCTTTTCGACGGTTGGATGACGTCGTCTTCAAGCATTTTTGTTACCTGCTGTTCTATTGCTTCTCGTTCTTTTGAAGCCACACGGTACGGATTTTGATGGATTGGTCTAGCCGTGTCCTCTGTGATGATTCGGTACTTGGTCAAGGACGTCCGGCCAACTTTCGAGGTCGACGCAAAACAGTCGTAGAACTCGTCTAGCAGCACAAGCAGGCGTTCCCGCTGTTGCTGAGTTAAAGTAGGGTTGACGTCAAAGCTAGGTGCTAGGTCACGTTGGTCTTGTGCAGGTGTTGCTTCGAGTGCTAAAAAGCAGTCACAAACATCTGCGATCCCGTCGAAATGTGCCAACGTTGTGCCTTTTGGAAGGTGCCGTCGCTCAGAGGTGAAATTTGTTAACAGCAAGTTCGTTCGGCCGTCGGTGACATTGACTATTCCTCGTGCTATAGAAATCCCGTGTGTGAAAAGCAGCGAGGTTAGTTGGTCGGTGACTCCTTACGGTACGTCACATGCTACTGAAACGAGGATACATGATCGAGGCGGAACGACTATATTGTGGTCTTTGAGACGAAAGGATTTGTGCTCTGGTGATGTAGGATCAGTCAGACGAGCACTCTCGTAAAATGAAACCACACGGCCCGGGATGTTGATTATTGCGCCATGCTCCCGGAGAAAGTTTATTCCTATAATAAAATCTTTGCAGCACTCTGGGAGAACAATGAAAGTCGCGACGAAAGAAGAATCTCCTATGCTGATTCTTGCTGTGCATCTTTTAGTATGGAGCAGCAATTGACCACCCGCTGTTCTTATATGTGGTTCTGTCCATGGCGTTTTTACTTTTCTAAGATGATCAGCCAGCTTTTGTCTTATTATGCGAAAATCAGCACCCGTATCGACTAAGGCCATCACTTGCTCTCCATCAATAATTACATTGAGGTCGGTGCTCACCATTTCGTCGTTGTTAATATTCGTCCGCGTCGAGTCGTTTTGTAGCGGAAGTACTGGGGACTTTTTATCGTCTTGTGGTCGGGCTGCGACCTCACCCCGAGAGGTCGCCGCCTTTAGTTTCCCCGGTAAGGGCAGGGCGACCTTGTTCCCCGAAGGTCAGCAAAAGTACGTCGATTCGGTGACGATGTCTGAGCAGGGGCTGGAGAGCTTGACCTGTGGGTGGAATTGGGGTGGCGATTAGGAAGCGACTCGTGATAGGGAGACCACGTTGTTGAAGGTCCTCGAAAACCAGGGTCGTCATGGCGAACAATGTAGTCGTCGTTGGCACGGCGGCCGTCATACCCTGGCCGAGACGGGCGAAGCAATGTGTTGCGATACCAACAATAGCAAGCTATATGGCCGGCACCACCACAGTTGAAGCAGAGAGGGCGCCGATCGATGGTGCGCCAAGCGTCCGTTCTGTGAAATTGTGGGCGTCTTATGTCCTCTCGTGGTGGTGAGTAAGGCGCGGCAAGTAGCGGCTGGTGGCATGGAGACATCAGAGACATGGGCTGACGTCTGAAAGCCTCCTGCAATGGTTGCGAGGAAGGTGCGGCTGTAGGTGGCTGGTAGTATGATGTAATAGGCTGGACGGGTGGTGGTCGGCGGACAGCGTCGGCGTAACTCAGTTGACGCTGATCGCGACCGAGATCAGCTGCTGAAAAAGCGTGCCTAAGTTCGTCACGAACGACTGCGGCAACGGCGGTCACTGGTGTATCCACTGGAGGAGTCCAAAGCTTCCGAATTTTTTCGCGGACAATATGTCTGATAAGGTCACGTAGGGAGCCCTGATTGTCCAGAGTCGCTGAAGCGGCGTTGATTGGGGTGGTAGTGGACGAGCGATCATAATGCCTCGATCTTTGGTGCAGAGCACGCTCAATGGCAGTGGCTTCTCTTATAAAATCGGCCACGGTAGTTGGGGCATTGCGCACAAGTCCAGCGAACAGTTGTTCTTTCACGCCGCGCATAAGGTAGCGCAACTTCTTCTCCTCGGACATGTTGGGATCAGCCCGACGACAGAGATGCGTCACGTCTTCAGCAAACAATGCCACAGTTTCGTTAGGTTTTTGAAGCTTTAACTCGAGCAACTTCTGAGCCCGTTCTCGACGGTCGACGCTAGCAAAGGTGTGAATCAGCTGCTGACGAAAGTTATCCCATGTGGATATCCAGCCTTCTCGATTCTCAAGCCACGTGTGAGCGCCGTCATCGAGAGAGAAATACGTGCGGGTGAGCTTCTGTTGAGCATTCTACTGGTTTATGTCGGCAACGCGTTCGTAATGCTCAAGCCAATCTTCAACATCTTCATGTGGGGCACCACTGAAGCGATCAGGCACAAGCAGCTGAAGAAGTTTACCTGGGCTGGATTGGAAACGGGGCTGCCTTGTATCCCTTGGACTAACTGTGGCTGGCTAGCGGAGGCCATTGGTAGCGGTACGTAATGCCTGGTAGAATGTTCGTCAAAGGAGGTCAGCTCAGGAGATAGGCCTAGCGACCGCTGTGCCTTGTATCCCTTGGACTAACTGTGGCTGGCTAGCGGAGGCCATTGGTAGCGGTACGTAATGCCTGGTAGAATGTTCGTCAAAGGAGGTCAGCTCAGGAGATAGGCCTAGCGACCGCTGACTGAAGCAGTGCACTGGTGTCGTAACAGGTGGCTGCGTGTCGGAACTTCATTAACGGCTCCCAGATGGGGTGTTGAGCATCGGCAGGCTTGCGACCCAGCGCCTCCACCAGTGTCATGGTTCAACATAAGCAGTGCACCGAGACGTTGAGTCTGAGAACCAACGGCGTGTGTTTTTATGCAGGAGCCAAGATCAGGCGAGCAAAACAAAAGCACGTCTTCTTCAGTTCCCCTTTTCACGATGCTGTTGGCGCGCACATCGTCTTCGTTCTTTGTTTCGGGCGCGGCAATATAGATGAGAACGGAAGAAACAAATATAATCCAGAAAAGCACTCCGCTGCATGGAATCGATTTTGGAACCTCTGCCCCGTGACTGCGAGGTGTTAGACACTTGGCCATCGAGGAGCACGTCCGTCAACGTTCAAACGACAAGCTATTCATATCTAACACTTACCGCTGGTGACGGGCATCTTGGGGGGAGGGGGCTATTATGTTTTCAGCATTTGCAGTAAGATGGCGCAATGAGCACGCATAGCCACATCGTCACGACGTTACGGAATGCGCTCTTATCTCCCATGCGCACTTTGCCCCGTGGAGAGCAGGGGGTTCACGCTCACTCGCGGGCCACTATGTCACAGTGGGAAGGATCGTACGTCGTGGCTGACCTTCGGCTACCGCCGAAAGGATTCCGTTGTAGTTACCGGGCGCACAAAGGTCACTGCAATCGTCGCACAGTCTCTGTTTGCGAAAAGAGCATGCCTTGCAGACACAGCGATGTAACAACTGAGATGCTCATTCGCGTTCATCTCTACCTGATAGTACGTTTTGTGCGTCATTTGTGCGGGAGGAACGCGGGGCACGGTTCGATCTGCTGGCCATTCTGCGCATGACCTTCTATTTTGTTGCTGCGAAGCTGTGACGTTTTCTTTCTTCTTTTAACTTCATTGCTTTTGTTTTGTTTTTTGTGGGCCGAGAGATTTGCGGGGGAATAAAATGTGGCTGTAAATCTTGACGTGAGAACGAAACATGCACGACCACAGAAACATTTCTTTTTGTTTCGGGTCAGTTCAACGAAGGTTGTCCACGTTGCGCCATTTATTTCTACGGATTAACGCGCGCCTCATCCATCACTTGTCCGAAATCGTGCAGATGAAAGAACCAAACTTGCGATGTAAAACCCAGTTTCTGTTCGTTTGTTTTCTTTAGTTGGCTGACAGCCAATGAAAGCATCGTGTACGCTAGGCTTCTCCTTCCCTCTTTTTTCCCCACATGAACGATTAACCAGCAAAGCGAAGCTCAGAAACATGCGTTAACGCTTGTCGCCGATTTCACTACATTGCTTGATTTGTGTGGTTTAACGCCCCAAAACCACCATATGATTATGAGATACGCCGTAGTGGAGGGCTCCGGAAATTTCGACCACCTGGGGTTCTTTAACGTGCCCCCAAATCTGAGTAAACGGGCCTACAACATTTTCGCCTTCATCGGAAATGCAGCCGCCACAGCCGGGATTTGATCCTGCAACCTGTGGGTCAGCAGCCGAGTACCTTGGCCACTAGACCACCGTGGCGGGGCGATTTCACTACATTATAGATCTGTCAAATTATTAGTCGTGTTGTCACAAAGGTGATGTACATTGTTTTTAACCTGCTTCAATGAGTCAAGATTGAGTTTGCCTCTTCTAGAGCGTGGATTGTGATATATATATTTATATATAGAGCTCATATATAGCTTTTTCTTGCGTTTGACATTTGCTTCGAGACGACGACGAAGTGATTCTCTCACACAACGCTTGTGCCCGTGTCTCAGTGTTTTCAATTTATTTTCCTGGAAATCCTGGGAGCTGCCGCTCCCTCCTTTGCGGTGATGCTTCAGGACACACCTGAGAATGTTCCAGGCGTGCAACCGTCGCGCCGGACTTCGTCGTCCAGGAAGCGTAGCAACGCGTCGAGCGACACCGACAGTGAGGCAACCGATTTGTATTCGGACGGCTTTGAGTCATCGGATGATGACTTCACGGTCGTCATGAATCGATCTACAAAACGAAGACTGCTGCGGACGGCATCGTCGGCAAGTGTTTCCACCGTTAAGACTGCACGACAGCGGTGGCCGCACACCATGCTGTTTATGCCTGAAGACCCTGCATCTAACTTGCGACTCCTCAACAGGCAAGTTCTTTCTGTGCTTCTCGAGGAAACCGCGCCGAATGTGATCAAAGACGTGAGGATCAATGCACGAAAGAATGTCCTTGCTGTAGACGTTATGCACCGCAGCGCACTGCAAAGCCTTCGGCACATAACAGAAATCGGCAACGTGAAAGTTCGGCCAATGGTCGCTACAGGTTGTAATGGCACTGTTGGCGTCATTTATGATGTGGATCTTTCCATCTCAGCTAATGACCTGCCAATACTAATAAAGCCAGCAACTGAAGGCACCCGCATTACGCACATTACCAGACTCGGCAACTCACGCTGCTTGAGGCTTGTGTTCGAGGGAGACAGCCTTCCCTCGTATGTCAAAGTTGGCCATGTTCGCCACTCAGTGCGTCCTTACATACCGAAGCCACTGCAATGCTACAAGTGCTTCAAGATGGGACACGTAAAAGGTGTCTGTGAGAACAAAGTTGTGTGTCCGCGGTGCGCTGAGTCTCACTCAAAAGACGCCTGCAGTGCCACCATACTACGATGTCCAAATTGCCACGGCGCTCATGAGGCCTCATCCAAAGATTGCCCGCGGGTGCGAAATGAGCACGCGGTACTCAGGCGTATGGTGCGGGACAATTCAACGCACAGGGAAGCTGCCGCTACACTACGCCGACGACTGCGTCGTGGGCGAAGACAATCACGGAAAAACGCCTCTATCGATAGAGAGATGTCATCCTCTATCAAAGAGGCTGACCCACAAACACCGAGCTCACTGAAGACGGATACTGCCAAACAGAAGAAAGGGACAGCAGTCGCGCCTTCCGAACAGTGGCCCTCTCTTCCACGACGTCAACCTACTTCGGAGCTACATCAAATCCCGCCGCCCTCGACGACCCCTCAAACCAGTGATGCAATGAATGAAGATCAAGTGGTAAGCTTGCTGCAATCGCTGATGAGTACCATGCGTGTCCTACTGAGTAATATGAAGACTTCTGCTGCGCAGGACGCACTGCATGTGCTGGACACCCTGAGTCCGGTGCTTGCAGCTCTAAGGTAAAACCATGGCCAGCGAGGCACCGTCGTTTCGAGCGGATGTCAAGAATGCATTTGTCTTTCAGTGGAACGCCAGAGGACTGAAGTCGCGCATGTCTGACTTTAGACAATTTGTATTTGTGAACCGCTTCCCCATTATTGTGATTTGTGAACCCAACCTGTGTGCTCCAATCAAGCTGTCAGGATATGAGTGCTTTATGTCCTCCACTCACAGAGACTGCAGCAAAGTTATTGTATGCATGCGCCATGACCTCACTTACGTTCACCACAGAGTCTCGCCTGATGAAGGGAATCAGTATGTGTGCCTTACTGTGAAGAAGGATAAGGTTGCTTTCACGATTATCGGAGCTTACTTATCTCCATCAAGCCGCCTTGACTGCGAGCGCTTACGCGGTATTCTGACATCGACTCCAAGGCCATGGGTGATCACTGGCGACTTCAATGCCCACCATTTCCTATGGGGAAGCTCTAGGGACAACTCTAGAGGAAGAAAATTGGTGTCCTTAGCCTCGGAGTACGAACTCTGCGTTTGTAACGATGGAAGCCCTACATATTTACGCGGACCAGCCTATAGCAGCTGCCTGGACCTCACATTGGTTTCTCGCTCACTTATCAGGAAAGTGCACTGGTTTTTGGATCTGGAAACGCGGGGCAGCGACCATATACCAACTTACCTGTGTATAGAAGGTTTCACCAGCTCCAAGTCCTCAAGAGGCCTCAAGTACACCGATTGGCCGAAATTCAAAATGTTAATGGAAGACTGCTGTACCGACGGCTTATCATATAACCTAGAGGACTCGATAAAGGATGTCCTGCAGAATACCACGCATACACATTTGACTAGTCCCAAGCGCACCGATTTCGACATCGAGCTTGAGAAACTTCGCGCAATACCCCGTCGTGCAGAACGAAGGTACCGACGGACAAAGTGCATGAATGATTTGAGGCTGGCTAGATGCATTCAAAAGAAAATGCAGCGGCACATGGATAAACTGGCTAGGCGATGTTGGACATCCTTTTGCGAGTCGTTGGATCCACGAAAGCCCCTATCACTGATATGGCGAACTGTCCGGGGTCTTAGCACAACCTTGGGTCAGCGACACCCGTTTACATCTCTGGCACTTCACCTTCGATGCAGACAGATTGACGTCGCAGAATCTTTCTGTTGAAGAATTGCCGGTAATTACAATTTCACAGTATCAAGAACGGAAACATTTGACAACCCATCGCCCTCACGTGATCCCCGTATGGAATGCAAGTTTTTTATGGATGAGCTAGAGGCGGCACTGGCACTGTGCAGACGTTCTTCAGCACCCGGTCCTGACGGCATTACCTATCGTGCCCTTTGTAATCTTGGAGACGAAGCTCGGAAGGCACTCTTACGCCTATACAACGACTCCTGGCAGACTGGTACTGTTCCCGAGGCATGGAAGTCAAGTCGCCTCATTCCACTTCTAAAGGCTGGTAAATCTTCTTTGGATATTGCCTCATACCGTCCTATCGCACTTGCCAGTTGTGTGGGAAAAACGATGGAACGAATGATTCTAACACAAATAGAGTGGTATTTAGAGCACTACGAAATCTACCCAGTATCCATGACCGGATTCAGGCGCGGCCATTCGTCAATCGACAACGTTGTTGATCTGGTGACATATGTTCAACACCAGAAAGCCTGTAAGAGACTGTGCGCCGCCCTGTTTCTAGACGTTAAGGGGGCTTACGACAATGTCACCCATGAAGCCATCCTTAGTGCTTTGGAAACAGTAGGTCTTGGTGGCAAGATATATATGTGGGTGTACAGCTACTTAAAGCTGAGATCATTTTACATGATGACAGCGAATGGCCCAACACCTGATTATCACAGCAGCCGAGGAGTTCCTCAGGGAGGAGTGCTAAGCCCTACCCTTTTCAACCTAACTCTCATTGGTCTAGTCGAGCAGCTACCTAGCACTGTAGAACTTTCTGTCAATGTTGATGACATCTGCATTTGGACACCAGGTGTGACAAGGCCTCAGCTTCGCGCCCGCCTTCAGAAGGCTGCTACAACGACGTCATGCTATCTTCGTAAACAAGGCCTTGAGGTGTCCTGCGGAAAATGTGCAGTGGTAGCGTTCACGTGGAAACCAATGTCTGCTTACAGTATATCGATTAATGAGGAATACATATCGTTCAGCAGAAGCCACAGGTTCTTGGGAGTCATAATAGATAGAAACCTGTCGTGGACTCCACACGTGAACTATGTGAAGAAGCGGCTGATTGCAAAATGCCACATGCTCAAATTCCTTGCAGGAAAAAATTGGGGAGTGCCCATACCATCCATGCTACAACTGTACAGAGTGCTGTTTATCGGATTCTTACGGTACAGCTTACCTGCAATGTCTAACACCGGCAAGACCAACCTGCGCGCAATTCAGAGCATTCAAGCCCAAGCACTTAAGATATGCCTTGGAATACCCCGCAGTGCTTCAACAGCTGAAACCATTGCCATCGCTCAAGATCACTCGATAAATACGCATATTATTACCGACACAATGCGCATGCACCTCAGGCATTATGCCAGGACCCCTTCTCACCACCTGGCGAGCCTAGCTGCTGAAAGGCCCCGCACGACATACGGCACTATTGTCTCCAAGCATCGTTCATCGTTTGCTGAGACATACGCACCTGCATCAAAGCCACTGCTTCCTCCTTGGAGCTTGAGCCGGCCGCGAGTTCACTTAATGATTCCAGGAATGAGGAGAAAATCGGACTTACCGACACATGCCCTGAAACAACTGAGTCTATTCCTACTAGAAGAAAACTACAGTAATCACGTGCACATTTACACGGATGGCTCTACTACGCCGTCTAGTTCAGGTGGAGCAGTGGTTATACCATCACAAGGGATAACTCGGTGTTTTAAGACTTCACATTTGACAAGTTCAACGATGGCAGAACTCGAGGCTCTGCGCAATGCACTGGAACACATCAATTCAGAAGAAAGACCAGGTAAATGGGCTGTGTTTTCTGACTCAAAACCAGCGTTACAGTGCCTGATATCAGTTCTCCGACGCGGATGCCACGACCAGTGGACTTACCAAACCGTGAAACTTCACCACCTGTTAATACAAAAAGGCCATGACATCGTCTTTCAGTGGTTACCTGGGCATAGTGGTATAGGCGGCAATGATTCTGCAGATCATGCTGCTCGCACGTCACATAAAGAAGCGAACAGCGTTTCGATACCGCTTTCAAGAGCGGATGCGGTGAGGCAGATTCGTCAACTGGCCCGCAGTCTCACACTGACTGAGTTGAACACACCAAGCATACGACGTACACGACTGCACGAGCTCGACCCTTCACTTCAACTCCGGCCTCCACCCGGCCTACATCGACGTGAAGCTTCGCTTCTCTATCGCCTTTGGCTGGGAGTTGCTTTCACGAAAGCTTATACCACGTTAATCAGAATTACTGACAGTGCGGCGTGCGATGTTTGCGGCACCGACGAAAATATCGAACACCTGCTGTGTCATTGTCCTCGATTTGCCTCAGAGAGACAAGTACTTGCCAACGCAATGCGGCGACTGGATGATCGGCCTCTTTCTGTGCAGGTGCTATTACAGCAACGTACACATGCCTCGACAGCCCACAAGGCAGTTAAAGCCCTGCTGCGTTTCCTGAGAAAGACAGGCTTGTGTGAACGCCTCTGACATGCGGTAGAGTTCTACACGCTGCAGTGAAATTACTGTCAGTCTCTCCCCACCCCCTTTTTTCCGTCTCTTCCCTCTTTCTCGTCTTTCTTGTCCCCTTCCTTTATCCCACAGTGTAGGGTAGCCAACCGGATGTCTTTCTGGTTAACCTCCCTGCCTTCTCCCTTTTTGTTGCTTCCTCCTCCTCCATTTGCTTCCTGTACTCTCGATGGTCTCGGCCTGTATGGCTATACATCCACGTGTCCACCGAGCGCATATGTGCATTGCATAAGCATAAATACAAGTGTTCTTGTGACTGGATTTTAAGCTGTGGGCATAGGAAACAGGCGCCTTACGCGCCACAACGTTGCAGGTTTTCAAACGTTTTAAGCGGTTTATACATGCAAGTAGACCAGTTGAGAAGTTTAGCGCATTTTCCACAGCACCTATGTGTATCATTGTGCAAGCAGGCACACTGAACAACTAGGCACGTTTTCACAAATTAGGAGTCTCAATGATTTGTCATTCAATCGAACACGTATGCAGACAAGTGCACAAAAATAATTAAAGGGACACCTCTAATACGACAATGTTATCAACAGCAGTGCCCTATTTACCGAGAAATCGAAATAAATGCACGTGAACACATGCGCTACTATAGTGCATTCTCAAAGTGAGCCCGATGACGTCAGACAAACCACTTAAAATAATCACAAGAAATTGAAATAGCTTCACTAAATAAAAAACCTTCCGTGCATCGAACACGTAATAAAATGGTGCTTGTTCCTTTATGTTTGATTGATGAAAAATAACCGACGGACGTTACTATGGGGAATGGAACCAGTGGTTCGAAAATTCAACTTCCCTTTGTTAAACTTAAAGCCTTTATACCTTTGGAAAAGTACAGCCTTCTTTTGATCTGCGCCACTTTCTCCTCTCCCCGCCGAAGCAAGCTCATGGCGCGTTACAGGGGGTGCCACTGTCGCAAGCGAAAGAAAAAAGCAACGCTTCGTAGAGGAGACGGCGAGAGTTGAGAGCAGACGGTGGTACTTTTATGGAGTATAGGGGCTTTAGTTAAACTGAATACGTCTTGACATCTAGTGGGGCCGAATTGAACCAAAACACGTCTGCCATCTCGGAGCCAATGGCAGTCGTTGTTTGCTGTGACTCGCGCCGCTTTTGTTCTGCTGCTACTCGTGCCAGTGACTGCATAGTAAAGCCTTGCAACGTTGTGCACGACAACAGTTACGTGAGACGGTCCGGCAATTTGAAGTGCGCTAACCAGGTGTGGACCACTAAAACGTGATTTTATTTCGAAATAAGCATTTCTTTGGCAAAAAAGTAACACTATGAGCTTTCTGGACCGCTATTTCAACAATCAGCGTCGACTTAATAGTTGTATTCAGTGTCCGTTTAAAGACAACGCGGTACATAGCCTAAAGCAAGCATCTTTAGGCGTTTTCTGCGGTATTTTACTTACTGGGAATCCGAGGACATTGCATTGTGGAAAAGCCTTCGAAGACAACAATGTTTGGCTTTGCGTTACTTTTTAATATTGCATGTATCCTACTATGACGGCCGCATGTATAAGAGATTCCTCAAGACACTGTTTCATTTCATACGCACATGCACTGCTCTTACAGCACAAGTGACACATCTAATGTACGTACGTCCTCACACAGTATTGTTACGGGAAATATTTATTCGGAGACACCGCTAGCGATGATGTCGCTATTGTGTTCCACTCTTAAAGGGGCCCTGCCATACGTTTAGTGAGAAAACCCTGCCTATCGGTAGTAGAGGCTTCCGAGAACACGCAAGCCAAATATTATGGCGCAGCGCGTGACCTTTAATTCACAATAAGATATAAAAGCCAGCTAAAAAATTGCTTTCTCTTCTCTCAACAAATGAGAAAGGAAAACGGACACTTATCTGTACCTGTCTAGAATGACGGCGGAGGAGTCTTTGGCCTCGGCCCCCGTTCATCCCCTTAGCCATCGGCCGTAATCCCTTGGCACTCGGTGGTGGTCAGGGCGAAACCGATGACTTGACGTTATTCTTTGGCGTCGCGTCCCCGTAATAAGGCCTCCCAGGAGTGTACGTTCCTGCTTGGGAGTTGGATCAAGAACACACCCAAAAATTACTCGTAAAAGCCTTTGTAAGAGCCATTGGCTGATTTGAGCATGGCGCGCTCGTTTATTACAGGGATTGCCGCGAGAAAGTGCGACTTGTCCACGCGTGAGCGCGCGATCGCAATGAAAAAGCTGCGTATTCGAAGAAAAAAAAAGCCCAAGGTCACACTGGTCACGAGGCGCGCGTGACGCGTGTCTTTTGCCTATGCCATCCCCCGGCCGGCCTAGAAGCAGAACCACGCATCCAATGACTCTCTCCTTTTACGGCCTAAGCAGCAGCACCCCGTATGCAGTGACGCTACATGCAACGCTACAAACATGCTTGAGGCTCGTGTATTTAGATTCATCACTTAGGTGCACGTTAAAAAAACGCAGATGCTTGAAATGTTCTTCACAATCATATCATGGTTCTGGAATGATGAACCACGTAATCGCGTGGTTGTCCAACTCTTCCCCGGAATCGTATATGTTTGATCGTCATTAAAGATGAGATTACTGGCCCCCTTGTAGCAGCACTGAATACATCGGCTCTGCTGCGTGCGTATAGGGTTTTGGTGCCAGGGCTGGAATGATGATATGTGGGGTTTAACGTCGCAAAACCACCATATGATTATGAGAGACGCCGTAGTGGAGGGCTCCGGAAATTGCGACCACCTGGGGTTCTTTAACGTGCACCCACATCTGAGTACACGGGCCTATAACATTTCCGCCTCCATCGGAAATGCAGCCGCCGCAGCCGGGATTCGAACCCGCGACGTGCGGGTCAGCAGCCGAGTACCTTAGCCATTAGACCACCGCGGCGGGGCACCCAGGGCTGGAAGGCTTGCCACATTTGGGTGCAGCTGGGGCCGCAAAGGAATGCAAAAGCAGGGGCATACCTAAGCTGCTTGCGGTTCCCTGCATTAAACTTCTGTATTATCTGAATTGCCCTGCGTTTATGAGACTTCCTTTGACCTCGTGTAAAGTCAACACACCATAGACTATCTAAGGCCTCTTCAAATCACCCTTTTTGAGCGTCACCACACTACGTTGGATTTACTTTGTTGGCGCTTTAGGGGAACTGGAGACAGCATGAACGAACTCATACGCAACGCGTGGTACCTACACTAAGGAGTGCATGGCAATGTGCATTGTTGAAAACGTGTCCTCAGCACCCTTCATAGTGCAAGACGGATTATAGAGATCTTTTATTAGTATATTTCGCTTTGCTTACTCATGAATTCTGGAATCGCTGACCGGTCCTGACATTCGTGCAAATAGCTTCCTGCCGTATGCACTGCACCAGAATATACCTGCCGCCGTGAAATTTTCCAGCGTGTTTTTTCGCGTTCTAGCCTGCGTGTTATTATGAAGTGGCTTGCATGTGAGCTTGGTGTTCTGGTGCAGCGTTCGCACAGCGCGCACATTCGTGGTGTACTGTTGTGTGTCGTTTTGTAAGCCGCGGGATGGAAAGACTGCCGGCGTGTCATTTCACCAATTCCCCTGCTATTCAGGAATGCGCGAAGTGGCAGAAAAACAGTTCCCGGCAAGAAGTCATGATTGTTGACAAGTTTCTCTGCACCGTCGTTTGCCGCAAGAATTTTCTTGTAAGTGACTACGTCAGCAAAAGCAGGATAAAGAATCACGACATATCCACCCAGTGAATAATGATGCATGGAGTGAAGCGTGCGTGCGTCCGTCGGGTGTCCGTCCATCCATCCGTTTATGCATCCATCTGTCCATTCGTCCATCCGTCTGTCTGTATGTGTCTGTCTGTCCGACCATCCGTCCGTACATTTCGCATCTTTTCATCATATTGCCGCATTCAATCTGCAGAGGAGAGCTCGCGCAGCCAGAGAGGAAGCTCTTGCCCGGTCCTCTTTACGAGCGTCTTTCACTGATGAACCAACCTTCACGATGAGCCAACCTCCGGCCACCTCGGATACACGCGCACATTGGCCAGAATCCAACAGAAGTACTACTGGCCGAAGCTTCCAGGCACTGTAAAGCATTACGTCCGCACGTGCCTCGATTGTCAACGACGAAAATTGCCACCTTTAAAACCAGCCGGATCGTTGCAACCAGTTCAAGTGCCCAGCATGCCTTTTGCACAAATCGGAATGGATCTCCTTGGACCATTTCCGACTTCGCATACTGGAAACAAGTGGGTAATTGACTATCTTACTCGCTACGCAGAAACAAAGGCTTTATCAAGTGGAACCACAGTAGAAGCGGCACGATTTTTCATTGAAAATATTGTTCTGAGGCATGGTGCTCCTAGAATTTTGATAACAGACAGAGGTACCGCTTTCACGTTCATGCTCCTCAAGTCAGTGCTTGAGTTGAGTGGAACAGCGCATCGAAAAAATACCTCCTACCACCCACAAACCAACGGCTTAACAGAACGCCTCAACAAGACAATTGCTAATATTGTCAGTATGTACATCGACGTGGATCATAAAAATTGGGACGGCGTTCCACCATACGTGACGTCTGCCTATAATACGGCGCAGCAGGAAACTACACGGAGCACGCCATTTAGTCTTCTTTATGGCCGTGAAGTGACGACAATGCTTGATGCCATGCTGCTGCACGACTGCGATGATACAGACACGGATGTTCAAGCCTTTACCCAACGAGCTGAAGAGGCACGGCAGCTAGCACGCGTGCGAATCGCCCGACAGCAGAGTTACGACGCACAACGTTATAACCTGCGACACCGTGCGTCACTTATCAACCAGGCGAGAAAGTGTGGGTCTGGAGCCCTATTCGCGGACGTGGCCTTTCTGAAAAGTTACTGAAGAAATACTTTGGTCCCTACAATGTTGTACGGCGCCTAAGTGACGTGAATTATGAGGTCATCCCTGACAGTTCTTCGCGAGCTCAAAAATCGGAAATCGTACACGTTGTGCGGATGAAGCCATATTGCAGTGAGCCAGTTGCGTAATACGTCAACTACATACACCGCGTATTCTGTAGCCGAGCATCGGGTCGATGCTCTTCCTGGAGGGAGGCAAATGCCGCATTCAACATTCAAAGGAGAGCTCGCGCAGCCAGAGAGAAAGACGAAGCTCTTGCCCGGTCCTCTTTTCGAGTGCCTTTCATTTTAATTAAAGTGAGCTCTTTTATATCGGACTCCTACTGTGTCTGCGTCGTGACAATATATTCATCATATACAAGTACCGCCAACCAGTGGACATTCTAAGGACTAAACGAGAGGTGGCTACTACGACGACACGGGGCCTATACGAACCACGGCACAAGGGGCATCGCCCCTCAAAAACGTTTTCCCGGTGCGGTGCCAACGGTAATTCAAGGATACCCGTCGCACCTTGTGCGAGCACTGCAAAGATACCACGCAATGAATCAACAGCTCAAAAGTCTGATCCTCCAAGCAAGCCGACCACATGAAAATTGTAGACCATCTCTCCGAAGGGAACCCCGATTGGATGTGAAGCACCAGCGGTGCGCACGGCGTTGACCGGGATGAAACGGGCGTCGACGCGGGTGATGGCAGAACAGTTTGAAGCAAAACTCGGTGTAGCGTTTGCTCGAGTAAACATTTGTTTAAGCGCTACAAGACAAGGCAGGCGGCTTGGGTTTCGTATAAGTTTCATCGCATATAAACGAGCCGAAAGAGCGTTTCCACTCGACGTGTGGTCGGACGTGGTTGCGGGTGTTGGAGAAAGTGAAGCCTGGGAGAAGTGTGTTGCGAGTGGGCGTAGGAACCGACAACAGCGGGTGTTGCGGCAAGCGTGCTGTGGGTGAGGGGGAGAGTGACGTCAGCACACACCTTCGAAAGAAGCGTGCAAAAGGAGCGTGACGTCAAGAAAGAGTTACGACGCCCTCGTTCGTTTAGACATCCGAAGTGCGAAGTTTGGGGCAACATTAGTCGGGGAGTGTGGTCGAACTGAAACAAACGAAAGTATTATTGTACATGCCACTTGTACATAAACAAAGCAATTAAACATGGCAAATAAATTTCGCGAATGAACACAAAAACAGTATTGTTTGTGCATACGAATGTAAACAAAAAAACAAAAAAGTTTGCAGATCCCACGTACAGTGGGAGTCGATGATATGCGAAGCACGAATGAGAAAGGTCCATATGTCGCCTTCCAATGAGCACATCATTACGAGGAGGACGTAAATTATGCCGTACATGACTTCCATGTCATAATTAGCATGTTTGGATGTGTCATTTACCTTCGTCGTCTATTCACGTTATGTGATACCAAGTTTAGTAACATGTGACGTGGTATTTGGAGCTAGGAAAATGGTCGCGGCCACGCTTTGAGCGTAGTATGTAGTCATGTTTTAAATCCGACGCATGTCATGACCATCATGTTCGGACGTGTCATTTACCATCGTCGTCTATTCACGTAATGCGATACCAAATTTGGTATATGTGGAGCTAGCGAAACAGCTGCGAGCACGCTATGAGCGTAGCATATATCATGGTTTACATGACACGCACACCATGATTATCATGTTTAGATGTTTCATTTACCTTCGTCGTCTATTGACGTTACGTAGAGATAGCAAAACGGCCGCGAGCACGCTATGAGCATGGCATGTAAGCGTGTTTCACATGACACCCGTATCATGATTATCATGTTCAGACGTGTCATTTACTTTCGTTGTCTATTCACGTAACGTGATACCAAATTTGGTATATGGGGAGCAGGCGAAACGGCTGTGAGCGCGCCATTAGCGTAGCATGTATTCATGTTTTACATGACACGCATGTCATGATTGTTATGTTTGGACTCCTCATTTGCCTCCGTCGTCCACGTCACGTAATACCAAATTTATTAGCGAAATGGTCGTGAGCGCATCATGAGCGTGGCGTGTATCCATGTTCTTTGATGACACGCATTTCATTATTATTATGTTAGCACCAGTCATATACCTTCGTCATCCATTGAAGTCACGTCACACCAAATTTGATATGTGTGAAGCTGGCGAAATGGCCACGAGTGCACCATGAGCATGGTGTGTAGTCATGACTAGTCATACCATGAAAATCAAGATATATATGTCATAATTTCCACTAAAGAGTCTGCCACTTATGTTCTCCATACAGTGATGTTAAACCATACCGGTTTCGCGAAATGTAATGCGAACGAAACCACCGCAAGAGCTGCAAGACCATGAAATGTAAATCCTGGCATTCATGACATACATGTCATGATTTTCAAGTTATGGCCAGTCAATTGGGCTCGTCATGCAATCATCTTATGCCATACGAACTTTGGCATCGATACCATAATCGAGACAGCCAGGAGAGCTAAAAGTTGTAGATAGATAGATAGATAGATAGATAGATAGATAGATAGATAGATAGATAGATAGATAGATAGATAGATAGATAGATAGATAGATAGATAGATAGATAGATAGATAGATAGATAGATAGATAGATAGATAGATAGATAGATAGATAGATAGATAGATAGATAGATAGATAGATAGATAGATAGATAGATAGATAGATAGATAGATAGATAGATAGATAGATAGATAGATAGATAGATAGATAGATAGATAGATAGATAGATAGATAGATAGATAGATAGATAGATAGATAGATAGATAGATAGATAGATAGACACAGAGTCACTGAAGTTTGCCAAGAAATCCCTCGCGTTTAAAAACAAACAAACAATAAACTGGATCGAAATAGTCACATTTCCGAGATTCTCACGCGTGCATGCGTACTTGAGTGGGAGCTTCGTAAGTATGGTACAACTGCTAACACCAGCTCTTTGGAGCAGCCTTAGAATCTATCCGAGCCCTGCAGCACTGCCCACAATATACCCCGAACGATTCTCAAGCCCGGGTTGCATTTGTGTGGCGGTTATGCGGAAATCGAGCATGTCCTGTGGGGCTGTGCCTTTGCCTGTTCCCCTATCCAAGAAGAAAAAATAAACAGATTAAGACCCACGACCTCACCTTTCAAAATCCTGGCGGTCCAGAGGGCCAAGATTTGAGAGGTGAGAGAGTGATCAGGTTTAACCTGACCGTCCCCGATTGGGCGTAGTCAGGTTACGCTGAGTTAACTCGCGCCTATTGTGGACCTAATAAAGTTATTTCGCTCACTCACTCACTAGCTGCCCTTCCTTGCCTAGAGAAAATGTGTGCCATCATAGAAGAAAAGCCTCTTCACCGTGCGTATCCAGCTGCTTATCAAGTTATTTCCACATAAAGAGACATATTAAGGCGACGGTCTTCAATGTCTCATGCTTACATCCATCCGTTCGTCCGTGCATGCCCTGGCACGGTGCCAGATGGCCTACGGGGTGCGCCAACGGCCGCTGATCGCGTCTGAATCGCAGTCACAGTTCTCGCGCTTTGTCTGCTTAGCTTTTTCGTTATACCACGCGAGAATGGTTGTTTTTTATGTTTCCAGAAGATCGTTTTTGCCAGTTTGAAAAGTACTCGAGCACGCATTGCAGCATACCAAACTTTGCAGAATGAAATACTATTTCCAAAAAGCTATATGTTGTAGAGGAACAAACATATTTTAGAATGAATAAAAATGTGAAAAATGTGAAAATTTGTGGCACCAGCTGGTAAACAGTGGAATAAGAAACACAATATAAGCAAAAATATTCATAACAAAGAAAATTCAGAATATGCATTTTGTAGATAAATGATCTATAAACAGTATAAAATTAATTATTGACGTATGAAATGTTTCTCTTCACATAGACAAAGAAAATCAGAACCGAGGTGCTGCTTCAATGCTCAGGCCATGCGGTGAAGCATTCCATGATTTTTCGTGAGACACAAGTGTACTCGTACATTGTTCTCAGAAAATTTTCATTGCCTTGCCCAAGAGTCTCTAGGTATTCCAATGTAGATGGATACCCGTGATGTAAACAATCCCTCTGTATAATGAGATGTCCAATAAATTTCGCTATTTCCCCTAGCGTCACCTCTTTCCATGAGCCGCCTCACTCCACATAGGTTGGCGTTAGAATATACGCATCCAAGCATATTCCTTTGCATCTTTGTGCATATCATAATAAAAAAAGGACAATATGGCGTGCAGTTATAAAATATTTCACACTGCTCCGTGCTCCGGGCCAAGATGTGCTCCGGGGGCCTTCATACCGTTAGAAGAAGATCCGAAGCCAGCACCACCACCACACCGTGCCCTAGCGAAGTGTGGACCACGCACGTAACCTGAGTAACTGCTAGAATATGCACAAAGCTCAGAAGCTATATGCACTTGCGGCAGAGGAGATAACTTGAGGATGTAAACAAACTCATGAACGGCGACGGATGTCTCCGGCTGACGCAAAACATCCTCCCCATAAAACTTGAAGTCGTTGTGCTGTCAATCACAAAATCTCAGGTCGTTCTCACTCAATTCAGGTGGCGTCGCAAGACAGTTTTCAAGCAGCGCATGTGTTTTTCAGCGCTGATGTGCACCCATGCGCGCATGATGACTGCGTGATAGGAGTGACTATAGTGACACTAGATGTGACCTTGCGTTTGATGTAACGATACAAGCAAAACCAAAGTGGCTGAAAACTGGCTGCGAGAGTCACCTGCACACTTTATACATGTAGCGGACCTTGGGAAATATTTTATGGAATTAATTTTTGTTGACTTCTATCAACAGCTTTTCATTGATTGGCTGGCATAAACTTCTGATAATTCTTACTGCTCATCTCGGTCAAATTGGGAAGCTAACACGTCAATCAATATTTGGCTTGCACTGTATATTTTCATTACAAAACTTCGATGTTACTGTAGCATGATCACGAGGGGCACGCACATCTGTAGAGTTCGCCAACCTAGCGCATTTTTCTAACTACACACGCACATTCGTTTGCGCATAAGTCTGTAAAAAAATCGCTATGCTGCCCAAGTCGGCAAATTCATAAAAATTCTGAAAGTTTAGTGGCTCAACTAACTACTAGAAAGTGCTGGGTGCACGAGAAAGAAATTTAAAATGCCAAAATTGATGACTAAAAAGCTTCGATCACCGGTGATCAATTTGAATAGGCGAGGTAACAAAAGAATTGGCGTCACTGAGACCACCACCGTGTCCAATCATGCAAAAGAGACGCGCGCATCACGCTCTATTCTAACCAACCCCGTCTCAATGAGTGCGGGCGTTCGCCGAGCACAGTTTCAAATTTGGAAAGTGTCCTTCAATTTTCTGGAGTGTGGGGTAGGCGCCTTTGTATATAAGAAAATTTTGCGTATAAAGCAACTTATTTTGTCGTGGGACACCACACACATGTGGGAACAGCTTCTATGCAACAAGCACAATAACATAAACAAATGACTAATCAAAATTTCATTTTGAAAAAGTGGTTAACAATTTAGAGTACTCGGTACTCTACTATGGGAGAGTTGAAAGTCGTTCTTTGGACCTCACTCTTGATGAGGGCGCATTGACAAATATTACACCGTGAACAAGCTCACGAAGTTACTCGACCGGCGATTGAGAAAAGAAAGTTTATTGCAATCTAGTAGCACTACAGAAAGAGAAGTTTGGTTTTCTTCTAACTGAATAGGCACGAGAAACAGTTGTACAATAGTACAGTATAGGTGATATGTACAGACAACAAACTGAACGAAGGTGAACACAATTGCTCGAATAATTATTATCCTTGAAGTGAGCTACAGTGGGCGGTTTGCAAACTTAGCCTTGTCGCACGGCTGCAAATAGATTCCGAGTACAGGGTACTCTGCTATAGGAGAGCTTAAAGCCGTCCCGTGGGCCTCAATCTCAAAGCCGCACTAGTAAGTCAAGCTGTCTTTATTTCAACAATGAAGTTACCAGAAGCTTTGCAATTCAAAAAGGGGTGAGGTAAGACTGTCCATTGTCTCCGGTATTATTCATTTTGTCTCTAGAGCCTTTGATTAGAAAGGTTGCAAAATGCGAGCGCATAGTGGGTTTCCCGATGCCAGGCAAGGAAACCTTCAAAACTGTCACATACGCCAATAATATTTCGGTATATTTTCGTAACTTGTCTAGCTATAGTACATTCCCTGACAATTTTGCCGAGTATTTCTATCTGTCTGGTGCTCTTTTAAACACCATCAAATGTAAGGCATTGCGCTTTTGAGGCTTCAAAGAACTATTGCCAGGAGACTTAGAATACGTTCAAGCTCTTAAGGTGTTAGGCGTTTACTTTGAGGGAGGAGATGTCTCAAAAAGGACCTGGGATGACGTTCTTAGGAGACCCACTGATGTCATAGCAGCAGCCACTCATTTTAACCTGTCACTAACGGCGAAAGCAACAGTCATCAAGACACAGGCATGCGCATTTGCGTTTTACATAGCACACATCGGCCTTCTACCTCG
Organism: Rhipicephalus microplus; assembly: GCF_043290135.1. Classification (NCBI taxonomy): domain Eukaryota; kingdom Metazoa; phylum Arthropoda; class Arachnida; order Ixodida; family Ixodidae; genus Rhipicephalus; species Rhipicephalus microplus. The sequence continues at coordinate 151,429,700 of NC_134700.1, read as the reverse complement.
CCGTGTTACAGGACGCCTCACCTCCATGTTAGGGACCTTCCTCTGGGGAGGAAAACCAGCGTAGGTACAAAAAAGATTTTACAGCTTCCCACAAACCATGGAGGCTTGAGCCTCCCAGACATAACATTGACAAGAGCACTGTCTGCAAAAACAACACAGAAGCTCTTCAATGACAGCAACTACCCCGGGTAGAAGCTCTTGATGTACTGGAGCAGAACACTAAAAAGTACTTTCACGGCCAATCCGCACATCGGACCACGAGCAGAAATTCCGCTTTAGTTTTACAGAGCTGCCAGTCGCTTAAAACAAACAGTGGAATCAATAGGTTCATGCACTCTGGAAGATGTTTCACCGCAGCAAATAAGCGAAATGGTGACAAGTAGCACACTGAGCAAAGAGGAAGAAACAGCATCCTGCACAAACAAATGGAAAGGATGGCGTTGCAATCGCGTACCTAACCAGGTCCGCGAATTGGACTGGGTTGAGAAGATGGAGGGCATTGCCTACACGTGACCAGTTAGCACATTGGGAAGTCGTTTCAAATGACCGCCGCCCAAACTTCGGCAAACGAGAGACGGCCCAACATGCTCTTATTCAGTGCTCGGTGGTTAGGGGCGTCTGGCACATTGTACAACGCCTCTTTGGCTTTCGCACGGCGCGCATGGGAACAGAGCGTGGGCTGTTTGCAAGGCTGGTCTTTACAGTAACCTTGTACGCACTATGGTGGCGACGCTGTTTAGCGGAAGTACGGCACAAGCCGCATAGAGGCGCCTATCCCACACTACAGAAAATACGGCTCATTGTGTGGAATCACCTAGATCAGCAGCTGTAAACGCACGGCGAAGAGGCTTTCCTTCGACGATGGCGCACACGTTTCTTCAAAGTAAGAGAAGGACAGCTAAAGTTTCTAGTTGTCCCGTACTAGCCATGCACCCACTCTAGTACGCATTCATAAGTGTTATCCTGTAAAACGTGAATAACTTGATTCATTGTAGTTTTCCTTTGACTTCTAACATTTGGATATCCAGAGGTCAATTAGATTTTGGTGCTCGTTCTTAAGATGTATACATTGTTACTAATTGTTTCGATGTTTCGTTTGTGTATGTACAAGTTAAGTGTACTCCCTTTCCTAATTCAGCACACCGCTGTCGACATCATATACCTACAGAGTTCACAGCACAAGTGGCACAGCTGGTGAAATGGTTCCTGGTAACCACATGATTTGGACAGGTGTTCGTGGCAAACGCATTCTAAAGATTGTCCAAACATGACGTGTTGCACCTTTTGAAAAGAAACAGAGAGCTTTTTGTCAATCACGTACAAGGCGCTTTTAAATGAGCCAAGGTAGTTGGTCCGCACAGATGGTGTCCAAGGTTATTTCCTAAGAGTTAACCATCAGGGTATCAAGCCTTGCTCTTCTGTCTACTTTCCTTCCATCTTTCCAGTTGTGAATCAGACTTATTGTCGACCACTTCCGTGGCTTCGCCATACGTCTAACACATATAGACACTACCACCCAATGCGACCCTTTTTATTCATTGGTACTATTAGGGGCGAAGCTGCTTAAGCCGTGGTCGTGCGTCCTAGATGTGTGTAGTAGTAGTAGTAGTAGTAGTAGTAGTAGTAGTAGTAGTAGTAGTAGTAGTAGTAGTAGTAGTAGTAGTTGTAGTAGTAGTAGTAGTAGTAGTAGGTAGCCACCTCTCGATTAGTCATTTATATGTCTGTTGGATGGTGGTACATGTATATAATAAATATATGATGAAAAGATGTGAGATGGGGGTACTTGGAGTGTTCACTAGCTGGACGGATGCACAGACAGACAGACAGACAGACATATGGACGCTTCACCCCTCTCATTGTCATTCACTCTGTGGATATGCTGGAATTTTTTTAACTCCCTCACTGACCATCGGTTATCCATCTTGCGCATCACGTGGCCTGACCAGCTCCATTTTTTTAAAGTACAAATGAAGTTACGTTTGATGTACATTCAGGAAGCACAAAGAGGCACCTTGCTTCACTGGCCACTTCATTTAGATGCCCTCATCGGAGTGCATATAAATCAACATATACTTTAGAGGTTCGATATGCTGCAGATAACGCACAGATTAAAACATTGCCACCACCACCTGTCATCCGCAGTATTTTGTTTCATCCAAGGTTTTTTTTTTATTTTATTGCTTCACTTCCCAAAAAAGCATGACAAGTGCGAGAAACTCTTGTAAAATGGTAACATCCGTGTTGCGAATGGGAGATTAGGAACCTCTTTCAATAACCGCAGCTGTGACTCACGCTTTCATGGTTATACATAGAACAGCTGGAGACACGCGCGCAACGTCGAATCGCGCCAGTGGGAGTCATATTATTTGGTTTTTATTTCTGCGCGTTTGACAGGTGTGATCGCCTGATCGTAGGTTATAGGTTCATGCACTTTGGTAACAGCTGCCGCACAATTCGTCCAGACGAAGCGGAAGAAAGAGTGCGCAGTTGCCGACGTTATAATGGCGCTTTTGACACTGATGTGTGCTACCTATAACCTATCGGTAGTTTAGCCACAATCGAAGAGCGAGAATTGCGCCATGCTACTCCGTAATTGTCTGAACTCATGATTAGATTTTTTTTACGGTCTTCTCTGTTTTGGTGAGTACAAGCAGAATAACCTGTAGCAAACCATGAGCCGTTTCTTAGCATGCATGAAATAACCATGTTTCTTCGTGCTTTATAAATATTGGACTATTTTATTTATTTGCTGTGATGCCCCTTTTGTAATACCACAACCAGGGTGCATAAGGCTCAGTAAATTGTAGTGCTGCTGCTGATAATGATGATCGTATACGAGTTACTCTTGTCTAGGAGATATACCTTAAAACCGTTGGGCACAATTTTGCTTAATAGATGAAACAACATTAGCTTTTTTTCATGACTAGCACTTATACGCTAACTATGGGCCTGAAGACGACTGGGACGATAGACATTTAGAGTATGCACGATGCCTTCTGCAGTTGCTCAGGAAAAAAGGAAAAAAATAATAACCTATGAAGCTTTGAACCCGACGACCTCCTTCACATCAGGACTATTTGTTCGGTAAGCAGAACACTGGTATTCAGCGTGTTGCTCCTTATAATGGCCACGTAGACAGGTAGATACCACACTTTATTGAATTCATGCATAATAAAGTCTTTCCCAATCTCATTGAGAGGAGACCGCGGGCTGCGGCTACCTAAAAAATGCACATGGTTAACGATGTCCCAACTCACAAGTTGTTTTCCTTGTGGTGCATTACCTCTGGCACTGTTGGACTCCTTTTCGCACATTTCGTCATACACCCAACATTCCTAAGCATTCGATTAGTTAAGTGAACTTTGTGCTGTTAATTGACTCCCCTAAATATTCTTTAGATTATGTTTGCATTATGTGACTCGATAACTAAATAAGACCATTCTTTCCTTGTTCCTAAGTTCCAAAGTTGTGCCAAAATATTTTGCGTGAACTGAACCCTTCACTCTGATGCAATCACACCTTATACCTCGTGTATAACATTATCTCTTATCTATTCACCTATAACAAAATTGCAGCCGAATACCTTCAGGTGTGGCTGCCACACAGGCGCAGCTTTGCATATGTTAAAATTATTTTTACTCCCACGAACACCGCAAAAATGCGGTGATCGTGCAGATGGCATAGCTAGAGCCACGCTTGATAAGATTTTTTTCAAAACACGCCGGCTTTTCCCGACGAGAATGCTCATATGAACCGTCTAAAGCTTTCGACTTGCATAACAAACTGCTGTTTTCCTTCTCGACTGTTCAACAGCTTTTGCAGTTATCTTCACGATAATTTTACGTTCAACGTAACTCTGGCATTCGGAATAATGGCTAACGTGTTTTTTGTAATATGGGGCGATCAATAGCATGTCTCCGTCATTTCCTGAATTCAAGCTGGCGTGATACGTCTCCTGCACCTGGGGGGGGGGGGGGATGAACAACAAGAGGGAAGGCAGGGAGGTTCACCAGGCACATGTCCGGTTTGCTACCCTACGCTGAGGAATGGGAAGGGGCGCATAAAGATGAGAGAGAGCAGAAAGAGAAGAGAAAGAGAGAAAAAGAAAAAAGTATTGTCATTCAATAGGCTGGCGCGTATGCAGCGGTGGCACTACACAAAAGTTAAAGGTGGTCACGTAGGTCTGTAGTCCTCAAAAACCACAAGACAGCTTTGACTGCTTTTTGAGCCGCCGAAAGGCGATGACGGTGTTCCAGTAGCATCTGCACAGAGAGTGGCCGATCGTCCAATTTTCGCAATGCGACCGAAAGCTTCTGTCTTTCAGAGGCAAATCGAGAGCAATGGCATATCAGACGTTCGATGTCTTCTTTGGTGCAGCAGACGTCGCATTTCGCATTGTCGGTCAATCCGAATAAGGTCCTATATGCTTTTGGGAAGGCAACCCCCATCCAAAGGTGACAAAGAAGCTTCACGTCGACGAAGTCCGATGTTACACCTAATACATTTGAGGCATATAGGCGTGTTCTCACACATTCTCACCTAATATGCGTGACGCAGGAACAACCAAAGCAAAAGAGTAGCGAAGTCACACGTGTCGATAATAGATAAATGAGCGTCTCCTCGTACCTTTCTAGCTGTGTGCTTGCTTTTTTTTTTGTACTCCATGTCAGCGTTAATGATGACAGCGTAGACATTGTACCTCCTTGCCTGACATAGCTTTCGGAAGATCGATATCTTTGTCATATTGCAGATATCATTTCTTACAGTACTAAAATACACAAAGAAGCGTAATCATTGCAGAAAGACTCGAAACAAAGCAGAAAAAGGATGTCACAAGCAACCACTGCTGTTTCAGTAAGCATGTACCAACTAGCCTTCCAACAATTACTGCTGAGTGATATTTCTTCAACAGGGGGCCCCACCTTCTGTTCCTCTCTTACGAATACACAGCCGTTGCTCATATCAACCCTTTTTCTGATGTGTCGAATCTCTCTACCGTCGTCGCGCGTCTTTTTGTACTTCAGTATGCCTATGCCAGCTAGCCGAGCAACAGGTATTACTGCAATCTATAAGGAATACCTGCCCATGGTACGTGCTTGTCCTATGTGCTGAATAAAAGTTCGATATATCATGACTTCTGGTATGAACATTCAAAACGGATGCTGTTGAATGCGTCTTCATTCAGTTTAGTAATGGTCGACTACACCTGATGTAACGTCGCCAAGGAACAATACGTGCTTTAGAAGCAGTTGTGTTGCAGTCCTCCCTGCACATCATTGGGGCATTGTATATTTAGTCATTAATATGTAACAGCAATGTGATGAACATTCCACCGCGTCAAATCTGGAACTTGTTTGTATTAACACCAAGTATAAAATGAGCGATCGTTGAGACTTGAACATTGAATCTGTGAAAACCTTGCGAATGGCTGTCAAGTACTTGCCAACGCAATGCGGCAACTGGATGATCGGCCTCTTTCTGTGCAGGTGCTATTACAGCAACGTCCACATGCCTCGACAGACCACAAGGCAGTAAAAGCCCTGCTGTGTTTCCTGAGAAAGACAGGCTTGTGTGAACGCCTCTGACATGTGGTAGACTTCTACACGCTGCAGTGAAATTACTGTCAGTCTCTCCCCTACCCTTTTTTTTCTTTTCCCTCTCTTCCCTCTTTCTCGTCTTTCTTGTCCCCTTCCCTAATCCCCCAGTGTAGGGTAGCCAACGGGATGTCTTTCTGGTTAACCTCTCTGCCTTCTCCCTTTTGTTGCTTCCTCATCCTCCTCCTTGCGAATGGCTCTTGTCGTCAGTGTAACCTTCCTCACTGATGTTATATGATTTGGCAGGTTTCACTGTTGCAACTGTGTGCACATGTGATTAAATGTTGTAGTTCCTGCTATGTTTATATACTTTTTTTTCTTTTTGCCACAAATTCAAACACAGGACAGTCAGTGATTTGCGGAGAAGTAGTAGAAAAAATGTGCGAGATTTGGGTGCAAGAAAAATGTTGATGTTGAAGTTATTGTAAAATGCACAGAGAATATAACATACGTTGACTCTGGTCATATTAATAGCATTCACTAGAACTGACTTGTTATTGTGAAAGAATAGCCTACGTTCTTTTTTTTTTTCCTTCGCTAGAAAGACAGAGTTCTCTTGTAACCATTATTTGAAAACGCAGCTGTAGTGGCCAAAACATTGTGCGGTCAAGCGAAAGAATAGGAGGGGAATGTCTTAGTGCAATGCATGAGTATCAAAATACAGATAAATATTATCTGAATAAAGCAGAGGTTTATGCATCATATAACCACTAGGTATATTACGTTATAAAATTCAGCATCGCGTTGTTCGCGATGCGAGTTTTGTTCGGACAAGCACCCTATTCACACACAATAGGACGATGTACCTTAAAGTGCCCACACGATGTGCACAGTATAATCAGCGGCGTGCGGTGACCTTGAGTCACAGTGAAATGACCTCAGCCACTGTCAGGCTCATGTTCAGGCTTTATACTAGCAGTATTTGACTTCCAGTGCAACAAACAGCATACCGAAGTGAAATGCTTCTTGCTGGACTTCTCCGAGTCCGTCTGGACGTAGCCAATGCGCTGTTATAAGATCCGTAAACAATGTATACGTAACGGAAACAGAGAAAACTTACTTCTTTCAGCCATACGGGATTACTCGGTGTTTCAATCAACAAACCTGTTCTCGGCGGAGTAAGAGTTTCAATATGAGCAGTATACACTGTCATATACACAGCTTCGCCCACCTTCGACACATGACGTCTCCTCTTAGCCTCTCTTCATCCCTCCTTTCCAAGCAAGAGATGTTCACATTCGTGGCGGTCACGTCTTTATCGCGGCAGCTCCTAGCGTGCGCCGTATGGTCGGAAGGCATTTTCATACATAAGCACGCAAGGCTTAGCTCCCCCCCCCCCCCCACCTCGAGCCTTCTTCACCAATCTCCGAAATTCCCGGCGCAGTGGGTACATACGACACGCCAGCGTTGCTACGACACAACGATGCTTCACGTACACATGTGGTGCGTTTCGCAAGAAAATCACCGCGGGGGAAATCAGAAGGTGAGCCGGGTTGCTCTCGATTTATGATGCAATCATTAACACCTTGTCCTCGCTGACAACATTCTGACGACCGACTCGGCGCTCGGGCTACTTAAAACGCGAGACGACGACGACAGCTTGACATTTGCGAGCAATACGCACCACATGGTTCGTTTTGCCATTAGTTTGGCCGGTTGTGAGTGTCGAGTGGATATGTAGCGCGCGGCCGGTGCTGTTAAGCCGGAGAGTGCGGGTGTCGATGAGTCGACGTGCAGTCGTACTGCCAATTTCTTCGGCACCGGCGTCACTAAGGAATCTCACGTGGCTCGTTTTTTTCTGTTCAAGTAAGCAGTTGTTCAACCCCCATCTGTTGTTTGCATGAGTATAGCCAAACACCTAGGCAAAAAAAAAAGGGGGGGGGGGGGGGGTGATAGCACTTAGTCACCACGTTTTTTTTTTTTCCACTGTAAAAAAGAAACGAATAATTCACATATTCTTATTTTCGAATAATCAAGTACTCTTTGTGTTCAAAAACACTGACGAAAATTCTGATACCGAATGATTTCAAGATTTATTCACAGTCACGATGATTATACGGTTCATTGCAATCAGTATGATTGTACATTTCTCTGCGTAATCAACAGTGATGGTTATTTCATTTTGCTATAGCTCTCGGTGAACATTTGTGCTTGGGGAGGAGCTCTGCTAGGAACGCTGCTAGGAACGCTGTTGGATCGCTATCTGTGCTGTCTAGACGTAACTACATGTTTATGTTATGTCAGCGTCGCGGCACATAAGTTTGCCAATTCACTTGTAAATGTGTATTCAATGTCCAATCCACTAAACATGGCACTGTCAACAAATTATAGAAAAAATGGCATCGTGAAAAAGTTCTCGTGTTGTCGTATTTGAAGTTCACTACTTAATGCGAAATCCGATTCTGACTGAGTACTTTTACGTTAGCAAAGTACTAGTCTGTAAAGACAACCGAAAGCATGAGGTTTTCACACCTTCAAAGAATATATCTGTCAGATATTGGGAATCCGAGAACTAGGGGAGCGAAAAGCTCTGCTAAGTCAGTTTTTAATGACCATGTCTAGAGGTTTGAAAATGTTTTTTTTTTCATAACAGAAATTTTGAAATGAGTTCCCTAGTGCTTGTGAAGCAAACTAACGTGTGGCAGGGGAAGAAATTCACAGGGTTTAACGTTTGAGCTTCTCATCGCCTCGATATTCTATGTTCGCTTTGCATGAGCCACACTGCAATTTTAACTTTTGCAAGCAGTTGCCTTGAAGAACATAATCTTCTACGGGCCACATGTATCAACATAAAAAATGTTCATGTTTTGTGGTTTTATTATTCGACTTTATTCGACTATATATGATGAACACTAACTCCCAAATCACGCATAGCATACATATATGTGAGACACGTGTGTGTGTGTGTGTGTGTGTGTGTGTGTGTGTGTGTGTGTGTGTGTGTGTGTGTGTGTGTGTGTGTGTGTGTGTGTGTGTGTGTTTCACACCAATATAAAGTGCGGTAATGTGGAGTCCTTCTCTTCTTCCCCTTATTAAATGCAGATTAATTAGCATAAAAACAAACCTACTAGTAAAAAGCCATGGATTTCAACTATGGCAGTGGGGTTTAAAGCGGTACAATTGAGACGTATACAGAAAAACACAATACTCTATCTATCTGAAGGCTTGAAGGCTTCGTCTTGAATGCGCAGCACATTCCAACAAGGCTGTCAAATAAATGTCACATTTTCATGATGTTAGAGGACAGTCAACTTGCATGCTCGAAGTGTTCGCATTCAAATCTGATGATTCACTTCTAAGGCGCCTTCGTAAGACAGATATCAATGCTTGCGTGGTAGCAGTACAAACAATTCAGGGTCTAAAACAAAAGTGAACTACAGATTTTTGATTATTACAAACCTCGGTATGTATTCTGAATATTTTGTTTACGAAATGTGCTTTGGTGAGTAAGTGCTGTGACCATATTGCATGAAATAGAACCGGTCATATTGCGGGGTAAAGGTGTGCCTGCCTACCAAGACCTGAATTGTCGCTCCTAGTAATATTATTTGTCCGAACTTCTATTTCGCAGAGCTGCAGACCAAACCATGACTCCTTTAAAGAGCACGTGTATCACCATGGTAAGGTTGACAAATATTATTTGGGTTATCTTTCGTCACGCATAACTTACGTCACTGTATTTTGGTGCCCGGTCATTGAGCTTTTCCTTACAACTTCAATTTTGTTTTTTGCTTAACACTTCACAGCATGCTTGTACAGCGTCCAGTATTTCTAACTATATTGCGCGAGCGTCAACCACAAGCAGTATCAGCGACTTACAATGGTCTTAATCTTCAAGACCGGCACAAGTACCTTACAACGGTAGATAATCCGCAAGAGTACATGAGACCGTCAATTTAGTAGAAAATGCTGGATGCTGTACGTGGCTGCACTATAGTTTGTGGGAAATGTGTAAATCAACGCATACATGGAAAACCGGCGACATGCAAATCAAATTACGCGTTCTCGTAGCCAACAGTTAATTACCATTCTTGCGGAACGCAAATGAGCTTGATGATGTATACACTTTTACTGAGGACAGTGATAATTTGTTTTTACATTGAACAGACTATTTGATCGGGTGACACGATACGGATACAACGAAGTAGGTAGCGTTCACTTTGCGCTCACTGCTTCAAAACTGATTCAAAACACCTTCGGAAGGAATCAGTCCGCATCGTCGCGTGTGCGTTTTCTTCCCCAATTTTCAAACGCTCCTCAACTCCAAGTTTTATTAGGCAGATTGGTGTTATCTCACCAAAAGTTTAAGTTTTATTAGCCATTCATTTTTTGCTATATTTTATGCTTCTTTATTAAAATCATTGATGCTATTATGCGCATATGATGACTGTTACCTTAAACTTGGCAATAATGCAGAGAATATTTAATAAGTGTATTTATGAAGCGGTTGGTGCCTAGGTGTGAATTCAACTAATCTTATTCACTTGCATAATCGCTTGCATTCTGAAATCGTCATTAACCGTAAAAAGTACAAACATTTATGCATGAATCGACATTCACTATATGATAATCTTGATACTACAATATATTTGCCCAGACAATTGTAATTTTCGCACGTTGTAAATGTTCACAAAACCAGAAACATTCATTCATTACAGTCGAGCATGACAATCACTGTGACTATGCACTATGAAAAGAAAAATGCAGTTCCCTTTGCTGAAATAGCGCTTTGTGATCTACCTTAAAGTAAAAAGCAAATCTCAAACTTCTTATTTTTTTCTTTGTATTTCTACAGTAAATATTATGTTTTTTGTCGTCTATCAGCAATACGCGTCTGCGGAATTAGATGAGGACATAACGCAAATTGTTGCAAACAGGATTTTTTCTCGTTTATAACGCATAACAAGAGGACGCGAAGGTAGCCAGAGGATTACTGAACACGAAATTTTTTTACGGTTTTATTGAGACACGTTTGAAATACGAAACGTTTGAAATACGACTCCATTCCGAAATTCTTTCACGAGCCAGTCGCAGACCTATTCTCGCTTCGTCTTACAGCCATTATCACCTCTGTACACTGTCTTCTTTGCACATTCAAGTGCGCCTCAAGCGGTAAACAGCGCAATTTAAAAGAGTCACGTTCAACTGTTTCTTCCCTGCTTTGCTTACAGATGGTCATTTTTAACGCTCCCTGAGGCTGGCTACGTAGCATACAAAGTGAGCTCGCAGACACGTTGGCCATGACGTTAATGTCAGGCTCTATTAAGAAATGCATAAATGTCCCTCCTTGCGACAATCCTGGCGTCGCAGTTTTTTTTTTTTTCTTTACGATGACGGCTTCATCTTACGATATCGCGGACACGTTTACCGTCTTGCACAATTTCGCAGCACTTGTACGCAGTTATGTTTCAGGGAGATTTTTTTTTTTGATAATCGAAGATAAAAGGTATGATCCATTGATACATGGCAACATCTTTTTGTGGCAAGAAAACTTGCTGTTCGACTAGTTCGTAAGTGTTCATGAAACACATGCTTTAGGCTCGAAAAACACACGTCACAAGAGAGTGGTCTCGTCTTTTAAGGTGGCGTCTGTGTTCTTCGCGCCAAAAGCAGCTTTTTTTGTTGTTGTTGTTGTTGTGTTGGTGATGTGTAGGGATCCTCGTCATGCATACAGATGTTTTGTCTTGTATATCGTGTAGCTTTGCTTCAATTTGAAGTCAAACTCCCATTACAGTGATCTGCAGCACCCATTTCCTTGTTGTCGAGATAAAACGACCAGCAAGCATCAATTTTCCATGCGAAGATGCGAATGTTCGAGTTTGAACTGTCATTTTACAATTGTTGTTCGAATGGTTTACGAGGTATTTCAGCTAACGCTAACCCCTGAATATTTTATTTCCTTCCAAATTGTGAGTGCAGCTCGCCTGTACTTGCTTCCTGCCATGGTGTTACTCCAAGACACATAGTCCGGACACAGAGAAGGTATTCGCAAAGCTGAGAACACTCTACGACTGCACCAAGCTGGCACTTCTTGAAGCGGATATCAACAACACTGGTAAGAAGACGTTTAAACACAGTAAACATTCATTCATTCACTTTATTTCACAATAAAGACATGTCCATCATTCTGACTTCCATTCTATAAAAACTTTCGCATCTAGAGTACGCACAGACGCATGAGTTATATATTTATACTTGAGAATTGATAGTTTGACTATAGGCGTCTGGATGAGGCTGACTTATCAAAAAACGATAACGAGCATGTTTTCAATTTTTATGGCACACAAAAACCGGGAATGGGTAAGTAGCTTGGTGCTTCATTACAGCTTTTGTTTAATATCTGCAAATTTCTCCTCATTCTGTTTTATTTCGGCAAGAACATGAACTAAATAAGCTTTGTCGAATATTGCGTCACGCAGTGACGTACATGCTTCGTGAATGGTACTAATTCCTCAATAAAATAACTAAACAACTGCCTAATGAAAATTTCAAGTGGATCATCGTAAGTTCTCGCTTTCCGCAAGGTATTAACTGCACCATAAATCATATTTTTTGTAAAATACCACAACACTTACAACGCCATTACTCATCTTTCTGCAGATCAGCGAGGTACATTCTACACGTCTGTAAGGTAGTATGTGCCCTCCGTTGATGCGGCATGTGGCTGATGACGATGAAAAATTATGGCGGAGCACTTTGAAGAGAGAAGAAAGCAGTAAATCACGCACTCGTTGCACAATTAGCCTTGTGTGAGGAAGGATTGTTACTTTACCATTTTGCCACGCTATAGTACATAAGTTAAAATAAGTCCTTGACCGACGTAACCCCTGTATAGGAAATTTTTGATGAGTCTAAAACATTTTGCTCTGTAAAAGAATGCAGAGGGCTGGTGTTCAAATCTTATTCGACCCTGGTTATTTTTTTCCCGTTTCATTTGTTCATGTCTATCGGTTACGTCATCGACTGTGACGGCGGCGGTGACGCTGTTCAAATCAGGCACCGGTGCCTAAGAGCTGCGCTTGGAAATCTATATCTTACGTGCTACTCCAGAGTTGTGCAGCTCGGGTGTTGTAATCAGACATTTGGCGAACCGATCTACAACTTCCTCGTTATAATTATTTGGCCAGCTTCCTTGCTTTAAAATCTAGGTAATGAAACGTGCCTAATTAGGCAATTTTGCACAAAACAAAAAAAAATTGTTTGAGTTACTTCATAAAACAGCCAGAAACAAGCATTCAGTCGCGTCGTGATACTATTAAACTCTGGCTATAGACAGATGGGGTACCCTGTAAAAGAGGTTTCTCTACGCATAAGTGTGCACATGGTTCTCCTACGGGGAGAAGGCAGGAGGGGAGGGGACGCAACGTCTTCTATTCTATTAGGTCGATGTACGGCACAGCCTCACTCTTCTTAGGCGGCTAGGGGTGCGGTGCCCCCCCCCCCTCCCTGCCCTTTCGTGAGCCCGCCTATGCTTCAACTTTTTAATGTTCGTGATACAAAGCAGTAAAACAGCAACGTGGAGGTTGCGTATCTCTCTGGCCCAGCTTTATGAAAATGTTGTTAACCTGAACTGATTAACTGACCGAACAACATAGTTTGCATATGCCAATTTTTCACCTTGTCAAATCGCTGTAGTGCGGGAAATTTTTCGCAGAGGCACTTGCCTGCTTTCTTTGTGTTCTTCTCTCAACGCGCTAGCTTTGCGCTTGTGACCATTGCGCCTTCTTTCCGAGCTTGGCGCAGTGCAAGAAGATCGCATCTGCACACGATACCTTGTGGAGAAAGCGAGTTATTAGTGCGACGAAAGTATATACTCTGCTGCGAATGCGTGTAAAGGGGCACGCCGTTTGATCTATAGAGCAAAATAAACGCAGAATGATTTAGCGCAGGAGTAATCGTTGCTCTATGACATTTTTGCTTCGGCAAAGCCACATGGCAAGCAAATTTTTTGCAAGGTAGAATTTCCTCGAAGCAAAAGTAACAGCTAAATAGCTTCGTATGAATCATCGTCATGTTTAGAACTGCCCTTAGAAATTCCAAATGCAGCGTATAACTAGCAATTTTAATTAATCCCTCGCATCAGGTGGTTATATGTGATATCATGCGCAGCTTGCGACAGCTGGCTGACGAAATGCGGCGGTGGTTCTTTTACTTCGCGGCTTGCTTTGCTATTTTATTCGCCTTCAGAGCAACTGCCCCAGCATGAGCGCGAAACTCTTCCACGTAGCGTTCTAAGCCTAACCATATCGCCACTTCTTCGTTTCCTTTCTTTCCTTTTTTTTTTGTTTGCTCAGAAACTGTTTTCGGTTCAGTTATAGTATAGACAGTCACTGTTATTGTATCGTAAATAAGTCGGCAACAAATCAACAAATGAGTGTGGTTAGGACTGAACTGAGAAATAGCGAGTGATAGAGCATGTCATGTTTACCGTGTTTATATGTTGGCAATGTCCGTAGCACCCATAGCAACTGAATAACATACACTGTACACTTCGCTACTAAATCATGTGCAATCATACTATGTGAATAATGCACATCGCACAAAGAGTGTGTGGCTAAATGGAAGACTGCGCATTCACTAAACGCAGTGCAGGTCGAGTAGAGAAGGAGCAAATATATTTCTTCAGTGGCGTGATGCTCTCTCCGGCAAACAAACTAGGTATGCCTTCATCCCTGTCCCTACCTAAACCGCTACTCAATAATTTAGAGCGTTAAACAAGCACTTATTCGCTATATTTAAACTGGTAAGATTCTTTCTAACATTCTACCGGTAGTTTCCAGATGTTAATGCTTTGATAGGTCATGAATTGGTAAATTAGGGGTTATATTATAGTAGTTATGTTGTGTTGCGCATTTATATATTCCTCAGTGTCCGTGGTGTTTGAAGTGACTAGCAGTTTAGCAGTTATTGTACACAGAAGTCGTTAGGGCGAACAATCCGACAACTCCATGCGTGGGTTCATCAGGCCGACAACTTAGCGAAGTCACCTTGTATAATCGCTAAGGTTTATAAGTTGTGAAACACCGACGTAATTTCGAAGAACGCCTCCGTGGAGGGCTTCGGAAATTTCGACCATCTGTGGTTCTTCGCCATGCACCTAAATTTGTGCGCGCGGGCCCCAGGCATTTCGGCCTTAATCGAAAACTTGGCTGCCACGGCTGGGACTCGATCACGCGACCTTCAAGTCAGCTGTGAGACGCCCTAACCACTGGACCACCGTGGCGGTTAAGACACCTTGTCGAAACGCCGGCTTCAGTAGTGCTAGCTTGAGTCGACTAGTTTAATGCTCTCATGCATCCAGCTTCACCTCTACTTCTACCACAGTGTTTGAGAGACAATAGCTAGAATGCATAGGAGAACCGAATTTTGATACTAAAAAAGCAAAAATGTGTGACACGGCGTCCAATGTTATGCTATAGCTGAGTCATTTGCGCCTTAACCACATTACAGAAAGCAGGTGCAACAGGACGTTCGACGGTTGGAGTTGCTGGCCTCCGACGCCAGCGGGTGCTGAAGCCAGGGTGCCGTGTCCTCACCATCTTCCTGGAAAAGTGAATTTTTCCGGTTAGTCATTTGCTTATGATCCCGCTTACACGTCGACAAATGAGTTCAGTAGTGTGGCTCTTGACCTGCCTCCCCCTCCCCACGGTTTTTTTATCTTTTCTAAGAAACCAAGTCCTTGAATAAACTGCACCTGAGTAACAGCAGCATGTGTTGTCATCAGGAAGCCACAATGCGATTTCGAATAGCGCTTACAAACTTAGTTGCGGCAGTTTTTGTATTCCTAAGCTGTAGGCGCACAGAGTCATCACATTAGTGCCGCACTGTAAATGTACAAGTCATTCAGTTTCACCAAGAAAATGGTAACGTTGCAAGGTAGTGGAGTAAGAACCGCTATCTTCAGGCTCATAAGATTTTACGATTCAACATATCAAGTTGAACGGATGCTGCTATTTGATATTAGAATTACTTCAATACGCTCAGAGCGTCATGTACTCCCACATAGCTTTTTCCAAATTAAGTAAATGTGCCAAAGTTTTCTATATTGTTCAATTTTCATATAAAATTGATTCATATAAATATTTGATATGAATAATTCTTTTTCATTTCAGCTCATTTAGAGCATCCATCATTGGTACTATCAGGCAATGTGAAAATGTGTGCGATTGGGTATACGGTGCGGTAAAATGCGTCGAAATTTTCAAAGTAGTGCATAATTATTTTTATTTCACCCCTTACAATTAAACATCAATGCAGAAAATTTCCTTTGGAAACTAGGTATGTGCTACATAAGTATTGTCATGTTGCCGCAGTTTAAACCATTATTTAAAAATAAATGAAAAGTGCTCCAGATGTCTCATTTTGCCTCAACCTGAGTGACAAAACAATACGCTGCGTGGAGAAAACGAGACAGAGTGACGAAAATTGATTCTTTCAGTTCTTTGCAGTAAAAAGACTTGAAATTCACTCTGGTGGTCCTTACGCAGCCTTAAGGAGTCCGGTCCTTGGACTCCGTGCATTTAATCTATAGACGGAACACGGTGCTGTGTTGTTTCAAAACTTCTCGAAGATGAAATGCCAGCACTCTTTATTTTTTTAATGTTGCCTTTTGTTAAACGCTTGTACCACATTGGATTATTCAATAATTGGATGCTACAGCTGTTTTGACATATTTTCACATTTTTTCGCCGTTCTGACGCAGGACTACTAAGGCGTTTCATGGCTTTTACTTCGTCCGCCTGACTTTGTGAGGCAATGAATATAAAACTATGCCAGATTCATATTTTCTAATGTTTGTTTTTTCAATTATGATATTGCAGAAACGTCATTAAACCTCATTTTCAATACCTTTTCAAACGGCTACACTTGGAGATTTCACTTTTTTTTGTGCGTCAGACCATCCTTGGGAACACGAAAAAAACCTCGATGCAGCGCGAATGAAGGGAGTCATGTCCTGAACGACAATTCAGGCTGTTTCATGTTATTTCCATATCTGAGAGCTCTATATGATATTCTCTTGTATTTAAGAACCATCCTAAACAAAGAAATATGATATATGATGAGTGTAAGTTATTGGGTTCAACTAATAAGACACTGTCTAAGGCAATTAGGCAGCTTTTTGTCTCGTTTTGCTCTTCTCACGTGCCAGAATTGAAAAAAAAAAATCCGCTTTGTTCCCGGGTACAACACGAACTGAATTTTCAGTATCAAGTTGCTCGTAGTCTAAAGTAACAAAATAAATATTTACGTTGCTGTATACTAACGCAGGAATAGCTTCCTGCACGGATCCGAAAATTTGGCCGAGCAGAATGTCACCCCTTTTTGACGAGTCACGAACACACTGACACCGGCTGCCTAATTTCGTCCGCGCGAACGCTGTAAACAATCACAAACTTTTGCACACGAAAAAAAAAAAAGACAACGACCAGCACTTATCGCTGGACGAGAGAAAGAAAGAAACGTAGTTTTAGTACTAGCTAAAGAGGCCGGCAAAGTCAAAATGTCACGTTTTGCCCCGAGCCTCATTTCACTCCACTTTACTGTAATACAGGTGATGCTATGTGCTTGCGAACCATGTGTGAATCCAAGCTTTCTGCGAAAGCAAGGAGGGAGGGTGGGGTCCAACAAAGTGATCGTGCTTCTTGATGACGGTGATCGGTAACAAGTCTTGAAAACATTTGAGAGTTCGCACTCGTATTGGTGCGTCTTCCGTGTTCTTCTCTTATTCCGCGGCACCGTTTCATAACACTGAATCTTACTGATTCGACCACTTATCTATTCTAGATGGTACGAATAAAACGTTTATTCGCGTCCTGATGAGTGTTTCTTTCACAACCGCACAGACACAGCTTGGACAAAAGACTGTTGGTACTCTGTAACGCGTCACGGCACTGCCTACACAAACTTTATATAAAAGGCTACAAGGGCAAATAGGACACCCAGAAACTCTCCCTAGGTTCGCACACGCAAGTTAGAAGATCACTATTACCGTGCTTTCTTTATGAAGCACTATGGTAGCAGTTGATCCCTTGTATAGATTTCTTCCAGGATGTTTATATATGCTTCCTCGACGCCCTGATTCCGCAGTGTCTGCATGACTGCTGATATTTCTACGGAATCAAACGCCTTCTCGTAATCTATGAAGGCTATGTATAGTGGTTGGCTGTATTCTGAGCATTTCTCCATTACCTGATTGATAGTATGGATGTGGTCGATTGTTTAGTAGCCTATTCGAAATTCTGCTTGTTCCTTTGGTTGATTGCATTCTAATTTTGTTTTAATTCTGTTAGCAATTAATTTTGCAAATAGCTTGCCTACTATGGAGAGCAAGCTGATTGACCTGTTTTATTCAAGTCCTTGTCATCTCCTCTCTTATGTATTAGGATGATGTCAGCATTAAAGGTGACCGTGCCACGAAAGCCAGTCACCTTTAGCACTTGTATACGTTGCAGTTGCTAGAGAGCGGAGGTACCTAAATAAGCATTCTCTCACGTGAAGATAGTCCTAGAGAGTCTTGACTGCATTCCCATGGTGTGCCGGAGCTTCTCTTCATCTCTGTTTTAGGATCAAACATACTTAAGCTAGCCCGTAATTAGCGCGTGCAGTTTATCAGAAAACAATCATAATCGTACGTGGGTGTGCGCCGCAGAAATAAGCTGAAAATGAAAAAGGCGACCATTACACCCAAAACTCGTACCCGGCTGTTTGTCACAGAAGTAGGGTAAAACCCAATAATCCTCACTGGTTCACTAAAATGAAGAAGGCGATAGCTATAGCCAAACTGTTTACTGAAAAGCGATGGTGGAGCGATCCGAAGACGCCGAGTACGTTCAACGAGAGAATGCTAGGGAAATTGAGAGGCAACCAAAGCTGCGACAAGACCCCGAAGTGTTGAATGGCGTACGCTAACGAAGACGCGCCCGTAGATCTATGAGAGTCGGGAACGCCATGGTTTCAGCGCAAGTTTCTGAATCTGCAGTTTAGACGTCCGTGTCGGGTCTGTCAGTGGCTTAACTCGAACCTCTCTGCGCTGAAAATCAACGTGTAAACAACCCCGCAACGACCTAGAAACAACCTATAAGTGGACTAGAAAGAACCTAGGAGCAACCAGACTAGTATTCAGAACCATCTAGTTCCGCTCTATATCGACCCTTGCGTAGCTCAGTGCGAACTGTGCCCATTTTTTCTTCTTCTGCCTCGGTTTTTTGGTCTACTACCTGTTCTCTTAAGACAAGGTAAAAAAGAGGACGAAATCTCGTTAACAGCTTTCTGTCTTCCCTTCTTTTTCTTTCTATATCTCTTTCTCTTGTGAATGTGCCGTAAATAAAAAAAAATACCAAGCCTGTGCGGAGGCGCAGCACAGTAATAGCGAAGGCTAGAAGAGCGGCCTCCCAGAGCCTTTTCTAAACACTAATTGGGTAACCGTTGCAAGCACACTTGCTTGATGCCCACTACGGCAATAATAATAAAAATTTCAGGGTAGTAGGCCGTCATTCGCTTTGCTATTTTTCGTCATTCTTCTGAGAAGCGTTGTATCCGGTAAACATTTGCAAGGATTTTTGTGTCAATTGTTCATGCAGTGACTGACTACGATGAGGAATTATGTCTGAAGTGGGTATGTGCCACAGTTATAGCTGAACAAAAGCAATCTTTTGTAATGTGTTGGAGCATTGGACGACCCACTCGTTACGCTATTCGCATTGTGCGACGACTGCTTATTCTTTCGCTGTTTTAGAACACTTTATAAAACGTAATAACGCGATTGCTTGTCCTGCATCAAGCCTGCCTAAGGCAAGCTTTCTCAAGCACCGGTGTAGCTCAGTGCTTTGTTTTTTTATGTGCAAAAGTAAGTAATAAAGAAAAAAAACGGTGTAACTCGGTGGTAGAATACTAGGCTGGCAACAAGTGGACCCAGGTTCGAGCTTCACTGTGTCATTGGTACTAGGTTTTTTTTTTATTTATTTCGCGCGATGTGGTTACGGACACCAGCGGCGGCGGCGGTCAACTACGGCGCTGCGCGAGATCCGCGTTGTGATTTCATAAGAGCTTTCGCTGTAAAAAACGTATAATCATGGAGCAATCTGTAGCTTATGAACTACGCCAATAGCATGTTGCTATACGTTTGTACTGGTACATTCACAAGTAAAATTTTCGTTGGATATGTAAAAAAAAAAAATAAGCCGTTTGCGTTTAAGTAGGCAAACAGGATAAGTGCATTTTTCTTTTCTTTCGCACATCTCTCATTTATTACCCGTCTTTCTTTTTTTTTTTTCTCGTTCTCACGGAAACAGCGGTCGCAAAGTTCGCCTGCCACTTGAATGGCTCATGGGATGGCGTAGCTGCAGACTACTCATCCTGTACCAGCTCATCTACAGAAGTAAGTGGCTCACCACGAAATCCATCTAAGCCATTATGATATATGGTCACAATCAAGTATTTACTGAAAATTAGACATTTTGTTACACTCGTAACTGAAATCATGACTCGTCTTTTGTTGTTGTTGTTTGTACGGACAGGGAATTCTTTCTGGTACAGTATTGTGCATGAAATCACCACTTACAAGAACGCGTTGATACAAAAATAAGTTTCGTTGAGGTTTTAGACTATCAATACATTGTTCTTCGGACAAGTGTGTGCAATGAAAGAAGCAATGTTAGACATAGCCGCGCATTGCAACGTAATTGTTTTCATTCCAGAATTCCGAACTGACGCTTTTGCATCACGTTGCCCAAGAATTAGGGGACGATGTTCCCTGGGAACGAAAGCAGCACAGCGGGGTGGACGGAATCGTAGAAGAAAAGATCGACCGTTTCAAGGACTGTCTGGAAGACGTCCTCCTAAAGCCATCTCCTCTCATAGGTGAACGTTCACATGCATAAACGAACATGATGTATTTCGCACTGTTCCTTTGTGACGTGGATTAATTGAATGAGCTAGTTCTTCTCGCACCTTCCAGGCTTGAATGATTCTGTTTGTCCCCGAACTTGGGATGGCTGGAGCTGCTGGAACGACACCCTGCCTGGTCACACAGCGTTCGCACCTTGCCCTCAATTCGTCGCTGGATTCGTACCGTACAGTGAGTGCGTCATTTCATTCGCGTCACGTGGCGAACAGAAATAGATCCGTATTATAGTAGGATAAAAAAATAAACATTGATGCATCAAGCAGACGGAAGTAGAGGGAATTTTTTTGTCGTCGTCAGCCACTGCATAGCATATTTGCACAAAATTCCTTGAAAGTGTGTAGCGGATACCACGCTTCTTTGAAGAACGATGAAAGATAGCATAGTGAAAGCCGGCCTACTACACAAAAATTATGATTATGTATGGCATAGAGGGTATCCACAAAATTTACTTGTAGCAGTTACCCAAAGAGTGTTTAGAAAAGGCACCGAATGGCCACTCTTCCAGTTATCGCTGCGACTGTGGTGCGCGTTCCGTGCAGGCCTGGCCGATAATTTGTTTTTTTCAGAATTGAAAAAAATATTACATGATAATACACTATTGATGGTCTCCTTGGCTAAAAGCTGTAATCAAATAGCTTGACTGTGACCCAGGAGACAAATCACATGGCAAACAAGCAACAGCTGATTTTTTTTTCAAACACAAAAGTAGCTACAAATGTTTTTACATAAAGAAACATAAAATATTTGTACAAAGCGACATACGCACATATTTTTTCAATGAAACTGTTGAACAACAAGCAATACGAACCAAACGCCTTAAAATTATTTACAGAAAAAATTGCAATACCATAATTTAAAAAATCAATAACGTAAATTACACCCACAATAGTGGCAGTGAACTGCAAAGAACATTATTATCATCACAATATAATAAAAAATGGTACTTTGTCATATGCAACTATATACAGAGAGAAATGGACTACAAGTTTGTGAAATAATTGAAATGTATAAACATTTAGTAATTGATAAATATTTCACGTAAAGTACTAGGTGCCGGTTTAGGTAAATGTTTATGCTTATTTTGAATACATGGGAGGTTATATTGCAGTGAATGTAATTTACAGTCCGTGCCAAAACGTGGTATAAGTCAGTCCCCTAAATTACGAGAGTTAATAACATGATTACGGTGCTGCAGAACAGCAGTTGACTGAATAAATTGTTCAAATGTAGAAGACATAAATAAAATCACCGCATAATGCGGAACTCAATGAATTTCAATTACACTATGTTTGCGAAACTTTGTCAAAGTCGGAGATAGGTAATTATAATGTGTTGGCAATGTGATGGATAGCGTAGGCAAAAGCAACAACCGACCTAATGATCTTGAGCCGATTATGGGTCATTTGAGCAAAACGCACCTGCACTATACTCAGATGGCAAAATCACCGCTTCCGAGTCAAAGTAGGTTGTGAAAAGCCGGCTATTGTAACACGGTATGCAAGATTTACGAAGGTAGTAAGTAGATTTTTGTCGGCATACAAAGTGAATGTGAAGCCGCGTGTCTGTATGCGGCTGCTCACGGACTTTGATATTTTATAACAAAATACAGCAGCACGATGTGAAATGACGTCTTTCTTTACCATTTTAACAATACATGCAGCAGTTGAGCTTTGAGTTTGTTTCACAGATGAAATGTATGCAGGCTCTAAATAATCATTTTGGGTATTCGCTTTTACTTAGTAAGGGAGCTTTAATTTATTGTGTATTCCATAACTAGTGTGATTTCAGGCCCATATACACCAATGTCGTAACGTGTAGAGGCGCTTATTAAAATACGTGCTCGGAAGTTATTCTATACAAAAACTTGCGGCTTAGAACAGCAGTGCAAACTAGCCGTGTTCACATAAGCCCTCGAGTAACACTTCAGGCTTGAGTTACTTGTATCCTATTGTACAGCCAATGAATGAAGGAAGGAAATTCGGAGGGCTTATTTTACTGTTCATGTCCACATAAATCATTTAGCCATTCTAACTTGATTCGCTTTGTTATACGAGAGTTTGTGCGGTTGTAATATCTTTCATAATTTAGTCCGTTTCTTTGCATCCAAGTTGAGCATGGCAACGTAAAACTTAACTGTTGTGACCGACGCAGCTTCATACATCGACTGTCACTGATCTGAATTCATCGTTTGTCGATCACTTGCGAAAGGGCAGGCGCACAAGGTGTGCAGTTCCAACGGAACTTGGTTTGTCCATCCCGCCACTGGCCACGTCTGGTCCAACTACACGGCCTGCGTCGACACCCACGACTTAGAGGTCTGTGTTATATAAGTAATTCCTTACTTTTTACACTTAACCATGGGATGGGGCGTTGCTTTGCCTTGTATGAATACGTTGCGCGTTTCATGCTCTTCTGAAAAATAAACAGAGATTTTTACAAAAGGTGACCCACTGATAACACAACATGTACACATTTTTATTTATTAGTAGCTCAAATACTTATAGACACGTTTGACGTAATATTATAATGAATGACTCCAATTCCCTAACAAATAACTCAAGCATAACCCAAGATCTCTTAACGAGGCATATTGTTTACCTCCCCTCTCCCCCTCATGTAATAGCCTCATGAGTATGGGCATAACTAGACCACGATGGTTTCGATGAACGTCTTGAAAGATGTATAGCTAGGGTGGTGGACCACGTCGGCAAACGAAAAATTGCAGTACTTTATGGTCCGAACGAAGATTGATTTCATGCAAGCATGAATGCGGGCTACAGGAAGATAAACTGCTTTCGGGTGCTCATGACGGTATGAGGTGTGATGCAGGGCGGGAGGGGGGGGGGGGGGGCAGAACTTGTGAACAAGGCACACAACTTTAAAGTTTTGTGCTGCTGCCCTCCGAGCGTTAAACAGCTTTTCAAAGGCTCGCTGTTTCATTGGCCTTAACCACTGCTCTGAACATTCCGGCTCTAATCAGGCGTGGTATTTGCTAGTACAGGAAACAGGATCACATCTCACTCTACAAGCGCGAGTACATGCTTTGGCGACACTGGCTTCAAGAACAGTGCAAACGAAAGTGAGCAAACGTGTCGCATTGCTTCTGCTTCTCGCTCCTTCGCAACGTTAGGCAAGCGGGGATTCGTGGATATCGCCGAAGGAACAAACACGTAACCCTGTAGGAACGGTCTGAGCTCTATCAATTTTTGAAACAGCAGACGGTAACTTGCGAGAGAGAGCAAGCGCACCGCCTTTTGCGACGTTTGATGTTCGAGTCACCTCCCGGCCGGGCACAAGCAAGCACCCACCTTTTCTTATAAAGGGGACCCTGCAACACTTTTTGAGCATGGTCAGAAAACGCTGCCGATCGGTTGTAGAGGCTTCCGAGAACACGTGAGCCAAATATTATGGCGCAGCACGTGACCTGGAATTCGCCATAAATGATCGAAGTCAGCTAATAATTGCTTTCTCTTCTCTTGACAAATCACGGAATATGCCGAAAAATCACACGTAGATGACCCATCTACCAGCCATTGGCCCATTTGAACGTAGCGCGCTCTGTTGTTACAGAAATCACCGCAAGAGGCCGTCACTTGCCTACGCGTGTGCGCGTGATCGCACTGAGAAAGACGCGTATTCGATGAAAAAAAAACAAAAAAAACTCCTCAAGGTCACAAGCCGCGCGTGCCGTTTTTTATTTGCCTTTCCCATCTCTCCTTGCGTAGCCTCCAGCGCTTTCGTCGGGACGAGAGAAGGGAGAATGCGATGGCAGCGTGTGATAAATCTTTGTAACTCCACTCGTACTAGACGGATTCTTAAAATTTGTGCGGTAATGAACTTGTGAGGCAATACACTTTTCCAGTGAATTAATTACATGGTTGCTCAAAAGAGTGTTTCAGGGCCGCTATAAGCTCGCCTGTTCCTTTCCATGCACAAATGCGATCGCCCTTTCTCCCCACTTGACCCCACTTATTGCGAAGACGGTGCGCTTTCTGGCATGCTTTCTCTTGATCCAAGAGTGTACTGTACGGGGTATTGGAGAACCTTACCACTCGACCTATTACGCACCACCACATCAGCGCCGATTGTGAATTTTCCCTATGTGTGCCTTGATAATTGCTGTCGCATTATAATCCAAGAACCGAAGTTTGGTGGGCGTTTCATTTTCGCTTGGGCTTACATGATACGGTCGTGTTAGGTGGAATCATCATTGTGTGTTAAGCGCGAGCAATTTCAACTCGAACACAACCAGCGCAACATCCAAGGATTTCTTAGACAACTGTCATTTTTTTTTCGCAGTATGGCAACTTGGTGAACTCGCTGTACGTCGCTGGATACTCGATATCGTTGGTAGCTCTCACCTTGTCTCTTGCCATATTCTTCTCCTTCAGGTGGGCACTTCACCGCATTTCCTGTGTTTATTCCTGTGTTTTGGCAGTTGCATCAGTAGTATGAGAACTCTATTAAAAATTGAGTATTTGCACTCTGAGTTAAAGTTCCCTGATGCAAGCGTACATTACCCCTGTTATGAACAATTTAAATGAGACTTACGGCTCTTCATAACGCAACTTAAATAGTGCAATCACAGCATGTTTGTTTAAAAAAGTAGCCCTGTTAAAAATATTATAAGTATAATAAAAATCATCGGCTATAGGCTCTTTAAAACACGGCCATCAACACGTACGATTAGCTTGGCCATCAGTTCAGGTCATTCTAAATGATAGCTCCGATGGTGACGTCAGATTTTTGTAAATTGGAAAAAGACTAAATAACAAGGAGAAGAACAATAAACTGCTGACGCAAAACCCTGTCAGCCTAAGAAAGCCATGTGTTGTACGGAGGCTAGATGGTGCAAAGTAAGTTTCACTGGTGACTGCGCTAACTCGAGCCACAATACACGTCAAATGGCAACCACTTCATGTTTTCGTTCATTAAACGACTATGCGTTTTAATAACCCGGGTATTCAAGGAAACGTTTGCCTAAGTCAAATAAATTACTTTGAATGCCAAAGAGGGACTGTGATACCATACAATCATGGGCAGGCTGATATAATCGTTTTACTTCTAAAAGAGAAATGACAGGCAATATGCAGATTGATAAAGACTCTGTTTTCTAGACACAGAACAGATTGAAACGTTAACTAAGTGAAAGAGAATGCATGACTGGTTATCAAGCCATATATCCCAATAAAAAAACAAGAACTGGCTGATGCCATGGGCACTTTGAGAAATGACTAAATGAATGAATGAATTTTCTCGTAGCAACTAGCACTTTCTGGCGATGTGTTAGATGATGCACACTTCCTGAGTATCGGGAAATATCCTGAGGTTTATTAAAGGCATCTACAACGCACGTGAAGTCTAGCTACAATGCTATATATGACATTAAGAAAAGTTACACATTCATATGTAAGACGACACTTTTACAACTTCCACAGCAATATGTTGTGCCCTAACTGGCTTTTCCGAGAAAGAGAAACACAAATATTCAACCAAGCAGAAACAGTGGCATTCAAAGTCCCGGTCGGCGTAGACACGTTGGAAAGAGTAGAAGTCATTTCTTCAGTCATCTCAATGGGGTGGGCCACTTCCGCCTTATTCATCCCAGTGCACCCTTCACTAATAAGCATTCGATATCTCACCAACCGGCTCATTTTTCTGCGCTCCACTTTCGTGAGGGGTCTTTTATAGAAACTTGAATAGGAAAAGTGCGCGTTTGTAACACACATAATATTCTCCTTTTCTCCTCGCAGATCTCTTCGTTGCAAGCGAATAACAATTCATAAAAACTTGTTCACGTCGTTCATTGTCAGCAACTTCTGCTGGATACTCTGGTACGTGCAAGTCGTCGCAGGAGCGCATGTAATCGAACTGAACCCGGTGAGAGTAGACCGTTCAATATTGCCAGCAAATACCGAATCTAACCTGACCAGAAAGGGAGCATTTTTTTTTCTCCTCTTCTCCTTTTGCCCACATCAGATCTGGTGCCAAATTCTGCACGTGGTGACCCAGCACTTCCTGGTCTGCAACTACCTTTGGATGTTTTGCGAGGGCCTGTACTTGCACACGCTCTTGGTGCTTGCATTTGTCGACGAAGACAATGCCATCAAGTGGTTGGTGCTGATTGGCTGGGGTATGTACTTCCCAACTTTTAGGCAAGAACGACTATGCAATGTAGAAAAATACAGAAAAGTGCATTTTTATATGATTTCAATTATGTGTTTATTAATTATACCATCAGAACCCACACGCTTCATACGCGAAAATTTTCAGAAAATGATAACCAAGAGATAGAAAGCCATGCGACCTTCATTACTCTATTTACCAGCAACATTGGCTCTGAATCTCCTAAATATGCCAACCGAACACCCCATAATACTAGTAAAGCGCAAAAATTAGAAAGAATAGTCACTCTAACATTACCTTTTCGTTAAAACCTATTACTGATAACAAATGCAATATTTTAAGAAACTTTATTGCGTTATTTCTCACAATAATATGTTGGTTTTAGGACATTAAACTCAAAATTTTATTATTAATTCCGTTCTTTCTATGTTCGATAGAATGATCAAGAAAAGTTGTCTTGCATCAACAAACTTTGATTTGTGGCCATATTACCTGACGTTTAATACTGACGTTACACGATTTCTCAATACTTCTTAAAGCATGGCGACGAAAAAAAAAGCCACGTGAAACATATTTCTACCCTGTTTCTAGTGTTTATTCTGGACTGTCAATCACCAATACCTTGCAATAAAGTGATTGGTATTAAGGTTATCCCGTTCATTTTAAGTTGTTTTCACATCCGATGCCTAATAGGAATCGCAGAATCGGCAAACATAGGGCAGGTATTTAGAAACCTCATTCGAACGCACAAGCAAGCCCTGTTCGATGAATTTTTTTATTTATGTGGGTAGGCTTATTCATTCATAAGAAGCTCAAAGTTAAAGCATCGGTGTTCTCATTTTTCATACGTCAATGGTCTTACCTACTTCGCAGGTTTTCCCTTATTTCCAAGCGTTGCCTACACTGTGGCACGTGGCTTAGACTCAGACGCATCGAGAATGTGAGTGATATGAGGCTTTGATTAATGTTTTTTTTTGTTGTTGTTGTTAGGGCATAAGGTTGTAAAACGAGCTTCTCTTAATTTCAAATGCATAAAAAGCTTGTTAAGCTGTTAAACACAAAGGGGACTATAACATTGTTCTCACAAGTGGAGTTCAATTTAGTGGGCGGGCGCCAGAATGAACGTACATGCCGCCGCACTACCCGGGCAGAACCCAAAGAAGCCACCTCAGGACTCGCCAATTAGGCAACAGTAAAATTTGTGGCAGGTGATTTTGTAAATTAGGCTCATAAGGCTCTAACAGTGAAAAGAACGAATTAATTAGTCAGTGATACGCCAGAATTACGCAGCGGCGTGCATTAATATGAGCAGTGGGCCAGTCAAAATGTATACGGCGCTATTTGTGCTACAAAACACGTTCGTTACATTGGCAGAGTTAACGCGATCAAAATTTGAAGTAATCAGTTATTTATACTTGCTTGCGATTTTCTGTCGCGACTCCATTAGCATCGCTTGCCACCTGGCGAACAATTCCATGCACAGCGTTCGAATTCTCATCCGCGGAGAAATGCTGCTATTTCGTTGTTTTGCCGCTCTAGTAATATATTTGGTTTGGCTTGGTTTTCCAACACATTGTCTTCACCAATGGCCCACTTCTGAGAGCAGCGTTGAAAGCCAGGTGGCTTGCAGTTCTAATTTCTTGTTGTGTATAATGACGTGTTTGAATTATCAAGATCCCCCCCCCCCCCCAATAGAACTACACAGGGCTGTGTCGGAAACAGGGCGTCAGTTCAAATTAATTGTAAGTTTGAAGTAAAGGAGTTCTCACTAACGAGCTTTTCCTGTACTGTGCTGAAGAACCTGTTGAATCGTAAAATAATACTGGTTATTGATTTTGCCCCTGTTATCCATGTAACATTTAGTTCCGCGAGCAATAGTCCACTTGACGTGTGCTGTTTCATAACGCTAAGAAGCTTATTGTCTCTCGAAGAAGTGTCATTTAACTCTATGTCGAGTGGCATTCCCCGAAAAATTGTGCTACCTTTGTGACGTGTGCAGGCACAATAACGAGGCAAGAAATTTTCGTAAGCGTGTGCATCGTTTCAACTCATTCCACAAGAGTTGTCATGCATTTCTTAACCACGCCGAACTGATAGGAATAACTTCATTTTGGGGAGTTGGTTCATCTTCATTGTATAAAAAAAACAGTGTGAATAGCGCGAAGAAATAGGATAAAAAAAAATCACACACATGACGTGGGAGCGGCCCGCAACGTGCACGTTCTGAAGGACCAAATAAAGTTCATCCATCCATCCTTCCACATGGGCAACGGTGTTAACACTAGCCGCAAATACTTGACAAAAATAAACTCTAAATTTTTGTCAATAAATGATGCGCGCTGGTTTGTTTGTTTTTCTCACATATCGGTCACATTTACATTACGTTTAAACAGCTATTTATTTCCTTCTTTTTAGGTGCTGGTTGGAACACGATGTGTGGTACACCTACATACTGATTGTGCCTGTATGCTTTTCAATACTGGTAAGGCGATGCACGGGCTTTGTTGCGCTCCAGAACAAAAGTGTGAACCTATATTCCCCATTCGACCTTTCAGGGCCCCGTTTAAAAACTTCAAAACTAGTTTTCAGTTTTCGAAAAAAAAACATAAATGGTTTGAATGATCAGTAGGAGTCGTATTTATGCGCGAAATGTTCCTTTCCGCCAAAGTCCTCTAAGAACGAGATAGTCAAATGATAACAACTATTATTATTAATATTATTATTATTATTATTATTATTATTATTATTATTATTATTACTATTATTATTATTATTATTATTATTATTATTATTATTATTATTATTATTATTATTATTATTATTATTATTATTATTATTATTATTAATGTTGTTGTTGTTGTTGTTGTTGTTGTTGTTGTTGTTGTTGTTGTTGTTGTTGTTGTTGTTGTTGTTGTTGTTGTTGTTGTTGTTGTTTGACGTTATAGTCAAAGGCGCCAAAATTGTCCAGACAGATCTCCGTTTTTTCTCTGTTGAATAGACAATACACGCAGAAGTATTCAGCTTCTAAATCATTTCTAGCATGTAATTTTACGTTTACCCCAATTCGGAGCAGTGTAGACGCAAAAGCGTGCACCTTTTAAAAGCGCCACTGCCCATTATACAACGCGAAGATTAATTACGGAAAGCTGCTGTGCACGTTATGACGTTACATTAGCGCGACGAAGGCTTGTTTGTATTTAGAATTTTGTGTTTAGATTGCATGGGTCATAAAACATATTGATGGCGCCCTTTATAATTGTCACTTATTTCGTGCAGCTAAGCCTCGCATTCCTCGTGAACATTGTAAGGGTTCTGGTGTCAAAACTAAGAGCTGTAAATTCTCCAGACCGCGACAGTGCGAGGTAAGTGAAAAATATTTTTGAACTCGTAACAATTAGCTACTCTCTAAGTCTCTCCCAACTGTCTTTTATTTTTGACTATCCTGTACAACATGCGTCTACGTGAAATGTCGTTTTAATAAAGTTCCTGATGTCAATTGTAGGAATACAAGTAATATCTCACTATCGATCATAATCTGTGTAGCCGCGTAAATGACGCACGCAACCCCTTATCACTTTGAATGGGGCGCTCATCTTTCAAAGGGGCCCTGAAACACTTCTTCAAGTAACCATGCAATGGATTCACCAAAAGAGCGTATTGCCTCATGAATTCAACTCAGTAAAAATTTTAAGAATATGTCCAGTACGAGCGGAGTTACAAATAATTGTCGCACGCTGCAATCGCGTTGTCTCTTCTCTCGTTCCGGCGAAAGCGCTGGAGGCAAAGCAGGGAAGAATGACAGGTGCAAAAAAAGAAGAAAAAAAAACGTCACGCGCGCTTCGTGACCTCCGGCACTTTTCTTTTTCTCCGAATGGGCGGCTTCTTTAGTATGAGGCTTCTTTAGTGATCACGCGCGCACGCGTGCGCAAGTCACGGCCTCCCGCGGCGATTCATTTAACTACCGAGTGGGCCATGTTCAAATCAGTCAATGGCTAATGAACGGCCTTCTACGCACGATTTTTGAGCGTCTTCCGTGATTTATAGAGAGAAAAGAAAGCAATTTTTAGTTGACTTGGATAATTTATTGTGAATTTTAAACAGCGTGCTGCGTTATAATATTTCGCTTGTGTGTTCTCGAGAGCCTCTACTACCGATCGGCAGTGTTTTCTAACCATGCTCAAAAAGTGTGGCAGGGCACCATTGAGAAAGCCTCCTCTGTTGTCATAGGCATGCGCAGTGCGCGGAAGGATGGGGGTTTAGGAAGGGTGACCGTCCCTCACCCGGAGGAGGGGCGAAGGGGAGGCAAAGTCTGTTGCATACATTTATCTAATAGATTTTTGGGGCACTGCGACAAACCTTAGCCTCCCCCCTCCCTCCCAAGAAGGGGAACCCTGGGCAAGCTTATGTCAGTTGCTGTTGTGTGCGGACATTGGGTGGTAAATAGTAGATTTCGTATTCAGCACTGAGAAACATAGGCAGCTCAGCTTCGCCATCGTTAGGACAATTACTCTCACTCAGTTCACTATGTGATAATGGCGTCTGCTAGAGGTTTCTAGTAACAGCTGAGTTGCGCCACACAAACACGTTTTCTTGGCAATTTCTAAATTTCGTCACTGCTCATTTTCATATATGCCAGATTGAGATAACACCAGCGCGCCGAGTACAAGTATAGACATAACTTCTGCTGTTGAAGCTTCCCAAGATTCTCAGGTGGTTGAAATTTGCGGAGCACTCCACTACGGCATCTTTCATAATCATATGGTGGTTTTGCAATGTTAAACGCGACATATCAATCAATCATTCTCAATGTTTGTTGATTACAGCACGATTCACTTATATATTGGGTTTAACGTCCCGAAACCGCCATATAGTTATGAGAGACACCGTAGTGGAAGGCTCCGAAAATTTGACCAGCTGTGGTTCTTCAACGTCCACCCAAATCTGAGCGCACGTGTCTACAGCATTTTCGCCTCCATAAAAAAATGGCAGCATATCCACGGAGTGAGTGATGGAGAGTGGGGCGAAGCATCTGTCCATCCATTCGTTCTTGCTTCCGTCCATCCATGCGTGCGTCTGTGTGACCACCCGTGCGTCCATCCGCCCGTCCACGCGTGCATCTGTTCGTGCGTCCGCACGTCCATCTGTGCGTCCATTCCTGCGTTCGTCCACGCATCCGCTCCAGCGTCCGTCCATGCGTCCGTACGTCCATGCGTCCATCCGTCCGTGCAGCCATCCGTGCGTCCGTCCATGCATCTGTCTGTGTGTCCGTTTGTCGAACTATACAACACTCCAAATACCACCATCTCGCATCTTTTCATCATATATTCCTCATATAGAAGCACCACCATCCAGCTGACATTCCAAGGACTGAATGAGAAGAGGCACACGCACATCATCTTACGGCTTGCGCTTCGTGTCTACTTCCCACCTTTAACCACCTCGAGTTCATGATATATACTAGTTTACTGTATTCATGGTACTGCGGCCCAACGCTCGCTAAACCTTTCTAAAACCAAGGAGGTTACGCCCAGCGAGTGCAACGTAGCAACCCTTTCTTGTCAGATAGTGCTCAATGTACATGCCAATAGCTGCTAAGGGGGAATGAGAGACAGGAGAATTCGGCTTTTCGTTAAAGGGCCGCTCACCAGGCCCCATAACGAATTTTAGTTAGACAGTGGAAGCTGTTGGGTGTCCGATGAGGAACATTTTGCCACAAAAAAGTTTTCGAGTCGCTTCATTACGAGCGGAGAAAACAGGTTTTTTGAAGCGGCACGAAACGAGGTTGAGAGGAGGCGAGCTCGAAACCCTTGCCGCTCCTCCGCGTAGCCTTCGCAAGCCAAAGCTTTTTCCCACCCTTTCCGGCATCCGACCAAGAGGTGACCTGTGCATGACGTGCCAAAACAAGTCCATCCCCCGAGCACGCGAGCAGCGTTGCTTTGTTGACCAGCATTATTTTGTGGTCTTCTGCCTGTTTCTGCTGGATGGTTTGGAAACGCTGGCTTAGAGGTGGTAGAGTAGATGAGCACAATGAGTGCGTGAACGCGTAGAAGCGTTCCACGGCGGTCGTCTGCTCAATGCGCTGACCGCGAGGACCCGAACGCATGCAAAACGGTGGCACATTAGCCCCGCATCTCGTAGCATTTCACGGGAAATAATGAAAGAAAAACGGGCACAATTTTTCATTGCGTCTCATTATTTAGTTCAAGTTTTAATAATCTCTTAAAGCAACAAATACATAAACTACGCATGTTGTGTTATATAATGTTTGCCATGTCACGTGGTATACTGCTTACAACATCAGAGCAGAGTCGTCTACGTAGATGACCAACGTCACTGCATTACCGTGTACGTAGGGCCATTCATACGTCCACGTCATGCCCTCAGTCTCTAGGCATGCGCCGGCAGAGTGGAGGGGGAGCAGCTTTCATCTTGAAAGTTGACCCATTTCCGCGGCGCGTAGCGTTGCAAATTTTGGCAGACGTGAACATGAACGCCGCGTCTACGCATTGCGCTTGTCAGCTTAAAATTGTCAAACCTGGTGAGTGACCCTTTAACGCACACGCTGCGAATTTTTTATTGTTCAACAACGCACAGAAGAAATCTCCCACCGGCACCACCTTGGAGGTCAAAATTTAAGACTGGTTACACACTACTACTACGACTACGAGGGACGAACGGGTGCCGCTATAAGGAGCTTCGCCCCTAAAAATGCAGCCGCCGCAGCCGGGATTCAATCCCGTGACGTGCGGGTCAGTAGCCGAGTACCTTAGCCACTATTACCACCGCAGCGGGGTGATTAATTACAGCGAGTAAACAGTGGAATGTCGCACGTGACGAACATTTGTCAGCTGAATGCAGCCAGTGAGAGCCTGGGTTGTGGGAGTGCACAACCCACACATACTCACTATCAAAATATTTTCTTAACACTAGTTCACAACAGCGACTCAGGTAGGTCGCATACAGTTGCAGACGGTCGCTTTCGGGAAAACCAATTGCATTGGGCCAGTCGCTCGATCACATTTAATTCGTGCGAGTGCGGTTTCACATTTCATTCATGCGAGTTTCATTCATGCGAGTCCCGCCACCAATGTGAACATCAAGTCACGGTGAGTCGCTTCCTAGTCGACAGTCGTGATCGGGCACCAGGGTGAATAAGACCAGGGTGAATAAGACCAGGGTGAATAAGACTTTGACAGTGAAAGCGTTAATGAGATCACAGCAGCCGGTTTTGGTGGCTCAGTTGTCCGCCGCCGTCGTTGTCCCTAATCGCTATCACACGAAATGAGAAAGAAAAAACGAACAGAGAAGACGATATGCTGTATGATATTATGTCGTGAATGTCATGATTTACATTCCATGGTCCTGCAGCTCTTGTGGTGGTTTCGTTCACATGGCATGTTTAAAATCTGGTATGGTACGACATGATTGCATGGCGAACACCAGCGACAGACCCTAACATGAAAATCATGACATGTGTCCCGTATTACAACATGACTACATGCCATGCTCATGATGCACTCGCGACCATTTCGCTAGCGTCATATATACCACATTTGGTATAATGGTACGTCAATGGATGACGAAATATATGACGGGTGCAAACATGATAGTCCTGACTGGTGTGTCATGTAAGAACACGACAACATACCACCCTCATAGAGCGCTCGCGGCCGTTTCGCTAGCCTCAAATATACTCAATTTGGTGTCACGTGACATGAATAGATGACGAAGGTGAATGGCACATCCAAACATGATAATTATGACACGGAAGTCATATGCAGCAGCATTTACCTCCACCTCGTAACGTTGTGCTGATTCTAAAATGACATATCAACATTTCTCGTTCATGCTTTGCATATCATCGATTCCTACTGTACGTGAGATCTGCCAATTTTCTTTCTTTCTTTCTTTCTTTCTTTCTTTCTTTCTTTCTTTCTTTCTTTCTTTCTTTCTCTCTCTTCTTTCTTTCTTCCTTTCTCGACAAGACTGTTTCACCAGTGTCATTCGTTCTCACAAAACAATAGACGGATAATTCCGCAGCACTTGCAATGGGGCGAAAAGTGTACTAACACGAGCACTATAGTCAAACATTGAAGTCTTATTTGTGCGCCTCCCTGTGTTCTTCAGGAAAGCCGTGCGTGCCACACTGATTCTCCTTCCGCTGCTGGGCCTTCACTACGTGGTGTTGCCGTTCCGCCCAGAGAGGGATCGCATCTGCCTGACGTACGAGATCTTCTCGGCCCTCGTCACGTCTTTACAAGTGGGCTGCCTTCTTCGCTTCAAAGTGTTGTAGCCCAATTCTGCGACTTTAGTTTTTTCATGCGAAGTGAGGGGATCAACTCACAAATGAGAACATTTACATAACAAGGTCATGCCATTGTTACCCTCACTTCACAATAACAATTACTGTAGCCAGGCCCGTAACCAGCAGAGTGCCTTTATTTATTTATTTCGAGAAACCCCCTAAAAGCCCTCACTGGGAGGGTATTACATAGAGGGGTGCGTTTAAAAGAAATAATGAAATTGATACACATCAAGCATAAAAAATTGCAAACAGAACATATAACATGCGCATATGAAAAGAGCAACACAATAACATAACGTCTGTTCGAAATATAGAAAAGTAAACAACTAAAAACGCAATGAAAGGTAACAGACTTACATAAAGATGGACCAAAAAAGGAAAACGAAATCTGTTGAGGAGAACAGCACAAAATGCTAAACTTCGTTATAGTTTTTAAAAGTTCATTAAATCTTCCAGTGATTCTTTCTATTGCAGTAGCTCGAGGCAGCTGGTTCCATTGAGTGATAGTTTTTGGTATGAACTAATTAACGAATGATGAGGTGCCGCATGTTATGCGTCTGACGTTCAGAGGATGATCACTGCGAGGAAAGATTGCTAAGGGGGACTGGAAAAAAATTATCATGAAGCAATTGGTGATGATAGTTTTTATAAAAAGAGATAAGTGAGCACGTTTTCGACGATGGTATAGGTTAACAAGACCAGCACGAGCTTTTAAGGCAGTGACGATAGTGAAACGAGAGTATTCGGAACAAATGAAACGAGCAGCACGGTTCTGCCAAGATTATATGTTATTAATGGAGTATGCTAGATCCGGATCCCATATGGCTGAAGCGTACTCAACTTTCGGGCGGATAAGGGCAATATACGCCAGTTTTCGCACATGCGTATAGGAGCATGACGTAGTTTGCGTTTTAACATCCCGATGGAGCGGTTGGCAGCTGCAAGAATGTGATCGGTTCCAGGAGAGATCATATAGGAAGTGAAGTCCTAGATATTTGTATGAAGTCACTGAGTCTGCGAGTGTGTGATTAAGTGTACATGTGGTCAGGAGGCGGCAAGTATTTCGTATAAACGAGACGATTGTAGCCTTGCAGTGATTTAGCTTCATTCGCCATGATGAGCACCATGAATTGATGGATTCGAGATCAACTTGCAGGGCTCCGTGGTCCTTGTCACTTCTGATGGCACAATACAAAACGCAGTCGTCGGCGTATAATCTAATGTGAGAAGAAATTACATTCAGTCAATCATTGATAAATATGAGAAAGAGTAGAGGGTTTAGCACGCTCCTTTTTGGTACGCCGGATGTAACCTGCGCCGTTGAAGAGTTAGAACCGTTTACGGATGTGAATCGGATGCGAGAGGAGAGAATGTCTTTAACACATGCAACGACCGTAGAACCAATGTTGAGATGCGCTAACTTAAGTATTTATCTGTAGTGAGGGACACGATCAAATGCCTTCGAGAACAAAACGACGACACAGAGACAAAAAGGACACGAAGGACACTTGCCTCTGTGTCGTCGTTTTGTTCTCGCGCTATAACTATCGTCATGCCATACCAACTAGCCCAAGCTGCCACAATTATAAGCCTTCGAGAAGTCTGGAAATCAAGCGTCAACCTGAAACCCGTTGTCCATATAGGCAAGTATAGGTCGTTAGTAAATCCTCCAAGCTGAGTCTTGCAAGAGAAACCCTTGCGAAAACCATGCTGCTGTTTGAAAATGTTGTTGTGATTTTTTGAGATAATCAATAATCTGTGAGTGAATAACATGTTCGAGGAGCTTTGAGAAAGTGCAAGTCAAAGAAATTGGTCTGTAATTAAGGAGATCGGAGCGAGCGCCTGATTCGAAGACAGGTAAAGCTTACGCTTTGCGCTACTCGTGAGGGATGGAACCACATGATAATGACTGTGAAAAAAGGCTTGGCCTTTGCGTCCCTAAATTTGGATGAGGGGGAGTTTTTTTTTTGCCGAGAATGAATAGTGAAAATATGTTTTTCAAGGCATTCAGCAAGTGCACTCCCCCATTCCCCTCACTTCAAAAACTCCTGCCTACGGGCCTCACTATACCCCATATGATTGAAAGCAAGGACATAGACAATACGCTGAAGCGTGGTTACTGTGTTGCCACTTCTTCCCATCAATATTCCCAGGCAAAATTTGCTCGTGTTTTGGCCTTATCAAAACGGCCACTTAATTTGCTAATCGTACCCACAGACATTTTTTTCCGGCGTATAGGCCTTAAACAATTTTGCTCCAGGGTAGCATACAGCCTTGAAATGAACCCTGCCGTAGGCTGTGGTGAGATGCACTCGTGGAATATGTAAATATAAAAAACATGTCTTTTATAGAAGCAAGACACAGTGCTTTCTGATCGTCAAACACGACTGCTAGCTAGGTCAGGTCGTGTAAAGTTGTGCGCGGTCATATATTAGAAAGCGTGGTTGATCTCGGGTCCATACGAATCGGCATAACACGAAAGTGAAACTTGTCTTAACTTGTCTTAACAACGGTAGAGTAGTGTTCATCGTTTCGTCACCAAAGCGAAGCTATAGCAACAAATTGCAATGTCGCGCGAAGAATCGCAAGCAGCTGGAAACTTGCACCACGCTTCTCAAACAGAAAGGTCGCACAAAAAGAACAAACACTATAGCCGAGCGCGAACAGCTGCCACAATGGCTATTTCTCTGTGTGTGAGCAGCACGCTCCTTTTCCAAAAGTGGCCGCGGCCGCCAGCGAAGTGACCTTCATGCTCATTGTAAGTTCAAGGGAAACTTGCTGTGAAATCCCAAGACGAACAAACCACTCCCATCTCGAGATAAGCGCGCGCGCACAAGAGATCACGCAGGGTAGAGGCGCGCGTGCTTCGCAACGCGTGCGGCGACAAACTTGTAGGGAGCAACGTCCACACCCTTCGCGCCATCTAGCTAGTGATAACAAGAACATGCTGAAGCCACCAACCTCTTAGTACTGCCAACGCTAAATGGTGTATATGAATAGTTCACTTTTAGTAAGGTGAAGAACCTATGCTCCGTGGCCGAGTGACTTCCAGCCGCGCACTGTGAAGGGAGGTGTCGTAGGTTCAACTTTCGGCATCAGAACTTTTTCTTCTTTTTTCCTGATCATATGTTGGTGTATGTTATACAACGTCATATCCGCCACGGAAATACGTCAACGGAGCCATATGGTAAACCCTGGCATAAAATACTTTCATGCTAAGAAAGGAAGTAGCATCCAATCAACACCTAATTATTTCGCATGTTGAAGCAATATGCGCAATGATAGAGTCGTAAAAACGAAACACAGCGATGGCGTGTGGAGTTTTAAATGCGAAGCATTTCTTAGCGAACTTCGGTGACTTTGAGCGTATCTATCTCTCTATTTAGCTGCTTGTGTTTGGGTGCTTACTGGTCACCCCCTTAACTTGGCGTGAACCAAAATTAGCATGGGAGGGTAAGATTATTTGACGAATACGACGGGCTGGTCAAGACACGAATAATGTCACAATCCCATCGCGTACATCGTCAAACACTTCCCGCCAGAGAGCGGCACATACCCACGGGCGGGTAGGTGCCACTGGTATAAGGGTATGTGCCTCAGGTAATCGACACTTAGTATCTACCCAGGAACAACGAGAACACACATGGGCCATTTTAACGCGCGAGTGTAAAGAAATACCCGACGACGGTAGCGTCAACTCAACGAGTCCAAAAAATAAATGTCAGGGTCCTAGCTGGAATCGAACCCAAGTATTCTGCTTCTCTACTTCTCAGATAGACGCTAATATTCGTGAAACGTCAATAGTGGTTGCAGTGCTGCCTACACAATTTGTTAAACATTAAATGTGTACTCTTTTGATAGAGCCGTCACGTCGGGTTAACGTCAAATGTAGTTAGTCGCCATGCGCTAAAGTTGGTTTATGTAGCAGTGTTCAGGGCCAGCATCTTCGCGAGCATCACCGCTTCATATCAGCTTCTGGTGTTGCTAATACGCGTGTTCCAGTTGGCATCGTTGCGCTAGTGCAAACAACTGGTTAAAGAAACATCTGCAACTCTTCAACGTATGTCTGCGCGTCCGACATTTGTACATTTTTAGCGTCATTTCAAGGCGTGTCACTAAATAAAAAATTGCAACCCGCTCGCCTTTCCTCCGCACGCATGCTTCGCATAACAAACATTGATTCCCAGGTACGTGAGATCTGCAATTTTTTTCCGTTTAGCTTTTCTTTTTTTTTTCATTGTAATCCACAGAAAACAGGCTTGCAGAAACGTGTTCTTTCATTCCATATTCGGTACTCTGCTTTGCCTTTTCGTTACAGGGTCTTTGCGTATCAATGCTGTATTGCTTCTTTAATGAAGAGGTGAGTGCTGTGTGTTATAAAATTTTCTTTCAACATTTTAAGTACGTTATGGCAGTAAGCATGATATATTTATTGGTACTTTCTGGTTCTATATCTTCATACCCAATCAGTTTCTCAATGTGTTGCCAATAATTACGTAAATTGTAACGATGGCGTATGTCGTTTTACGGTGCAAGGGACAGGGTCGCCAGATAGGTGATAACAACCGCAATGAAAAAATACGATGGAAGCGCTGGCGAAAACATTAGACGATGCTTCATGAGCATGGGACGACAACATGAGTCTATTTCATGACAAAAAAAAAGAACTGGCAGGAAAGCCATGAAACAAGGCCGATAAACAAAATCATATTTATAACA
Organism: Rhipicephalus microplus; assembly: GCF_043290135.1. Lineage (NCBI taxonomy): Eukaryota > Metazoa > Arthropoda > Arachnida > Ixodida > Ixodidae > Rhipicephalus > Rhipicephalus microplus. The sequence goes on along the minus strand of NC_134700.1, from coordinate 151,390,051 downwards.
AAATAATTTTTGCTATACATACTTTTCGTGGAGAAATGGGGAACAGAGCGTTTGTAAGCGTGACGACTGCATCGGTAAGCCACGCAGCTTTGATAGTACCAGAGTACTCTGGCAGTACTGCATGGGGAGAGTTCATTGTGGGCTTGCTTGAAGTTTTGGCTGACGTAGATAAAGGCGCAAAATAACAGCGCTGGTCTCATCGTCGCGTCCACCTTGCGAGTGTCCTATGACGACAAAAAAGCTCTGTTAGCACGTACCTAAACTAGCCTAACCTAAGCCCCCTTCTGTATGGTAACAAAACAAAGTGAGAAACCATGCTAGAAGTTTATAACTCACAATGGAGCAGCGTGAAAATAATGGCAAAGGCTTTTTTTTTTCTGGCTGACGAAGGTGACCTTATATGAAATGGCCAACCGACTGTGAGAGCCAACATCAATATAAGTCGTACAAAACAATGTTAACGAATATAGGCAAAGCGCTTCGAAACCATACTCGGTCGGTCTAATAAATAACCAGGAAGGTGTACATGGCCCTCATACCAAGACAAATATAGTAGCACAGCAAAACACAGTACACCATAGGAAAGTAGCATAAAGTTTTGTAGCTCTCTATTGTTAAGCGTGTTAGATAACAGCTCCACTTACTTGAAACCTGTGAAGTGTCAAAGCAAGCAGTGATACCAGTGTTGCCTACTGAATTATGCCAATCTTTATACTCATGGGCAATGAGAGACAGTGCACAGTATTACGTAAGCTCATGAACGGCCACTAATTATCCTATTATTGCAGCAAAAGCTGTTATGAGATTACAACTCGGGTCATGCGCAGCGCCGTAGTTGTCCGCCACCACCACCACCGGTGTCCGCAACTACATCGCGCGAAATTAGAAAAAAGACCTAGTACCAGTGACACAGTGGGGCTCGAACCCGGGTCCGCTGGGTGCTGGCCCAGTATCATACCACATTGAGCCCCGCCGGTACTTGTGACTCGTTGGCAAACTTGTTTATGCAGGCTTGATGTCGTGAAAGCAATCGCGTTAATACGACATATGAAATGTTCTAAAACAGCAAACGAACTAGCAGTCGTCGCACAATGCGAATAGCGTAACGAGTGGGTCATCGAATTATCCTACCCATTACAAAAGCTTGTCTTTGTTCAGGTATTAACTGTGGCACATACCCTCTTCAGGCATAATTCGTCATCGTCGTCCACCACTGCATGAATCAAAATTAAGTTACAAAAAAAATTGTAGGAATGACACAATGCTGAAAGTTTAGGGCAAATTCACCTTAAAATCGGCCAATCCCCTTCTTTGGGTACGAGCCATTTCTACAGGGAAACAACAACAACAACAACACTGCATGAACAATTGGCACAAAATTTCTCGCAATAGTTTAGCGGATACCATGCTTCTCAGAAGAAGGACGAAAAACAGCATACAGCGAATGCCAGCCTACTACCCTAAACTTTTTATTAATAATGCCGTCGTGGGTACCCAGCAAGTGTGCTTGCACCAGTTACCCCATGAGTGTTTAGAAAAGGCTCTGAAAGGCCGTTCTTCTATAGCTTTCGCTGTAACTGTGCTGCGCCTTCTACGCAGAACTGGCGTTTTTTTTTTTGTCCTTCTTTAGAAGCTACGAAAAAACTATAATAAATGTTAAACGTAAAACAAGTGATTCCATAATCGTTTCTGGACTGTTTACGAGGTGACTACTCTTACCTTCCCAACAGGTTCTTACAGCTCTTCGCAGAGTGCTGTCACAAACTCCTTGCGCTACAAAGGAATGGCGCCGTATGTCCCTCGCTAACTCTACCATCACCGTGAGTTCCTTTCAGTGCCGAAATCTGAAACGTGCACTAATACTTAAAGAGACGCCTTCTGTTAGTGGTAAAGACAAGACAAGACCACGTTATAAGACCAACACACCCTCATCAAATGAGGGCATCCGTTTCCAGTGGTTAAAACTTTCTGCCAACTTGCTCTACTGTTGCACGTGAACGGAAGAGCATGTTTTGTCAACCGTGCTGTGTAGCGCTGCTCGGCTACTAACCCGAAGGTCGTGGGTTCAATTCCGGTCGCAGAGTTCACATTGCGACGGAGGCGAAGTATGAGGGTCGTCTTGAGCTATGCCAGGGCTCATTAAAAGCACCAAATGGTCGAACGTGCCGGAGCCTTGTACTACGGCCTCTCTCGCAATCATATCGTGGGTTTATGACGTAAAATTCTGGATATTATTTCAAATTAGAAGAGCTGTTTTCATTTTCTTACATCGTTTCCAGTAAGCTGCTAAAAATGCCTTGCTTAAATGATTGAAGTATAACTAATGGTGCTATCAAAAGCAATGGAAGACAAACACCCCTGCACTGAAACTATAGACATAACTAACTCATCAGCGGCACGCTTTGCAGTATTTTCTTTTTTGCCAACACATCTCAAACCTGGACTAAATGTGACTGATATTATGCCTTTTATAGCTGCCCTGTGTGGCAAGATAAAGCTTCGTTGATCGTTCGCATTCACAAGATGAAATTGTAATAGTTTTTTTTTTCCTGTTACGTATGATGCCGTTTTTTTGTGATACAGGTGTAGTTTACAGGTCATTTATCCGTGTATAATTATCACGTCATATGCACAAAACGATATACACTTCAACAAAAGCTTCAAACTATCGTTGGAGGAAAACACCGCGAAAGACGAAATACCAGCCAAAGAAGTTCAAGCAGAGAACAGCGCTGACTTACGACAAAAGTTTAGCCATCAAACCACGCAATATATACGTGTGCACTTAAAACGAAAAGAAGAAAGAAAATGACAGTCGAAGATTGCCTGGTCTTTTTGTTTCCCTTCAATATGTCGTACCGACATGCCCAAGCAACCACTTTAGCTGTTAACTATTAGTCACTACCTATAGGTGGCCGCAATGTTACCTCTCGATTTGTCTATGCAACGATTGAAAATGCGGAAACGCTGACTTAAAAGGAGAACTTTTGAGGTGAAAATTTTCTCGTGGAACCTTCAGTTGACATTTGGTCACGTTGGTTGGGATTCACACGTTCTGTCTTTCTGCATCCTCGTGTTGCCGCACTGTTTTCAATATGACACCTTTATTATTTATTATAAGGTGCTTCTTTTGTTTATCTTATGCGAGGCAGCTGAGTTGATGACACTATCACGCATCTCGCAGTTCCTGTCAAGAAGAGCGTCCGACGGCAAAGGCCTGTCGCCATCTCCCGCCAACATTCAGCAGTCGTCCCTTCTGTGAAAATAATCAAAGGAGGCGGGACAGATTTGTCGTGCCCATTGCGCACGTTATCCCGTGCTAATCCGAGGCCTCACTGATGTTCCCACTTGGGGTTTCAAGAGCTACGTAACAGCAGCTGTCCTGAGAGCCCGGTTCTGTGCACTTCTGCACACTTCGGGATGACAGCGCTTGCCAACATACCCTTGAAAGAAGCGGCGTGAGCAGCCGGATGTGCACGTTTTCTCCCATTCATGACGAATGTGCATAGTGAGAAAAAGGACGATGACTAGATGAAGTACTGCGTAGATGAAGTACTTTTACGCGCTGTAACTGTCGTGTCATCGTTCCACGCAAGAAACATGGTGGCAATAGCTCAGCTTTGAGTTGAAAGGTGGAAACGAGGACACGTTCCGAGAACATATCTGAAACGTGCATGTATACATATAAGCTGTGACAAGAGTATATCTCTATGTTGTGATTTGCAATAAAAGTCACAGGACTTCAGCGATTTATTTAGCTCGTGCATTCGTTCGCTACGGCAGCTGAAACCCCCTCCCGCCAGTCACCGCTAAATTTAAAAAAAAAAGCAGAAATGTGGTAATTCGCCTTCAATCTTCCCTTATTCCGCGGCACTATTTCACAATTTACTTAATCGTAATGCCTGCTACGGCCTTGGGAATGCCAGCACTGACTTGTCCGCCAATGACCCTGGAGTGTGCGCTGCACACGGATTATCACGCGATATTGGCAAACGTGAACGCTTACTCAATGCCCAAGTGCGAGCAAAATGTACTGTTTAAAAACTGCTCTGTTTGGTATTTCTTTCAGGCTAGTTTTACGCAGGCTACTCAAACCTATGAGCAAGAACGTGTCAAATGGTACGCCGATTATCATATGTTGCAACAAAACACAGGACGTAATAAGAATTCCACTTGACCACCCTGCAAGCATTTATGGAGATCGTCACAGAATAAAATGGCTTCTTTGTAACTTATTGTCAGCCGTACTGGTGTTCACTTTTTGTTAGGCACGTAATATTTTCTAGTTGCGTCTTCCTTGTTTTTGAGGTGAGACAACATTGCTTGGTGTATTTCTATACTTGTACATGCAACGGTGATTATATATGCAGCTCGCATTGTTTACATCATCCCTGTTTATGCACCGTATCACTCATATCAATAAAATAAATAAAAGAAAGCAACAAAAATTCTCTAAATGTTACACGCTTTGCGACACTTGAAGGCAATAGCCTGCATCTACTTTTGTTTATTTGTACAGTCGGGTACCGGACCTTTTTGTGAAACATATAGCGGACAGCAGTGTGATGCATGCCCGTTAATTTGCGCCGACGTTCTCAGCCGATTACATTGTGTATTCATGCACTCATTGATCATGATAATAAAGTCGGTGCAGCGTTCGCCTGGATCGTGAACGGAGCGTGTTGATCCGAGCGGAATTGCCACCAGGAGGCAGAAACTCCATATAAACCCTAGAGTTACTGTACATATGCTACTGAAGGAACACATACAGTATACTCTAATACCTCCCATGTATTCGCACTCGGCAGCGGCAGCGCTACTTTTACCACTGGCGGTTGCCGGGCATCACACTAGAAATAAATCACGAACAGAAAATTCATTTCCTGACGTCACTGATGACGTCCTGAAATAGAGGGCAAGAACAAAAAATCTCGAGGAGGAGGGTTACACGGAAGCCCTCCTTTCCTACATCGCATGCAAGCGGAATGCGCTTGTGCCTTCTTTTCAAGTCCGCTGGCCACTTCGGTCATGCTGCCATTCGTGAAATATTGTTAATCTTTTTTTTTAATTTTGTTCGTGTTTTCTGAAGAGGCAAAACTTAAGCTGACTGATTTCTCAGTAAGACGAAACTCAATCGGCACAAATAAAATGAACTTTTTTATTGCAGGTTTTGTATTAGAAAATAGACATACACGTAGTGTGAATCTATAAAATCAGCTTTAACTTACAACTGATATACGGACATAATCAGCAAACGTTAAACTCACAGTACTCACAGTATCCGAACCAATGCAAAAATTATAAAACAATCGCGAGAAGAACACATCGTATTTGACTCAATCACGTTTGTTATGACGGCACGCACAGCTTTCTTACAGATATTGAGCACCAAACAAGACTGAAGTTCAGAGGCACAGAGAGGCTTGAATTGATCAGAAGTTTTCGAGAAGGAACATCGCTGGAAACAGTGTTTCGGCAAGTTGTACTCGGCTGCTGACCCGCAGGTCGCGGGATCGAATCCCGGCTGCGGCGGCTGCATTTCCGATGGAGGCGTAAATGTTGTAGGCCCGTGTGCTCAGATTTGGGCGCACGTTAAAGAACCCCAGGTGGTCGAAATTTCCGGAGCCCTCCACTACGGCGTCTCTCATAATCATATGGTGGTTTTGGGACGTTAAACCCCACATATCAATCAATCAGTGTTTCGGCAAGTTGACTTGTCTTCGTCAGGGCAACAGCGTTGCCTTGACGAAGAAAAGTTCACTTAATTGTCATACCATTGGATCTGTCGACATTCTCTGTAACAATTTTAGAAGCGTTTAGTGCATCACGTGTATTTGAGTGACACTATTAGAAGTAAAAACTCACAAATTTCGATACTACTGTTACAAGAATTTTAGGAGTAAGTAGTCTCTAAATACTTGACATCATTTGAACTACACGCCAAAAAATAAAACAAACTAAGACTATCTAGCTGAGCCAACTCGAGTTCAAGCCTTTCAACAAACTCATTTTCCGGACAGGAGCTTGTCTGCCTTCTTCACCAAATAATCAAGTGACACTGCACTCCTGTCAGTCGAGTCAGGTTTGCAGAGAACTGGGTTTACTCATATGTACTTATGCTAAAAAAAGAATACCAGCTCAAATAATGTGTTCGAATTCTTCTACTCACCCGTTGCTTTTGGGAAACGCTGAAAAACTATCGGAGAACAGGAAATTCTTGGTTTAGCCCACCGCAGAGCCATGGAAAACATGTGTCGCCAGATGAAGTGATCTTCCACGAATGTATGGTTGACTTGTTCGGTATTGTTCACTGCGGCTTCCGTTCTCTGTCCGCCGCAACTTGCTGTCTTTATCTTTCCCGTAGTTGACACGGCAACCGAGCGAGATAACTGAGCGCGATCCAACTTCTAATATAGTTAAGCGAGGGGCGAGAAGGAGTGGACACAAGAGCTACAAACGCAAGTCACTTTCCGCGCTTCGCCTAATTTGAAGTTCGCGAAATAAGGCATAAGAAAAAGCACATAAACATATGAGAAATTCTTTACAGGGGTTTCATATTTTGTATTTGTGTAAAATTGTAAAAGCCAATAAATTCGAACATTCACATCAACCTCACTCCATTCAACCGGATCTTAGAACGTCCGGCGACCGCTACGAGCGTGCATGCTCTTTGAAACCGAATCTATAGTCCTGAGTTTACGGGGCCTGATTGCGCATTCCCTCACGTGTTTTAGTGTTCCGCACTTGCTTGCATTCTCTGCTGAGCGCGAGACTGCGAGGTGCGTTTCGTCACTGTGAACGTTTTGAACACGGTGCAAGAATGCTTTAAGAGCGAGCGCTTCACGGGGAGGAACCGATTATGCTCTAGTTAGCGGCATGCCGATAGATGGCTCACCGGACGGAGGACCATGGCGGGCTGCTGGCTAATTCCGAAAACTGTGCAAAGCGCATCCGGCACGTGGGTGACGGTTTACAAATGTGAGAAAAGCAGGTTATCGCGCGATATCAACCACGTGACACGCATAGAGCGGCGCCGCGAAAGAGGGGGTGATAAGGGAGGAGGGTTGACTGCGCAGCGAGGATAAATAAGCGCCGCTACTTTTTTACGATACAGGGCTAGAGAGTGCTAGAAGTGTACACTGTAACGAGGCTTATAGCACACTGTAACGGGGCTTTCCTACACCGAAAGGTGTTGGGGGGGGGGGGGGGGGCGTGGCAAAGTATGTAGCGCCATCTCTCGAGTCCTTGGAAGCAGAACATTATCAGACAGCGGATAGTCCCGGAGTTCGCTCACCTAAAGTATTCTTGCACCATGGTCTTGAGTGAATTATCCAACCGGCCGCGGAACGGTGTAGATTACATTTGAAGCTGAGTGCTTTCGTCGGAACCTGCGGAAACGATGTGCTGTGCAAGGACGCAGATGCAACAAGCGTATGCCTGGTGACCCGCGTCTTTCCGACAAAAAACAAGGGCAATGGTTGGTCTTGCTGTGCTCGCTGGAGTTTCATCAGTCAGTATTCCTGCAGCCCAGTTTCCTTTTTGAGCATGCAGTGCGTGCTGTTATTCCCTTTATCGGTGGGCAGATCGCCAAGTTATCTATCACGCTACAATTAGCATCTCTGTATTCGCACACATAACCGTATTATCGAAGCTAATGTAAAAAACATTATTTGCAGACTTGATTCTGCTCATTTCCGTCGTGTGCAGTGTAATAAATTTGAGTTATTGTTGATTGATTGATATGTGGGAATTAACGTCCCAAAACCACCATATGATTGAGAGACGCCGTAATGAATAGCTCCGGAAATCACTACCACTTGGGGTTCTCTAACGTGCACCTAAATCTAAGCACACCGGCCTACATAATTTTTGCCGCCATATAAAATGCAGCCGCCGCAGCCGGGATTCGATCCCGCGACTTGCGGGTCAGCAGCTGAGTACCTAGCCACTAGACTACCGCGGCGGGACAATTTGAGTTACTGTGGGCATTGAATAAAAGTGAAAGGTCGTAATTTTCGCATGACTAAGCGTCATTTCTTCCTGTAAAATCTGAAGAACACAAGCATTGTGGATGTGAGATGCAAAGAAGTAAAAAATTAACGCTGCAGATGTGGCACGTATACGCTGTTGGTTGCTTTAATTCATCTGCAAAAGATGCGACGAACGCCGAATAAAAGTTCAGAGAACAAGTTTCTACGTGAAACCGAGTCATAGTGAACGGTAGTATACACTTAGGACACCATTATCTAGTCATCAGTCAGTATTAGATTAGCTGGCGTTGACTTGAAGCACACTCGCGGAAAACTCGCCGGAGACCTCCTTAGTGCAAGTCCTCAGCGACCAGGGCCTACGAAAAGTAATTTTAGATTAATTTTCGCGCTAGCGCGCACAAAATGACGTCGTTTGTTGACCAACTATCGCGTCACATCCGCTTTATTTTTTGTCCCGCCAGAACGGATGTGTTCTTTCTTCACAGGGATGGCGTTAAGCCGCATGAGCAGCTAATCAGCCGCCATATTCTGAACGTAAGGGCTTCTATGGAGCCTTCGCTGTATCTATGCCTTGTATATGCTGTTCGTAGTATACATCAGATTGCTGTACCGCCGCAAATCATGAGCGGCATCACGATCAGACGCTCTCCTTCTCACGTGCTGCCACGGGCGCTGCGCTCTGCAGTGTGGTAAAATTATCTGATAGCACACCGAAACCACATTAGCGCGCACCGGAATCACACCGGGAACCAGGGAAGACGTTTCATAATGCGCGCTCCAGGTCACAACACTCGCAAAAGTAGCTTCTTGCCCCCTTTGCCAAACACTTGCCGTTTTGCCACACGGTGGTTCCGGAACACTTATTAGGACGAACGAGGAGAAAGCGCATGTTTCGCTAAGGGATTTGAAGATCTACAGCCATCGATTTGAGAGGCAACGAACTTCCGTGCCGAGGTTATTCGATCAATACTTGAAAAAGTAGTTCACGGGAGTTCGGCTCGAGTAAGCGCCCGACTACGAGGGACTTTTGGGCGTCCGATACCATGCAGCTGGTTGTTTGCCTGCTGGGTTCCTCGGTAGCTTGGCGCAAGCCATTCGGGGGAATGAACTAATTCCTTTACTGAAGGAAAGGTACGAGTGAAAATTCAAACTCGAAGACGTGGATCTTGAGCCGGCGACAGGTTAAACAAGTGAGTTTAAACAAGTGAACCACCAAGTGAGATGTTAAACAAGTGAACCACCCGCTCTTCGCGCAGTTGACGAGATGAGACACCTGGCCCAATTATACGCTTATGCCACGCAATATTGAATGCCTCGATACGATTCTCCGCGCTATACATGAATTCGGTTCGTGTAGGCCTTTTATACCAAAACACTTTCAAGCGCTGAAGTAATTTGGGTTCCCGTTCAAGAACCCTACGTGGTCTAAATTTCCAGAGCCCTCCACTACGGCGTCTCTCATAATCATATGGTGGCTTTGGGACGTTAAACCCCACATATCAATCAACCAATCAGCACTTAAGTAGCTCTGCAGTAGAGCACTGGCTTGCACGCCGATCGCCTCGGTTCACCAACGCCATTGTCTATACCAGAACTTTCGAAACAAGAGCTCGTAGACGTTATGATTCTAAAATGGCACACAGAGAGGACTGGGGAGCGTGGGCTTTATCTGCCTGAAACTCGCGTAAGCGCAAGCAAACACACGCGGTTTTCTTTTTTTTTTTTTCGCAGTGAAAGTTGGACTGTATGCTGGAAAACTCAAGATGCCTCGGATTCCGCACATTCCTAAATAAATACCCGAATCCTCAAGGACATGCATCGCATTTGAGGCACTAAATGAGGTCCATAGAAGCAGGAAAGCACGATTAAACAAACCTATTTATTAATCGGCCCTGCAAGAATATGCATGTTTGCTTGGATGCAAGCACGTGTGAACTTTGTTTTGACGTATACATATATGCCATCACATAGAGTGCTCACTTTTTCTCAGCTGCCGAGAGGAAGGTATAGTCATCGGTCGCGCTCTTCAGCTCCTCGACCAATGGCGTCGCTTCTTAGCGGCTCCGCGTCACTTTCTTGAAACTATCGATGGTCCTTCGCCGTGTAGATTTCCCACTCGTTTTGGGCGGCAGGTTCCTCTTCCGACCATCGTTCTCTGCTTCGCGGTGCATCGGCCGCGGTAGCACGACGGGCGGCGGCTTCCGAAAGTGTGCCTCTGGAAGCACCACGAATCCTGCCGTGGTACCAACCTGGCGCTCAGAGCCCGCGAACATTCGCGGCCCGAACAGGGCTAAAACTACGGTGGCTGCCACGAGTAGGATCAGAAAGTTAGCCATCAGCCACTGCAGCCAGCTCAGGCCCTTCGCGTCGCGGCCTTCTGACAGCCGTTCTCCCGCACGCTAGAAACAATACAGGAACGGCAAGCAGTTGGTATATGGTTACAACTGTAACAAGGAGAACGAAGGAGTATATATCGTTTCCACAATAGCTACCACGAATAGTTTTAGCCTCATTATTGCAGGGCCAATTTACACTTTACATTGCCAGCAGATGCGCACCTCAAAGACATCGACTGCAAAACTGCAAGAGAGGCCGTCTTTTCCAGGGGTGCAATTCCAGAAATATCACAAGGGGGAACATTCTTCTTGCGATGGCGGCCATTTCGTTTCTTCAAGTGTACGTGTTAATTTTAGGTATATAAAAGTTATAGTTATCTTCCTCAATGAAATTAGCTCACGACTCTTCTCCGACTGCAGTCCAGAGGTAGTTCAGATATCAATAGCCTCACACAACTTATGGTTACCTTCACGGTCGAGCAATTCAGATATAGGACGTTTAAACAATAAACCTCCAGAGGGGGGGGGGCATGCAAGGAGTATGTCCCCCCCCCCACAAACACAGCCTGAAGACAAGGTGAGTCTGGACCCCCGTGACCTCCGCGGAATTTGTGCCAGCGTTGTTTTCCAATATTACGAGCGATGGAGCATGTGAAGATGCATGCGTCCATACCTGCGACACTTTTTCGTCCGAAGGGAAAAAGGCACTGGCCAAAGACGGGGACTGGTTCTCTCCACCTCGGAAGAACGGCTCGCGAACCGGGCTAGCCAGCTGGAGGACAGCGGTGCGGACCTCCCTGTCTGGCGGCAGCTCGTTCACTGCCCTCATGGCAGAGGAACGCGACATATGAACGGGCCGTACGAACAGCATGGCCGGTGCAGCGTGAGGCTGCTGCGAAGAGTCACTCCGTCGCCATCTGCCATTGTCGATAGTCGAAGGAGGCGGACGACTTTGAACCGTCGCGGGAGCTGATGACGGCGCGACCGCGTGCGTCTGGTGCTCACCGCGTCTTCCTGCCGGCATCTCGACCTATCCACGCAGGATATCAGTTTGCCTGTTTGCTCCTTAATAATGGCTCCTACCCACTATGGGAGATGGCCAAAGCAGCCGTTCGTTGGTTCTTGGAAGAATGGCTCACCCCGCCACAGAGGATCGGACACGAAGCGTGCGGCCGTAAAATTTGTGAAAACAAAAGAAATACAGCGGTTAGCGCAAATGTAGACATTATTACTTAAAGGCAGCGCAAGGAAGAAAATATAAATAGTTTAGAAATAACAAAATGATGTTTAATACTTTAATAAAATATTGGTTGTTTCCGGAAGCACTCAAGAGGTTATTCGGGCTAGAGACCATAACACGACCACCCATCGATTCGTGGTTTTCAGCAATACTAGGTGATCTATTATGCTTATACATGTATGAAAAGTGGGCCCGAAATGCGGTGGCGTACCAGCTCTTTCACGAGGGGGGGAGGGGGGCAAACCTATCTTATTTGTCAACCATAAGGTGTGCATATATATTGAAATGAGCCGTTCAGGAGCAGCACTGGTATATAGAACAAAAGGGCAGTCACGAGAAGTGAAGTGGTAATGGCGGAACCAACCTGTGCGCCAAGACAACCAAACGTCGTTTTCTTCCTTGTTCCCCGCTGTGGTACCTTCAATTCTGCCCTACTGAGCATAACTCAACTTCTTTACTACATTTTCCTCCCCTCCGGAAAAGAGCCATCTTTGCGACACATGGGCAGTAGACGATAGAGGTATTGTAATACGATTCTAGGCAGCCTATGTGAACAGTATCATGTACACAGCTTTATTGATCAGAGGGCTGCTCAAGGATTTCCACAATGTAATTTACAGGTGATGTTTGTTTAACCACATGCAACCAAATCCCATGCTTACATAAAGGGTTCATAGCATCCTTGGGTTAGATAATGGGAAAATAGTTTTTAATTTACATATAAAACTCAAAAGTGCACAGGCAATTATGAGGAAAGGGTGCTGTTTGTACTTCTATCATACCTTAGTAGTGAACAGCATCTTGTACAGCACACATAATGAGCTAGAAATGGGGCCTGTTGTGCAAAGGTTTGAGCACTAAGAAATGAGTATTCTTAACTAGAGTGTCTCAATAGAGAGAATACATGAAATGATGAAATGTGTTTGCACCTATACTAAGCACATCATTTATTCTATAACTGTATTTCGTCATTTCATATAAAAGTATGAAATGGTAACGAAACACAACCACATTTTCTGGCTTCAAATCTACACGGTAATGCGACAGGAACGCTTCATTGGGAGCAGAAGTGGCTTTGTGGGATTGCTGCCATTATAAAAAAAGACTATCGTCTTCAAAAGCAACACCGAAAATAGCTATGCTCTACTAGCAGCTATCTTAGCAATTACGACTGCCAATCAACCTATGAGCCCATAATTTGTGCGTGTTATATAAATATCATGTCTTCTCTACATTCTCTAGATTAGATTTGTGGGGTTTAACGTCCCAAAACCACCATATGATTATGAGAGACACCGTAGTGGAGGGCTCCGGAAATTTTGACCACCTGGGGTTCTTTAACGTGCACCCAAATCCGAGTACACGGGCCTACAACATTTCGGCCTCCATCGGAAATGCAGCCGCCGCAGCCGGGATTTTAACCCGCGACCTGCGGGTCAGCAGCCGAGTACCTTAGCCACTAGACCACCGCGTCATTAAGTTGCTTGTTTCAGCTTGCTCACGAGAGCATTTTTCACACTTTTGTCAACAAAGTCTCCTTTGTAGACACTTGTAACAAATTATATCACGCTTTTAAAGTGACTGGATACTGTTTACACTGCTGTAACTCTTGTTATATTTCACTTCCTTCTCCTGGTAGCAAACTTAATTACTTCATAGAGGAAGCATAGCGAAATTAGAAAACCTATTTTTGCACATCACTTCTGCACGCACATTACAGCAGCAAAAGTTGGAGTATCACAAACATGGCCCACTGGATGCAAATGTTCACACAAACAAATATGTCACCTCAGACATTTTCACATGTTGATGCTTCGCTAGAAGTTGCTCGACAATTTGAATGAAAAAGACTTTTAAGGCAAAAGAGTTAGACATCTTATCAAATGCAAAAATTGACCAGCCTCTTGCATCCACCGGTATCAACATTAGTAACCCTGAATATCACGCAATGACATCACCACATGACGTCACGATGCATCACATCACGAATCGCTAAAATGTGTGCAATTACATATTACCTATTGGTCAATGGTGGGCCAATGATGGAGGCAGCGCAGAACCATTGTGTTGACCGAGAAAAAAACACGGCTTTGACCACAAAGTAGTCTTATGCGAATGCACAAGAAATCTTGCGAATTTCTATTTGCCATTTTCAAACACCTTTACAAAGGTTTTTTTTTTTTCGGGCACTGGCTACAATTTGTGATGCCCTTCATAAAGAACACAGATACGACTCTTAACTATAATTATGTATTTGCTCAATTTCTCAAGGCCAGCAAATGGCAAGCATGACCTACTACAAGGCCACTCTGAGCAGATTTCCCAACTACGAGCAGCGTTGAAAATCCAAATCTCCAAGTCCAAAAAAAGGTTCTTCAATGAAACGCTTTCTGGGTTCTTGCGCACTTCGCCTAGAAAATTTTGGCTATACTTGAGCGATCGGAAAGAAGCGATTGAACATATCGCGTTTGGCTCTGATGTTGTAGCCCAGAAACAAGATATAGCTAATGGTTTCAATCGCTTTTTCCAATCTGTATTTACAAAGATGGCATTCACGGATGAAGATAAGGAAATGGCCGATACTTGCACATGCGCCATGGATCCAGTTTCATTTGATCAAGCGGGCGTGTTTCAGCAGCTACTTAATTTGAACGAAAAGAAGGCTAATGGACTGGATGGAATACCAACTGTGTTTTTGAGGCGGTATGCGGAGTGGATGTCGTTTTACTTAGTCATTATCTTCGAAAAATCACTCTTGACACATTCGCTTCCAAAAGACTGGCTGAGCGCCATTGTGAAACCGGTATTTAAAAGTGGCGACAGGATGCTTTTTACCAACTACAGGCCAGTGTCTCTGACGTGTGTTTGCAGTAAGGTTTTTGAACACGTCATTGCCAAACAGATGGCTATTTTCTTGGAGAAAAATGGGCTGATATGTAGGCAACAGCACGGGTTTAGGCAAGGGCTTTCCACGTTATCCCAACTGACTGAAACTCTCCACGATTTTGCCGCTGCCGTAGGTAACAGAGAACAAGTCGGCGTGATATGCATAGACTTTGCAAAAGCCTTCGATAAGGTCTCCCACCATAAAGTGCTCTTCAAGCTCAAACGAACATGCGTAAATGAAAATATCCTGAAGTGGATTGAGGCATACTTAACGAACTGCAAGCAGTTGGTACGAATTGATGGGTTTCAGTCTGAATCACTTGATGTTTATTCCGGTGTGCCCCAAGGCTCCGTGTTGGGCCCATTGCTGTTCTTGGTGTATATAAATAATGTTGTTGACATTGTTAACCCTCCTGTAAAAATTAAATTGTTTGCTGATGATTGTTTAATCTATGCCCCAGTGACGTGTGCGAATGACCAAATTGTAATTAATGATTGTCTTGATTTTCAAACATGGTGCGATAAATGGGAGATGAAAATAAATTATTCTAAGACAACATATACGCATATAACTACCAAGAAACACGTTTTACCATTTACGTACAGCATTGGACCTAATTATTTACCGCAGGTGTGTGCATTTAAATATTTGGGAGTGCATATTACGAATGATTTGAAATGGCGTGCACATGTCGAGAATGCATGCTGTGCCTCTTACAGAAAACTGCGTTTCTTGCGTGCTAAATTACCGAATGCTACGAAAGACGTCAAGCTGCTTGCATATAAAACATTTGTGCGCCCTGTTTTAGAATATGCTTGTGCTGCCTGAAGCCCCCACCAAAAGGATTTAATAGGTAAACTGGAACGAATTCAGAGACTTTCCGCGCGATTTATATGTTCGAAGTATAAAAGAACTGATTCGGTTACCGAGATGTTAAAACTAAGTGGTTTGGAATCTCTAGAAATTAGACGACAAAAGCAGCGCCTAAAAGTATTTTTTCAGATATTGCATGGTCAAATAAAAATCGATAGAACAATTTACGTACACCCCCCGCATAAGCTCAGCAGCCGGATCAATCATGACGCGGCAGTTCGCCCCTTCGGTGCTCGCACGGACGTCTTTCGCAAATCTTTTTTCCCTGATGTTATAGAAGCGTGGAACAAATTGCCGCGACATATTGTTGAAAATTCCGACGTTAAAAAATTTGAATGTGCTCTTGATGTTTACTTCGCCGAGCAATGAATATGCTACTGTGTTATTGTTCAAAGTTGCTGAAAATGTCAATGTCTGTATTTACTTTCCATATCCTATGCTTCCCTCCCTGTAATGACCCTCAAGTGAGGGTTGACAGTATAGATAAATACAAAAAACTTTTCATGTACCATAAGAAATTGAGACAGGTTGCTTTTCTTTTAAAGACCGCTTTACAAATCTAATTCATTGTTCAGTAATGCAAGACGGTTGGGTGTCTAGCTAGTCCAAGCGGCAAATCTCGCGTTCGGACAAGTTTACCAAGCCTCGCCCCTCCCTCTCTGTCCACATCATGAATACCTTGTAGTGGGCACTTATTCTAGGGATCGAGGGAAGGATTGAACAAGCATTCATCGAATCAATTCATACCTGGGCAATGTGGCGCAGTTTCGCAAGCACTACCCAAGAAGACCTGTGACATTCAGGATCTCCAGAAACCACTTTTTGTGCATACTTGCAATTCAACCTCACAACAATCTAATGTCACTGTTACATGGAGCACCATCCCTGTAGCAAAATTACCTGTTGGTTGAGCACAGCAAATAGTGGGGCAGTGGTAATTTGACTATATCAAACAGAGACTGTGTCAAAGCACGAAGTGTTTAATGGTGCACCTTGAGGGCCACATGCATGCCCTATGACATCTCTTTGTATATGTTGGCACGTGCATACTGGTGTACGTACTACTATATGTGCACAAGTTCGCAGGCCTGTGATTTTCCAAGTGTCTGATAGGTGTGGCATGCCCTGCTGTGCAACTTGCGTATGCAGGCAAAAAAAATGCATGCTCGAATTGTCCAGCTCGGTGCTACAGGTGAGGAACAGCAAGGTGTATGCAAAGTCACACAGGACACCAGTTTTTCACCAGCAGTAAAAGACCACACACACGCACTGGAACATTATTGCAATTTATTCTGAAAAATGGGTACAAACTAAATGCAGAAACCAATAACTAATATTTTTATGCCTAACAACCAGAAATCTCGACAAGTAAGCGACTTCTCTTAGTTGTTGCACCAAAGAGAGAGAGAGAGGGGAAGGTAAAGAAAAGACAGGGAGGTTAACCAGAGGAAGGCTCTGGCCTGCTACCTTCTTGAGAAGGGGTGTAAAAAAAAGAAAGAAGAAAAAGAGTTTGTGACAGTAGGAAAAACAATGTACACCATAAGAAGCGACTCAGAATATTCAAGAGTTTCTGCGAGCCACAACATGCGCTCGAGCTTTCGTTTCCCAGGCCAAACACAATGCGAAACATTATGGCATGAACTAAACGCGTCGACGAGATTCAGGTAGAATGCGACAAACCTTCAGCATGCCTCAGCACACAGAGATGCTTTGGTATTCATACGGGCTCCGCAGTGTCGAAAATTTGACAACTGACCACTATGAGCCACGAGATCACAATGAAAAAAAAGAAGAAGGGTGTTTTATGTCACAGAATCTGATAGTGGGGCTGATACAAAAAAAAAAATGATCACTCAAGTGAACGTGACTTCGCTCCACAGTGAAAGCACGATACTAATAATGGAGAACTCCCAAATGATCAGAAATTTTGGCAGCAAATTAACAGTGAAAGTGGTCATAGTGCTTCTCATTAAAAATGTTTAGGCAAATTCCAGTGCCCCTTATGAAGCAAAAGATGTTAATGCTCACAAGCAGTGGGGCAGACATGGTGATGGAACAGCTATATGTGTCAATGCTCTTGCATGTGTAGGAATCTAAAAGTCCATCACTGTTCTATAATATGTTCTGCCATCTTTCTGCGAGCCACAAAACATCAACTCTACCACACAGACACAGCAAAAGTCTGTGCAAACGCTGACATACGAGTCTTAAACACAAACTTGGCTCTGATAGGACTAAAGCATAAAATATTGAGTGAAAATAGCAACAAATGAACACAACCTCATACAGAAGAGATGATTGAATATTTCTGAAAGCACAGCCAGATGATGGCCTTGGTAAATAAAAGGTGAACTTTCTATAACTGCTTTCATACTTGATGGCAGCTTTTCACTCGCACTGGTATAAATTTATCACCAGACCTATCAATCACCATTCTTAGCACGGAGTCCACTAACAATCCAACAACTGATAAAAAATGTCCACAAAGATTTCCACACTTATGCATAATTGCTGCAGGATCTAGCATCATGTATGGTGCATCTTGCATAGCTAAGAACAATATATGAATAAGTACTGTAACCATCGCTAATCAGTACCGTTCAAATCTTTACATCCCTTTTCCAGTGGCAGTTCCTTGAACCACACACACACAAAAAAAGAGAAACGCAAGGTTACATTATCTACTAGTCACGTCTAAATTCCTTTTTCTTAGCTCCCATCTCTAAGCTTCATCTCTGTGCAGCAGCCCACTTCTTGATATTTGACATGTGGAGGAAGTGCAGATGACTGCAGTCACCTTAATCTAATGTTTATCTTGTAGTGCTATGTTACTTGGTAGCTTCTTGGGTATAGGCACTTCTTTTGCGGTCTTTCTTCAACTTCATGTTGCTTTGAAGCCATTTTGTAGAGCAAAGAGATATCATCGGCAAGATTGTTTGCTTGATAACTACCAGGATAGCATTTACATTTAGATTTCTCAAATTAAAGCTGAATTTTCAGTGAAAAGTTTTTTTGAGCTAGGAGGCCTTCATGCAACATCATATAGTAGCCAAAGGCTTTTCTTTGCAGGGAACCAGACAATGTCAGCTAACGAACAACAAGGACTATAGAAACTGCATGCGTTGTCTGGTCCCACCTCACTGAGCACTGAATAGTCCTGTGTTGTGTTTTACCTGCAGTGAATAACAAATTAAAGAAACAGTACCTATGCACTGTGTAAAGTGCAATTATATACATACATACAGCCAACATTTCTGCCATGCATTTCGATATGTAGGAAGCTTCACAGAGACAAAGACGGAGCCGTGGGCAAGCCAGAAACACTAGCAATAGCAGTAAGAGTGAACAGCAGTGTTCCAGCACAATGACACATCAGATTAAAACAAGAAATTACACACAATAGCATACTTGCCAAACAGTGTCCTCGAAATTAGGGAAATGCATAAAACAGCAGGAGAAAAATAAATACCACTTCCCAACAGCGGTAAACTTTCCTGTGCAACACCAATGCAATGCAGCAAATGTAACTTAAGCGTTTTGCATACGAAAGACAGAGGCCATAAAAGTTTTGGAACAACTGGCCTTTGTTATCAATACTTTCTTTTTACAAAAGGGTTGAGGCTGTTTTTTGAGAGGCCTTCAAGTGCACCCTTGCAATTGGGAGGACTGGCAAAAAAAATGGGAGAGTTGGCAGGTGTGCAGTGGTGACATCCAAGGAAAGAACAAACATGGTGGCATGCGAGGTCATATGAACACGAACACTAAAGCAAAGACATAGAAAACTTGGGTTTTGGTTCTGAAAGTGCAACATGAGCAGGTTCACAGGGCAAGGTGGGAATAGGAACTGTGGTCCCGCAAATAAACCATGGTTTCTTTCAAGTACAGTGGCGCAAATAAACCATGGTTTCTTTCGAGTACAGTGGGGAAAAGAAAATTACAGTTTACCTGCATTATTTACGAGAAGAAAACAGCATTCTCTCCGCATGGTTTCTCTGATCCTTGCTCCCTACCAGTGCCTAATCTCTCAATAGCAAATCTGAGCTGAAGAAGCCACTTGCAAAACATGCTCATCTAGTGCATAGAGATAATTCGGCCACCCGAAGACACCGACATTTGCTAGAGTTTATTAGCAGCTAGCGATACCTTTGGCAAACTGAGCACTGATATACAGTCGAGTACCTCTAAAACAAAGCCACCCGCCGAATAAAAGACTCCTGTTGTCCTGACCATATCACGAGCTGTGCTATTCATGACCTTTGCAAAAATGAAGTATATCGAACGTCCAAAGCACTTCGTTACATAGGTTGAACTGATCGTACAACTGAGAATCCTTAAAGGGCCGCTCACCAGGTCTGACAATTTCGAGCTGACAAGCGCAATGCGTAGATGAGGCGTTCATAATCACGTCTGCCCAAATTTGCAATGCTACGCGCCACGGAAATGGTTCGAATTTCAAGATGAACGCTGCTCCCCCTTCCTTTTGCGGGCGTGCGCCCAGAAAATGAGGGCATGAGATGTGCACGTATGAATGGCCCTACATACACGGCAATGAAGTGACATTGGTGCTCTACGTAGACTACTATGCTCCGACGTTGCCAGCAGTGGCACGTGACATGGCGAAAATTATTTAACACATGCGTAGTTTATGCATTTGTTGCTTGAAGAAATTAATAAATTTCTAGATAAATAATGAGATACAATAAAAGAATGTGAGGGTTCTTTTTTCTTTAATTCCGTGTCCCTATAGCCAGATGCAACTATAGCCAGATGCAACTAGAGAAGTCCAAAGAGGCATCGCCCTGACGACCCAAGCACGGCAGCCGCCACAGCTAGACAAATAGTCTCGCTTGTGTACTCTGTAATGTCTGCCAAAGGGGGGAAAAGGGGTCACTGGCCGTTGCGCTCACGACTGCTGCATGGAGTGTGCCCCGAGTGGGGCATGCTCCTGTGCATTTCCCTTTGAGGAGGAAATGCCGTCGACTTGTTAAGTTGTATCGGACTATATGTAAGTACACAAGCACTACTATTACATGTCTTCTAGCGTAACAGCAGATCACCACAGACACTGGACTATTTCAGCATGTGAGCATCCTTACTAGTAATTTATTAGCCAAGTCCAACGTAACACAATCACTGCTTCACCTATAACCAAAATTTTGGTTTGCATTTGTGAGCTTAAGCTCTAGTAATGGCATACACATCATACACAGTAATAGGCAGTGCCATTACCAGTGCCTAAGTTTGTTCAAACACTTGTTCAGCTCATTTGCTGAGATACTATAACAAATGACTGCACCCTAATTTATGCATAGCTGTTAATAAAAGAGAAAAAAAATGGTAAGACACAAGTGCCGAACTCTTGACTTGACAAATTGAAAATGCCCTTTTCAGACCAATTTGAATGCTTTGAAATTTCTGTGAGAAGCTGCTAATACATAACTTAGTAAACATTCCTGCTGCTAGAAATATTTCAACATTTGCCAATTATGCACCAAAGTCAGCATTATTACAAACAATTTTCAATTGAGTAACAACAGAAACATGCAATCTTGTGACGCTACAGCTAAAGTTAGGAAAGTAACCGAGAACACACCGGGACCAAGTACTATGACATATATGAGCTAGGATTTTGTTAAAACTAGGAGAAACAGCTACAGTGTAGACCACTTATAACGTAACCGCTTATAATGCAGAACCGCTTACAATGCGGTCTTTTTCTACTCCCGTTTACCTTCCCATAGAACACCAAGTACACGCATACCGCTTATTGTGCAGTCCCCCAAGATCAAAGACCGGTTATAATGCGATTGCCGGAAATTTTGACAAATGGGGTAGCGAGTGTGCTTCTGAAAGGAGGCGTGCTGGGTGCGCCTCTGGGGAACGAACGACGAGGTCGTTACGGAGGAGGAGGGGACACGGAAAGAACGAATAAAAGGCGGAGGGAAGAAAAAGAAAATGAAAAAAAGACAACAGGACACTGCATGGGCTCGACGAGTAAGCGAGGAGGACGGTTGCCTCGGTGACCAATAAGCCTTTTGCACCGGCGTCGACGCGGCAACAACGTACTACGTCGCTAGCGTGGCTTCGGCCGCGGCTGCTCCACGTAGCTCGTGCGATCCCATCCTTAACTGCATGTGCTTAACAGTTTCCTGTATGAAAAGACGTCGTCATTATCGAGCTTGCAACAAATATCGTGTTTGCTTCCTTGTCCATAAATTGAAAACCCTTTACGGTTATATGACGCGAGCTTTCACTTGTGCTGCCAGTGCGCTGTCGTACGTAAGCTTGGCATGTTGTCGTGTCTGATGTGCCGGCCACGAACGCGAACTTTGTATCATGCACGCTGTTCTTGGTTGACTGCTAGTGTGATCGTTTTGATGCCGAATCTTCACGTTTTGGACACAGTTTGCACGACATCATACCAAACGGCAAGCTAGGCCTGATGGACGTAGGTTGCGCTTCGATTGGTAGCGGTCGCGTAAATCTAAGTTGCGGTATGATACTGAATAAATGAAATTACTTGCGGTGGCCGCACTTGACGGGAAAGGATACATATCGTAAATGAAAACGAGGGCGGCACCTGTAGCGCTCAAATAGTGGTTCACGATTCGATCGCGATGTCTTAAATTGAGTGTGCGCCCATGAAATTGAATGATTGGAGTTTTTCAATGCATTAAATTCTGGACGTGATTCAACAAAGTTTCTGCGTAATGCGCTTAATCGAGGCGATGTAGTAGTCGGCGAATTTCCGGGATGGTGCTTTCATATGTTAGACACCCCCTCCCCAACCCCACCCTTTCGCGTTCATTTCATTGGCAACGCGCATCTTTGGATGTTAAATTCTTTTAACATTCAGAAATTTAAATGTTAACAAGCACGCATCACGCATTTCGATTTTCGGACATGCGAAGCTGCATGTTCAACACGTTTTACGCAAGTGCGGCTCTTGAAAAAGGTTGTTTTGGTTATAGTGCGGTACCGCTTATAGTGCGGATATTCGCGACTCCCGCGACTTACGTTATAAGCGGTCTATACTGTATAATGTTCTGATGTGTTACATTTCTCTCCTTTGTCTATCTGTCTGAGTGGTTCATTTTTTCAGTGTTACATTGTATCTGCTCTGGAAGATCTAACATCATTAAGGTTGCTGCTAAGTATGGGGACATTTCTCTTTGAGGTGCTTTTTACCGAATGCTAGGGTAATTTACTATGTAACAAATATAAGGTTAGGTTGCACTGCCTCAATTTCATTCATCAAATGTCTTAGAAAACTTGGTACTCGTAATTTTGCCAGCACATTTTCCGCCGGCAGGGAAAATTGCGACGTTATAGAGCACCTGTTTTTTTTTTTGTTTTTTTTATTCTGGGGGAGAAATTGAAAGGAGCTTTTCTGCACTAGATGGAACTCATCAAGAGTTGAAAGTTTTTGTTCGAACACATTGTCCTGAGCTTCAAATCATTGATAGGGACACATCTTTTTTTTTTGATCCTTGATTGGGACATATCTTTTTTTTTACTATAAATTTCCTTTCCGAAAAAGCCACAAGCGTGTCCTCCTTGCCTCATGCTACAACATATAGATGTCAATACTAATAATGAAAAGGGTGCTCACAGTGCATCATTGCGAAAGTGACGTCAACACAGGCACCAACACAGGGACAATATAGGATTCGTACTGATAATCACCATTGTAATAAATCTGAATTTCTTCAAATTTCCCGTTTCCCCAACAACTCGTTCTTTTCATGAACCTTCCTCCAGACACAGTGGTCACAGTTAACATGACCGGGAATATGTACGTGCCGCCAACGTATTACCAAGCACTTATCGTATTTACTCGCATAATCCTCGCACTCGCATAATTCTCGCACCCCCCACATCGCAATACAAAAATACGATTTCTTTTTTTCCTCGAGTAATTATCGCACCACCAAAAACTGCCGCAATAATGTCGTCTGCTCGTTCCAGTCACTGATGATAGCTCGCGTCATGGGGCGCCATCTTTTAAGCATCAACCGTACTATTAGTGCATGGAGATTCAATCCAATTCAAGACAGCCAAAGTGGCAAGCGTGCGTTGCGGCGTATTTTGTATGTTGTGTCGATAATCTTGTCACGTTACGGGGCGATACTGAAGCTACACGGCTTCTTTCAAGTTGAAAGTGATATATCATGCACTAAACAACGCAACAGGGCCACCGGTAGGCCCTTCGGAGTCTACGAGTTTTGTGTTCGCTACTGGTGATGGCAGCTGAAAGCCACCAAGACGCGTTGGTGTGCCTGCCGTGTGCCTAAAACTGGGATTGGTCGTAAACTTTATTTTTTCAGAAGGAAACTGCAGACGATTCTGTTAAACAGCCATCAGCCCAATACTGACATCCTATGCTTACCTTTTGAGGGCTCCTGTTGAGCGACGAACGCTACCACTACGCCCGCAACGCCCACAAGCTCTGTGTATGATATTCTGATTCTCGACTTTTTGTGTCTTAAATAAATCTTGCCTTGTGTTGAACCAGTGCTTTTGATGTCGAGGTATGTTTTAATTAGTACTTCTCAATGCTTGCTGTTAGTTGCTGGTGTGAGAATCCCGATTTGCGGCCACTTCGTTTTCTTTTTTGCTCTCTACGTTCTTTTCGAAAGTTTTCCCCTCGTAACTCTCGCACCCCCCAACTTTTCATTGGTTTTCCGCCAAAAAAAGTGCGAGGATTATTCGAGTAAATACGGTATGTACATGTCCGAAGACTGGGTTTTGCAATGGGTACCTTCACAATTACACTACGTGTATGTTATTCTAAGGGCAAAATATGTTCTTCGCAGAATTTCACTCGCCTCAAAAGTGAGAACAAGCCTCCAAATGATGATGCTCATATCTTCGTAAGTCTCAACTGTTCATACCAACTAGATATTACTGTTTGGCCTGATTTACGCATAGCGAAGCTGCTTGTATGAAAAAAAAAATGGTTTGTATTCCACACAAGTCATTTTCTACTTCAAAAGTCTCCTTATTTCTGACTACCCCCTATTTCATGTTACTCCGAGCACATGACCATACAAATTGAAACTCGCACACAACCCTTGGAGTCAGTGAAAAGCATCAACCTCAAACGCACTGTCAAGAACCTTCGGAAATTCTTGAAAAATTATGAAAGACTAGGGAAGTAATACATAGGGAGTGTTATTGACGCATCAAACTTGAAGTCCAATTGAATCATGCCTCAGGTTGACTGAACTTGGGCAGAACAGTACTGAAGTTATTGAGGTCAGAACAAGTAAACCTTGTAACAACCTATCCAGTAGTGGAACTACCATTTGACATTTTTGCAAAGATCTTGGTGACAAGCCCTTTTAGAGCAGGATTGAGCATTACTTTTGCAACTAATCCATAGCAGGACTTGCTTTATGCTGATCAATGCCGCATTCTGCACGAAAATGACCAGGCTATTCTCTTTAATGTTTTGGAGCACAGCTCTTGGGCACTCCTTCCTGTGTAGACCAGTGTCACTATTGGCATAGATTAAACAATAGAGTGAATGGGGATAAAAGTGCGGACATGGAGTCGCTCGGTATCGCAAGCCACTGGCCTCCAACCTCGAGTTACAAGCCCTCTGGTTGGAGCTTGTACGCATGCAGAAGGGGCACGTGCGCTGCTGGTTACTTCACTTGCTGTAGAGCGGCTGTCGGCATTTCGCTTGGTTAGCAACGACTGTAATGCACGAAGTTGTGTGCTCAGAGCTCGAGTACTGGCGGTTTCTGAAGCAGCATGGAACAAATGTTTCATTGCTAGACCTGCCAAAAGCCAAAACTTAGAATACAGTTGGTATTGCCTCAACATAAAGCTGCGCTCAGAATTTGTATTACGCACTATCGTTATCGTCGATGAGTCGAACAAAAAGCTCCTTCTCGGTAATGGTTAAACCTGCAACAGCCGATTCCTAGAAGATATGAATATAATGTAAGCAGAATTTTTCGACCCGAGAAGCTATTAAAAGAAGTTACGAGTTCCTGCCCTAGCAATTTTGGTAAGCAAAAGTCAACAGCGCTTCTGGCATGATGCCAACAGCCCTCCGTGCTTTCACAGGAATGAGTGAAACTGCAATTAACCACCTCCATTTACGACATTTTAAACAGTTTTTGATTGTAAAAAGCAGGTAGAGTACGTCTTTAGAAAACTCATTAAGTGAAGTCCCTTTACTGCCTTGCGAGCCAGGAGCTCCTGGTACTTCTCCAGTTTGCTGGTAGGCGCTGCTAGTCCATAAGCTGACAACTCTTACTGTCTGCCAAGTACAAACGAATCCATTCTAAGTTAGAAAAAAGTGCCAATAAAAAGGGTGTGCTGCATTTTGACCAAATGTGGACTCCATTAACCATGTAAACCAGTGAAAGGTCACAAGCTTGGAACCTATGCACCTTTGCCTTTTTTGCCCTTTGGGGGCAACTACAGTCATTTTTACTGACCTTTGTAAATAAATAAAAATATAAATCAGTGTTTAATGAGAAAAACAGGCTTTGTTTTCGCCAATACGATAAGCGATCTCTCCATTGGTAGGGCTATACAAGTTCATTTTACCAGTACTTCTGTTTCAAACAACGAGAGTCTCAGGGCATGCCATGTGCAAGGCTTTTAAAAAAGCGCAGCGCTTGTATGCTATCAGTGAAATCTTTTTACACAACGCATTAATGATGCTAAGCAATGAAAAACTTTCCCACAGCCGACTATTCAATTCATTTGAGCATACTTAGCATGGCGCTTATCTCCATAATATATGCTGATACCGGGTATAAATACAGATTCAAAGTACACATGACAAAATCTTGCAGAAGCACCAGACAGCGATGAGATCACATGGTGAAAACTTTCTCAAATTTTTTTTTTGAACATCGGTACACCACTATTCAGAATGCATTAAAATAATGGGCACTTTCCAACTAAAGAAGAAAAAGAGTGCCCCTGCTAAACCTAAGTTTTCTTTGAACAAACGAGACCTTTCGAACTACCCACAAATTTCTGCAACAGTCTTCTCACTGTAGTAGGAAGCTGCAACGTGCAATGTAGACTTGTAGGAAGTCGCCAGATGCACTGCTGCGCCATTCAAACTGCTTGTACATGCAAAGCAATAGGGCCATATCTTAAAATATTCCCCAAGTGTGCAAGGCTTTTCTGCATGGCATCTGTCTTGCGAAAGTGCTCCACCGAGATAAACTGCAGCTATGCCAGCTCAGTTTGCCCTGCCAGTTTTACACATCATGCTGCTTGAAGTCTTAGCACACTATACTCACGAGCATACAGACTATAGCATCAAACATGTAAAGCTAACAGGATTAACTAAACACAGTATAGCAAGCATTCACCGACAGGCCGCGAACACCACGAAATGCTGCGGCTTTTGAATACATCTGATATTGACAAACACACTTTCAAAATATGATATGCGCTTGCTTTCCAAACCAGATTTGTAATAGTGATTGCCTTGAACCAGCCCTCATTGTCATAGTGATATGTACTTGCTTCAAAAAAGAGAAAACATATGTGTACTTTTGTTTCTTTTTCTAGCAGCAGGAATCTTGTAATGTTATGCTTGCCCCGCTGCGCCATACAAAGATGGCCTCTTAGCTTAGCGAACAGATGCTTTGACATCGCTGAGCTTGAGGTATTGAACAACGGCGCGCCAGCAATCAGGGTTTAATGCATCTAGCTGCATGCTCCCGTCAGTGGTGTCACAAACAACCGATGCCCGCACTACGCCTGCATAGACCATGAAATTATCCTGCAGGTAGCACCTGGCCTTAGTGATGGCTTGCAAGACTTCGTACTCAAGCTTTCCAGACAGCGACACCAGATGCTCCGACAGCGCTGCAGTGTTCCACAGCTCGTCGAAAGCAGCAGCGCAACCACGCTCGTTGGGCAGGGCTCCCGGCCCTCCTGCACTGCCCACGGCCATTACATAGCGTGCTGCCTTGTTGAGGACGCCCACGTTGCGCTCCAAGGCATCGTCCAGGAGTGCATTGGATCGCACCACGTCATCCCAGGCAGTGCATCTGCACAACAGCATGACCGCAATTAATTGAGTACAACTTCACAAGGCTAATGGCATCATTAAAATTGCTGGAGCCCAAATGAGAGTGGGGCTGCAGTGGCATGTTCAATGCAAAGCAACCTGTAGAAAAAAAAAAGCTTTCGTGTCGTCTTTGGTTTTATCAACTGTAGGAAAAGTATTCAACAAGGTTAATCCCTGCAAGCCCTGGGAATCTATGTCAGAAAAAATGGGAATTGCCGCACACCTTCTACACCTCACAATTCTACCTAAAAAACCTGTACTACAAGGAGCAGAAAGCACTTAATACAAATGCCAGGAGTGCAGAGATTGCTACAAAGTTCAGACAGGTGTCAGGCAGGAATGTATTTTACCCACATATTTAATTTCTTATTTGCCTAGAGATGCCCTGCAAGCTCCTAAAGGCCAGTATCTATACAAATATGTATAGTAGTGCAATGAACCCTGATCGGAACCTGGAGGGACTGGAAAACCATGTTTCATTTAACAGGAATAATCTTTACTGAAGGATGAACGACGTTGCAGAATAGAGGTATGAAACCAATCTTATCACAGGAAGTTGTTCCATTTAGACAGCAGTTCCTTTTCACAGATGTCCATCTACTGAGAGCCCACTGTTCTCACAAACTGGTGTGGAAGATTGGAATATCAGCGACAAGATCAAGCTATAGGTGACAAAACTATCATTGTGCTCTTTACGGACCTAGACCCGTCCGCGAAATAGTAGTCCGAAAAATATAACAGTCTAATAAATGTCGCCAATAAATGAAAATAAAGTTCATTTGGATTAGGACAGCTGAAAAATCCACCAATGATTCGCCTCCATCGAAGTGCTATTGCCACGGTCGCAATTGAACCTGCGTGTTTCCGGACGAGCACCATAACTACCGAGTGCTACTGAGCAACCACGACAGCAGAGAACATGCAATGGCACACTATGGCTCAAAATGTTTAAAAACATTTGACACAACAGGAACAAGACCACATGCAGAATGATAAACTGAGAACCACATTCTTTTCCCTCCTCCATGGGAAAGCAACTAAATAAGACGCGTCTCCTAGACAGTTTTGGCAGCTAAGGAAGATCGCACATGGCCTTTGAAACCTGAAGATTGTGTGTGCTTCAAATCTTGGAAGCAACACAACTAGCATCTAGAAACCAAATTTGAACAAGCTAATAGAACATCCTACGTGGCAGCTTTCAGGATTGAGTGGCATGGCTCAAAACGATGATGATGTTTGATGTTTTGTGGCGCAAGGGCCATTTCACAGCCAAAGAGCACCAGTTCATCTTACTAAAAATATGGACAATGATTGTGATAAGCGGCTGTATAAGGGCCATAAAATTCCTCTCGGTAAGGTGGGTAAGAATATACAAGTAATAAAATCACGATCATGCCGTGAAAGGTGCGTGTGGTGTGAATAGATGACAAAAGTTGGTGATAATAAAAGACGATGGTGGATATGTATGGCATTAGCACAAGTGCCTCACTCGTTCATACCCTTGCGTCCAAGGGCCGTGAGGCAAGTGCTTTCTTGTGTAGCCACCGCAGCAAAAACCTCTCTGGAGAGGTCATGCTACGGAATGCCCGGGTATATAATATGAAAACTATGAATTTCTTTTAAAAACTCTAACAATGATTTATGACTAAAAAGCGGTTCCCTACCGACGAACATTGCAGGGTGTAAAGGTATATGTTGTCGGTAGGGTAATGGAAAATGTTTTCTTAGAGTTTCTAAGTGTTTGCACTGGATTAGTATGTGAAGGACTGTTAATGCTTCACCACATCTGTCACACAATGGTGGATCGCCACCGGATAAAAGATATGTGTGTGTCGTGTATGTGTGTCCTATCCTGAGTCTCGTTAATATTATATCTGTATGACACGATTTCGATACGGGCAGCCAATGACCAAGGTGTGGCTTAATAACGTGTAGTTTGTTTTGTGTGTGTGTATCCCACTTGCTCTGCCAGTATACCCTGAGGTTTCGTTTGAGAGACGGCTTAAGATCAAGGGCCGGGATTGATATGGGTGTAGGGGCAGTGCTTTTGTGGACGGATGCAGCGAGCTGATCCGCCATCACGT
Organism: Rhipicephalus microplus; assembly: GCF_043290135.1. NCBI lineage: Eukaryota > Metazoa > Arthropoda > Arachnida > Ixodida > Ixodidae > Rhipicephalus > Rhipicephalus microplus. Next base: position 151,360,585 of record NC_134700.1, on the reverse strand, counting down.
TGCCTTGAATCTCACGGTGCCCTGGCACCCAGCACACTACAACATGTTGTTTGAGTGTGTAGAGTGTGCACAAAATGGAGTAAAGTGAGACAAGGACTGGGTTTTTGTGTTTTTTAAGAGTGTGCAGAGCCGTTACCACACTGAGGGAGTCCGTATAAATTACTGCTTTTTGTATTTGTAAGTGCTTGATGTGTTTAGCCGCCACAAGTATCGCATAAGCTTCCACTGTGAAGACACTTGGGCCTGGATGTAGAGGGCCAGCATCCGAAAAGGATGGGCCGACAGCAGCGTAGGACAAAGAGGAGTTAGACTTGGAGGCATCTGTAAAGAACTCGGGACGTGTGTATTTGTTGATTGATTGATTTGTGGGGTTTAACGTCCCAAAACCACCATATGATTATGAGAGACGCCGTAGTGGAGGGCTCCGGAAATTTTGACCACCTGGGGTTCTTTAACGTGCACCCAAAGCTGAGCACACGGGCCTCGACATTTCCGCCTCCATCGGAAATCGTGTGTATTTGTGTTGAAGTTCCAGGAAGTGTGTTCGGATATGGGCAATAGGCGCATGTTTTGTAACTTCTAGAAAAGACACATCGCAGTGTCTATAGTCTGCCATTGCCACGGTGGCGGGTATGCTACAGGAGCCATTAAACTGTGTTCAAGTGAGACTCCAGTTTCCTCAGCTAGACTCTTCAGGCGAACTGAGAAGGGCTGCCTTATCGAAGGCCCGTTTTGAAACAGAATTGAGCTCAACAAATCATTAATAGTAGAGTATGAGGGGTGCTTCTCGTCTGCTTTTACCTTAAGGAAATAAACAAAGGACATGCAAGTTCTCTGCAGATGAAGCGACCACTCATTTGACTGAACATCAAGGCTTTTTACATGGCTGGTGCGAAAAGCACCCGTAGAAAGGCGGATGCCCAAATGGTGCATGGGGTCCAGCATCTTCAAAGCACTTTGAGTTGCAGACTGATAAACAATGGCCCCATAATCTAAGCGGGTGCGAATGAGGCTTTGATACAGATTCACGAGACATTGCCTGTCACTACCCCACGTAGTACGTGACAACACTTTTTTAAAACATTCATGGCTTTTAAGCATTTTGTTTTTAAATACTTGATGTGTGGTATGAAGGTCAACTTGTTGTCCAATATTAATCCTAAGAATTTATGCTCCGCATTAACAGGCAAACGTTGACCGTTCAGTTCAATGTCGGGTTCTAAGTGCATGCCTCTTTTTCGAGAGAACAAGAGACACGTGCTTTTTTGTGGGTTCAGTCGGAATCCGTTTTCCTCTGCCCATTTAGAGACCTTGTTTAAACTTAACTGAACCTGCCGCTCACACATTGCCAGATTGCAAGACCTAAAGCCAAGCTGGACGTCATCGACATATGTAGAATAAAACATATTGCGAGGGATGGTCAAGCGCAGGGAATTCATTTTTATGAGAAAAAGTGTGCAGCTAAGTACACCACCTTGTGGCACGCCTGTTTCCTGGACAAATGTTTGGGAAAGAACCGTGCCCACACAAACACGGAATGTCCGGTTTGACAAGTAACTTTCGATTATGTGAAACATTCTTCCGCACACGCTAAGGTGGGACAGGTCTCTTAGAATTCCGAAACGCCATGTTGTATCATAAGCCTTTTCGATATCGAGGAACACAGAGAGAAAATATTGTTTATGGACGAAGGAGTCTCTGATCTGTGCCTCGATACGAACAAGGTGGTCTGTGGTGAATCTACTTTCTCGAAACCCGCACTGAAATGGGTCGAGCAAATTATTTGTTTCAAGAAAATGTACAAGTCGGCAGTTTATCATTTTTTCGAAGACTTTGCACAAGCAGCTTGTAAGTGCTATAGGCCTATAACTTGAGAGTAAAGAAGGGTCCTTGCCCTCTTTCAAAATGTAAATAATAATAGCCTCTTTCCAGGAGGTAGGGATAGTGCCAGAAAACCAGAGAGCATTGTACAAACAAAGTAAGGTTTTTCGTGTTTCGATTGGTAGGTTTTTTAACATTTCATACACCACATGGTCAGAACCTGGGGCAGAAGTACTGCAGGAGTTTAGAGACATTCGCAGCTCAGCTAGACTGAAAGCTTGGTTATATGCCTCGGATCTAGTGCATTTGTGTTCGAGTTTCTGCTTTTCTTTTCTTGTTCTGTATTTTTGGAAAGTGTCAGTATAGTGGGATGAGCTGGACACCTGTTCGAAGTGTGCACCGAGAAAGTTTGCCTGATCTTCCAAGGTATCACCCTGAGTGTTTACGAGTGGAAGTGTGTGTACTTGTTTTCCTGCTATCCTACCGACCATGTTCCAGACTTTAGCCTCCTGTGTGTATGAATTGATACCTGACAAAAACTTCTGCCAGCTTTCTCTTCTGGCCTGCCGACGCGTTCTCCTGCTTTGAGACTTTATTTTCTTGAAGGTGTCAAGATTTTCGGCTGTCTGCGAGTTCCGAAGCAGCCTCCAAGCTCTGTTTTGCTGTTTGCGCGCGTTTCGGCATTCAGAATTCCACCATGGCACACGCCGTTTTCCAGGGTGTCCATTTGTTTGTGGGATGCATTTTGTTGCAGCATCAATCAAAAACGCTGTAAAGTAGTTGACAGCAACATCAATGTTCAAAGTACATATGCCATTCCAACCTAGATGAGCGATGGTATGAAACTGTTCCCAGTCGGCTCTTTTTATGAGCCACTTGGGAACACGTGGTGGGCACTCAGTTACTGTAGTTGTGCTCAAAACTACGGGAAAGTGGTCACTTCCGTACGGATTACTGACGACTTTCCACTGGAGTAGTGGCACAAGAGATGAAGATACTATGCTTAGTGTCTATGGAGGAGTAGGTGTTATTAGCAAGATTATAATAGGTTGGTTCTTTTCGATTCAGGAGACACGCGCTCGACGAGAGAAGAAACTGTTCGATCATGCGACCTCGCGCGTCATACCGAGAGTCACCCCATAGCCTGCTATGCGCATTAAAGTCTCCAAGGAGAACATAAGGCTCTGGAAGTTCATCAATTAGAGAGTGTAAATCACGTTTTTGCAGCTGATAGCTAGGAGGAATGTAAATTGTGCAGATTGTGATCAGTTTATCAAAAAGAACTGCTCGAACAGCCACTGCCTCAAGGGATGTTTGGAGTTGTAAGTGTGTGCATGCAATTTCTTGATTCACTATGATGGCAACACCTCCGGATGATGTCATGGCATCAACAGGGTCCTTTCGGAAAATAACCTATTTACGAAGAAAATTTGTGTGTTTTGAATTAAGGTGTGTTTCTTGTACACACAGCACTTATGGTGAGTGTTCGTGTAAGAGTTCTTGGACGTCGTCAAGGTTTCTGAGAAGGCCCCTGACGTTCCATTGTATAATTTGAGTGTTCATGGTGAATGTAAAATAGTGCTGTGTGTACAAAAGCGAGTGGATGTTTAGACAGGGAGTTTGAGTTCACTTAACAGGGCCGTCACCAGGCCCTGTTATCTGCTTTTTTGTTTTCTTGGCGCGCTCCTAGGAGCCCCGCCGCTCTTTCGGCACCAAGGGTACCGACGTATCCATTGCCTCCTCGGAGGCACTGGATGCCCGCATGTGCGGGCTGTTAGTTCTAATTTCGGGCCTCGCCTGGTGAGGTGAGGCCTTGAGACCCGAGGACTCTGGAGTCTCCGGTCTCTGTTTGGAAGTAGGCGGTGTAGCCTGGGCTACAGCCGCCTTGGGGGCAGGTGCCACAACCACCGGCTCAGTATGCGCGGGCCGAAGGAGTGGCGAGGGCTGGTGCGGCGGTGCCCCCTGACGCGCCGCATCCGCGTATGTAGGTACATAGAATGGAGAGACTCTTCGCCGTGCGTCCTTAAATGTAATGTTCTCCTTCACCTTCAACGTAATTATTTCTTTTTCTTTTTTCCAGTATGTGCAGGAGCGTGAATATGCGGCATGGTTTCCTTCGCAGTTTACACAGTGTGGCGGTTGTTTGCAGTTCTCAGACACGTGGCCTAGGACTCCACATTGTGCACAAGTCTGGCGACCACGACAGGTTTTAGAGCCATAGTCCTACCTCTGGCATTGGAAGCAACGACGAGGGTGTGGTATGTACGGCCTGATAGATGTCTTCGTGTACCCTGTTTGAATAGATTCCGGTAGTTTACTGGATGCAAACGCGAGTATTAAGTGTTTTGTCAGTGTTTCCTTATTATCTCTTCTCATGATGATTCTCTGTACATTAGAGACATTTTGGCTCTTCCACCCCTCCGAAAGTTCAGTCTCAGTCAAGTCAAGTAAGTTCATGTCAGATACCATTCCGCGAGTTGTGGTGTTATGGTTATTGGTATGCCACCGAAATCTGAAAGACGGTCTAGCTTTTCAAATTGTTCTTTGTCACGGATTTCGAGGAGAAGGTCTCCACTAGCCATTTTGGTTACCTTGTATCCTGTGCCAAGAGTTTCGGTAAGACATCTAGAAACTAGGAAAGGAGAGACGGTCCTGGCTTGCTTTTCAGTTTTTTCACAGTGGATAACATGAAAGTGAGGATATGTTTCTTTTGGGTGGTTGAAAAAATTTATATCATCGGTGCGTACCCGCTTTAAGCCAGTACGATCAGAAAGTAGGGGGAATGCTCTATGCATGCCTGTCTTATTTTTGTTCAGCAGCGTTGGCGGCCACCCACCACGGAGCCCAACGAGGAGACGCTACAAGTTTGCGGATGCTGAAACCTGCAGACGCCAGCCGTACAACACCACTATAACCCAATGCGCCTAGACCAAGGTAGGCTATTTGCACAGGGTTAACCCTAGCCGCCAGGAAGTTTGGAAGTAAACGGAAGAGAGTAGAAGACAGGACAGATAAATAGTAAGAGATAAAGACGAAGATGTAGGGAGAGAGAGATAGGAAAAGGCGACTGCCGATTTCCCCTGGGTGGGTCAGCCAGGGGTGCCATCTACGTGAAGCCGGGGCCAAAGGGGCGTGTTGCCGCCGCTGGGGGGCCTTAAAGGTCCAATCACCCAGCATTAGCTCAACCCCCAGGATCCCCTTTTCCCCGGACACAGCAAAGCCACGCACGACTAGGCGTGGGAGGGATTCGAAACCCCCCCCCCTTCCCCCCGTTAGCTCGGATCCGTGGTGTCGCTACACACAAAACGCCTACTTGCGCAGGCGCCCCTGCGGGGGGGGAGCCGAAACTCGCCCGTTAGCTCGGGTCCGTGGTGTCGCTACACACCAAACGCCTGCTTGCGCAGGCGCCCCTGCGGGGCATGGCTCAAAACGAACAATTTGGTTTGAAAATCTAACTTTATGGCATAAATTGGTCCGAGAAATAGGTCACGAAAACGCATTAGAGCTATGGGAAGTTTGACAATACATTAATGAAGTCCGAAATATCCAAGAAGTCCTAAAATTTTGAGGCCAAAAAACCTGTCAGCAACTGTATAGGCACCGGGCAGTCATAAGGCGCCAGCTGCGCTCCTCCGGAAAAGCGCCGCGAGCGGCGCCAGGGGCTCCACTGGCTTGTGAAGCAAACAACATGAAGAAGGCTTTGTTGCTTTCGGCATCGCATTCGTAGAGTAGCACAAGTGTTTAGTTTTGAACAATCCGAAGCCGTACGCCATTGCGTCAAAGGCAAAGAGAAGAGAAAATCAAAGGCAGAGAGAAGCGGCAGCAACAGCGTTTTTTGAACAATGCACTAATTGTCCGACATGTGTTCAGATAAAAGGGCCCTTTGTCGGGCTTCTGGGAGACTCCCGTGCAGTCGTTTGCAGTTGTGCCAGCGTTTAATGGTTGCCAAGTCATCAAGAAAGTCTTCACACCAAGGAGCGCCGTCAGAACATCAAACGACTCAGCTTCTTTGTGTGGGAGTGTGCTTTTGGGACTTTGTTTACGTTTAGAGGCCGACTAGAAGGGCCGTGATGCCTCTTCTCTATTTGGACAGCAAGTTAGACAAGCCCGACTGGAGAAATATTGTAAAAAAAGCATCGTAGCACTAAAACTGCCAAACTTGCTGTTCTACACTGTTGTCCGTAGGGCTCCAGTAGATATGCCGAGTCCATACGGTTTAAAGGGGGACGTGCTATTGACAATGAACTTTCTTGTTTCTGTACGGATAATGATGAAAATCGTCATAGACACTAAGAATGGCCTCACCATGCATCCATAAAAATTTCAAGGCGATAGAAAAAATACTTAATTAGACAAATTATTTTTTATTGAGCTTCATGGAGGATTTATAAAATGACAAAAATAGTTGGTGATTACTGCATGCACAGCCAAATGTATGTTGAAGGGGGCTGCGTTCGCAAAATAATTTTTTTGCAGCAGTAAAACTTGTAGTTTTAACGTTTTCTCCAGCAACACTGCAATGAGCACACTTGCACTACAAAACAAGAAGCCCTATAAAAAATTCTTTAAGGTGTAAAATGAAAAACTATGATCGCATTCATTTGAAGCACAGTTCAAGGAGCATTACAAAATAAACGGAATCAAAATCTGTGCAGTGGTTGCCTAGATATCTGCTCCACGAGCTGAGCATAATGCCAAAAAAAACAGTATTAAGAAAACTGCGCTTAAAGTTTGAAGTTCTCTTTACGTCTCGTAAAACACCTAAAATTTGTGATCTTAGGTTTGTCTTGTGATACTTGACTTCTCAGGCATCTGGTCTCTGACCAGTGTGCCTTGGTTGCGTTTTTCTTTCCCATAACCTCTTTTTCAAAATGTACAAGAACACGTAGGGATTTCAAACCAAGTTCTTTGTATGAAGGAGTGGTGTGATAGGCATGACAAAAAATTGTAAGTGAATAAGACCATATACTGAAATCATTACACATATTTCTTGCATGGAAGTTGTAATTAGCATAATTAAGTGCTTGATTACAAATAATCACTGAACATTTCTTTATCTGGAGAGAGGTTTATTGCATCAGAAAAATGGATTACACCATGACAGCCTATGCCTTCTTTCCAAATAACAAAGTAATGGGCAGAAGACTGGTGGCACAGAAATTTCAGCAGTATATTTAATGACGCGAAACGGGCGTATAAAAATTCGTGCCCCAGATTCATACATGCTCTCTTGCCACTCTAGCCGTGGAACGCATTATCATACAGCCGGTCGCGGAAACGCTAATCTACGAGGTTTTCGTTGCCTCAGAACATTCATAGACGTTCGTGGCGATACCAAGCACGGCTCCAAGCAAGTCTAAATCGCATCGCAAAAGCTTATCGACAGCACTCCATATGACCGTGGAGTGCGCGGCCGCGTGGACAGTGCAGCCGGCGCGTAATGCACTTCCCGGCGGCGTTCGGCGACGATGCGCGAAATGTGCAACTACGATGATGAAAAATCGGCGCGCACTGCGCTTGGCATCGCATTTTCGAGTGACGCCGCGCAAAACTGCTAGCCGCTGTTCCGAGCAATCCTTGGCAGTGAAGGGGGGGGGGGGGGGGGGTGACAAGCTTGACTGTGTGGTCGACTGCCAATGCGTAAAATGCCTGTACGTGGTTCAGAGGAGCTAGCGAGTGATGTGCTTCATTTCTTGGGAAGAAGCACGCTGCCAAGAGTGCGCTAGCGCGTCATTCCTGCCCGCAGCCTCGCTGTAAGCGGAGTTAGGGCTAAAGAGGACTCCGATGACGCATCGCGCTCGTAGACCGCGCGCCCGCTCGTAGTAACCTGATCATGCATCCGGTGCTGCCGCTCGTAGTAATCTGATCGTGCCGCCGCTTACAGAGCACGTCGCCACGAGTGCGCTAGCGCGTCGTTCCTGCCCGCAGTCTCGCTGTCAGCGGAGTTAGGGCTAAAGACGACTCCGATGACGCGCTCGCTCGTAGTAAACTGATCGTGCCGCCGCTTACAGCTTCGTTGCTTGCGAAGAAGCATGTCGCCACGAGTGCGCTAGCGCATTGTTCCTGCCCGCCGTCTCGCTGTCGGCAGAGTTAGGGCTAAAGACGACTCCGATGATGCGTCGCGCTCTTAGTAATCTGAACGTGCATCCGGTGCGGCCGCTCGTAGTAAACTGATCGTGCCGCCGCTTACAGCTTCGTTGCTTGCGAAGAAACATGTCACCACGACTGCGCTAGCGCGTCATGCCTGCCCGCCGTCTCACTGTCGCCGGAGTTGGGGTTAAAGACGACTCCGATGACGGGCCGCGCTTGTAGACCACGCGCCCGCTCTTAGTAATCTGACTGCACATCCGCTTACGGCTCCTAACTAAGGCGTAATTATATCCTAAGTGATCATCGAGCCGTGAACACGTAACGAGGTAGCGATTTTCGAGAGCCATGTCCTCGCGACGCACAAGCAGCAGACGACGATCTCCCGTAGCGAGCATCGGGCCAATGGCGAGTCGAGCTGAGGCAACATGGCGGCCACAGCCAATCAAGGGACTCGAAACACGAGGAACAAACATTTGCTTTTTGTGCGCTTGTTTTTAAAGAGAGAAGAAGCTGAGGCGGGAAAGTTAAACACGGAGAAATGCTCTTTCCGATGAGCCCAAGAAGCCCCTTCGGCGTCTCAGGCGCCGAAGGTGTGGGACTTGTATCCATCACCTCTTGTAAGATGGCGGATGGTGCCTGCTCGGCAGGCACATACACGGTGGTTTCGGACCTCACTGCGCTTGCAGTGGCTCGGGATCTGGCAAACTGGGGAGCCAGGAGGTGAAGCAGTACTGGCTGCTCCAGCTGAGGGAGCTTGCGGCGCGGCCGCGGTCACACTATGTGTGACTTTCGCGGGCGCAGAAAGATGTGGCGCAGCGCCCTGGCGCGTCACATCGGCGAAGGAGAGACTAGACTGATGGAGTGCAAAGTCTTTGCGTGCCTCTTGGAAGGACAGATTGAATTTACTTTGAGCTCAAGGATTTCTTTTTCCCTTTTCCAGGTAGGGCAAGATCTTGGGTAGGCCTCCTTCACAGGCCTCCTTTCCAGGTCTCCATCACAGTTTTGACAACAGACTGCTGAAGTACAAGTTTCTGATAAGTGCTCGTTGGATGCACATTTTGTGCAAGTAGGCCGCCCTCTGCAGCTATGTGACCCATGTCTAAAGCGCTGGCATTTGAAGCACGGACGAGGATTTCACACATAGGGCTTGACACTGAGCCTACAGTAGCCAGTTTCAATTGATTCTGGTAAGTCACTGGTACCTAAGGTGATAATTATTTGTTTGGTGGATATTATTTCCTTATTGTCTCGTCCAATAATTATTCTCTCTACCTTAACTACATTCTGGTCTCGCCAGCCTTCTAATGGTTCACTTTGTGAGAGTCCCGAAAAAACACCATCAGAGATGACACCGCGGACAGTGTTCATGAATCCGTGTGGGCCTACTGATAAAGGGACGTGCCTGAATGCTACGAGTTTGGAGAGGTTGTCACACTGAAGCTTGTCACGGTCCTCGAGAAGGAGTTTGCCGCTTTCCATCTTGGTGATTTCCACCCTGGGCCAATTGCTTCAGTAAATGTTTTTGATACAAGAAAAGGTGAAATTGATCGGACCGTTTTATTTTCTTTCTGACTATGTAAACATGACATTTGGGGAAGGATTGTTTTGGGTTTCGGGAATAAGAAGGGTTCTTCAGTACGCCACTTTTTTGCGTGGTGATCGGAGAGTGGGGAGATAAAGTGCACCCTACAGAGAATATAACTTTTGGCGGCGATGGTGGCTACCCACCACTGAGCCCAACAAGGATACGCTGCAAGGTAGAACACTTGAAGACCCCAGCCATGCATCGCTGCAATAACCATATATAATTTACCCAAGTTTGCGCAACTACACAAAGTTGACCCTAGCCGCCAGGAAATTTAAAAGTAAACGGAAAAGAAAAGGTGACAAGAAACATCGAAAGTGAAAGATAAAGACGAATATGTAGGGATAGATACACAAGAAAAGGCGACTGCCGATTTCCCTTCAGTGTGTCAACCCAGAGGTGCCGTCTGCATGCAGCCAGAGCCAAAGGGGTGTGTTGCCTGAGGGGCCTTAAAGGTACAATCACCCAGCGTGGGCTCAACCCCCAGGATTCCCTTTTCCCCAGACACAGCTATGCCACGCACGGCTAAGCGTGAGAGGGAGAAGAGTACCCCATTAGCTCGAGTCCGTGGTGTCGCTACGCACCAAATGCCTGCTTGTGAAGACGCCCCTGCGCAAGCAGGCGTTCAAATTCATAATTGGTTTGTATGTTTTGGTATAGCTGCCACAGTGGAGTTCTGAGAACATGCACTGACGGTAACTTTAGGAAAGTTATCCAATTAACACATGAAACGTAAATGGAGATGAGTTAATATGTACACCATTGTCCAGCTGCACGCTAAGTACACCCATTTGTGCTTAAAGGGCTCTTCACCAGGTTTGATAATTTTGAACTGACGAGTGCAATGCATACACTGAGCATTTACGATCATGTCTGCCAAAATTTGCAACACTAAGCACCGGGAAGATGGGTAGAATTTTAAGCTCAATGCTGCTTGCCCTTCTCATGGGTGTGCACCCAGAGAATGAGGGAATTGTGTACACGATGGAAGGAACCTACATGGCAGTAGTACTGCGTATCACTCCTCTACGTAGATGACTGTGCTCTTTTTAGTTTTCACAGCGAATTACATCGAGGTGTTAAGCGTAATCTACCACCATTTCGGGTGCAATCATGTTCTCGCACTTTGCGCATGGTGCAGCAGGCGCCACCCCTTAGAATGAAACTAGCTTACTATCGCATTCCATTTAGCGCTAATTTAGCTAATTTCTCTTCCCACGTCTAACAATGTTCATGCGACACACGGCTAGTCTCACATCGATACATATGTTGCAGCTTTCATAATAATCAATAAGTTGAAAGCAAAGTGATCGGCGAGAGCGCATGCAGAGATGAAGCGCTGAGCAAACCGCCACAATAGCACTCGGGACTTGGGGGCTCGGGCTGGCTCTGGCACGATATGTGCTCGCGACAATGTTGTGCCATGACGCATTCATGCATATGTGTCATGCGATCCTCCGGCTCTCATGCCGAAGAGCGCAGGGAAGGATTTGGCTAGTGAAGGCCATACGGGGGTGAGCAGCAGAGGTTTCAAGCTTAACTTCTCGCATCATGGTTTCGCGTTGCCTCAAGACATTGTTTTTCTCAGTTTCTGATGAACCAATTAGAAAATTTTTCTGACATAATGCTTTGTATCGGGTGTACCACTTCCAGTGTATAACTAGAATTTTGTTGTGTCACCTGGTAAGGGGCTATTTGAAGTGACTCTCGGGTCTCTTGCTGTGGTTATTCAAGTTCAACATACCGTATTTATTTGAATCTAGGCTGATAGCTTTTTTTTCAAATTTCTTTGCATCAAACTCCAGGGTCAGCTTACATTCGAGAATTTTGAAAAACGCATCATTTTCATTGAGAAAAGCAGTGCACAATTAGCGCCACCTAGACGGCAATATATCAGTTAGCAGCCAAGCCAAAACCTGGCTTAAGCACACACGTGAGGGTGCCATTTTGACCATTGTGGTGAGTGTTGAGGTGCGCGTTCCTCATTTTGACTCGCGCCTCGAGTGGTCTGTGTGCGGCGTAGCTCAATGGCACCAAACATGTGGTGTCACTATAGTTCCTATTATAAAAGAAACCTCGTCCAACAATCAAGCCAGGCGGGACTTTGGAGTGGCGCGTCGCTGGAGGGGCTGCAATGTGGGATGACAACCCGGGAACTTGGGCGCTCGTTTAATAAGTGTTGGCATATAGTACATCCAATGCACTTGATGACACCGAAGATTGTGCACTGTTGGAAGACATGGATAAAGAAGTCACGGACGAGTGAAGCAGGGACGACATCTCCGAATGAGCGCGGCATCTTTATGATGCAACTAGAAGCAGCGCGAAAAAAACAACGATAAAGAAACGCATGCAACAAGACTTGCGGCTTTATGTTTCTTGAGTTATTTGCATCATGAACCAACCGATTTGTTTCATGTTCATGTTTAATAAATGTTTTCTGTTTGTGAACGCTGTCTTTGCCGTTTCGTCCGGCCTACATTTGAAGTAAGCTTTTCTTAGGAGGGGGGGGCTTTGGACATTGCGGGGTCGGCTTAGAATCAGGGTCGGCCTATATACGAGTAAATATGGCAACTAATATCTCACAGACCATCTGGTTTTGCTTGGCATGTCCCCCCCCAAAAAAAAACACTGTTTGTGGAATGAAGAGGTGGTACAAACACGATGCCAGTGTTCATGCTGTTGCAGTTGAAAGCTTGTGGCCTCTAACTGCCGCACACAATTGCACACCAGTTCACTTCTCTAGATCATTTCTAGATCTTCATTTAAATGTCTTCTGCATTTATCCCTCCACACCCCAGGCACTAGAGTGCCTTCTTCGGGCAGGTCCTGAAGGGGGCTAATAAGGGAACTATGTCTTCACCCATGACACACATGCAATGTCAAGCAGCAATCAAAGGCCAATCAAACTGCATTTGCGGAATATTATCTTTCATTACGACCTAAATGTAGCACAAAAAACAGACGAGCACAAGAAAGAATACCACAAGCGCTTGTGTTGTTCCCTTCTTTGTTCGCTTTTTTAACTACATTTACGCCATAATAAATCAGTACAAACTTGCTCGCCTCTTCGTTTTTCTTATCTTCCAAATTACACGACAGGAAGAGACAATGGGCAGCCTTCCAAGCCTCATACACCTGATCAATAATTGTTTCGAGAGATATCAGCAACCGGTCAACAGAACTTTTCAGCCTGTGGCCCCAGCTTTTGTTTCCTATGTACTCTTTTTTTTTTAATACATTTCTTTACAGTGCAATCGCACACACACGTGTGAACAAGTTGCAAGCTCCAGCAACGGCCCCAGTAATGAGTAAGCCCGCCTTGCTACAATCAGTCAACCACTAATACTTGTTCTGTGACACAGCAATTTTTGAGTATGTAGCATTAGCATTAGTCGTAGCATTAGTTGAAAGAAGAAAAAGCAATTTTTAGCTGACTGAGAGTTTATTGTAAATTCCAGGCCACACGCTGCGCTATTATATTTGGCTTGCGTGTTCTCGGGAACCTCGACAACCGATCGCCAGCATTTATGACCATGCTCAGAAAGTGTTGCAGGGCCTCTTCAAGAAACTGCACCAGGTCAGTTTTGTCATGAAGTCACAACTACACTATGCATAAGAAATATATCAATAGAGGCTTGAGTGTGTGCCAACCGTAAAGCACGGCAAACAGTAGCTCAATGTATCACATGTGCGACATACCAAACTCTGCTGTGTCACGCTTTCCCCGTGCATGCATCATCATAATTATGACACTAACATCCTTCACAATCTAATAACAAGATGCAGGACAACATGTTACACTCTTAATTGAGGTTTCATTTTTCTGAGAACGGGCACTTATAATTTTTCGGAGAGCGAGATGATGTTGCAGTTGCACCGATAAAGACAGGACTACGCAGCATGAGTGCCTTTGCCCTTACTGGCTTAACCAGTGGTTCCAACACGCCAAAGACCTTTTTCAACACTGAGCAAGTAATAGCTCAAACTGGGCAGGAGTCAAACGACAGCCTAAGTGGGCACAAAAATACCTCCCCGGTCGGCTATAATTCACTAGAAGAGAGCTTCAATTACCAGTTCTTAAACTAGTTTATAATAGTTCACCTGAGCGAAAGCTTTGACAGGAACGTGTTCTTCGCCACCATAGCAAGAACTGTAACAAGGGTAGCTTGTGGAATGGCATCGCAGCTCTTGATACGAAGCTCGACCAAGCTCCTCTTGCACTGTGGCACAAATAAGGCCAGCAACTGTGCAGCCTTTTGGTCCAGTCGTGGAACAGTCAGCGAAAGCTTCCTGGAAGTGAAGAGAAAGTTTATAGTTGTCAATGAGCCAAAATACCTTTCCACATCTGAATCAGTAATTTAGGAATAGGCAGAGGCATAGAAGACACACAAGCCTTCAATGCCTATAGTTTCTTTGCTTTAACAGCTTTAGTATTCTGCAATGTTGATATATAAAACAGCATAATAATGAATAACTTATTAAGTATTTGCTTCTAATGTACATAAGCTCCTAAAAACAAATAAGATTTTATTGTAATGTCATTAAATATTGTCAGAAAAAAAAGTCTAAAATGAATGCCTTCATAACAAAACCACTCATAACACACAAGTCCTGGCTATGTTGCAAGCATCATGATGTGCAAGCTTGATAATAGTGTTTTGATGGCCCTAAGCCCTTCGTTACACCATAACTTGTACAACTGGCACTAAATGTAGCCGTATGAATTTAGAGCAACAGCGTTAAGGATATACATTAGACTCAAAGATTCCATAATTATGAGAACTAGCGATGCTACTTCCTAACACAAACACTTTTACATAAAACGTGGAGTGCAGCCCGAGAAAAACTACACTTTTAAAAATGTTACAAAAAAAGCTAGGGCTCATTACAGCAAAACATCAATATAGAGATGTGGTTCGTGAATCAGGCTTCAAAACATGGTGCAAGCAACTTATATTTTTTATTCCACAGCACAATTTTTTTCTGTACAGAAGCCACTGAATATTCTTGCAAATATATGTTCAGTGTGTTTCCCAGCTCATAAACAACATTCACAGTAATATTTCGAGCCAATCATTTCTCAAGTGCACCACAGGACAAAATGGCCTGAAAGGAAAATTAATACATAAAAAAACATAATGCAGATAACAAAATTTAAGTATGACCCCTTTATTACCTGGTGTTGCTAATTCAAGACATACCAAAAAATGCCGAGCAAGCAAGTCACGGAGTGCCTACTGCCTTCAGGGCTGGCTTTCATGTATTCACAGGGTATGTACTTTTCAGCACAAGACATCAATGCCATCTCAAGTAAGGTATTCTAAGATAGAAACAAATGTTTCGTAGCTAATGGGAGAGTGCGCGAAGCAAGGGCAACAGCTCTCGCTTCTTTGTTCTTTTTTGTCTGAGTGACCAAAGTTTAATCTTCTATTTGAGTGCACGCGTCCAAGAGGTTGCATTACATCGTTCTGAAGTACATCTTTTATTGCGCGAGCCTCGCTACTGAGGTATGTCGCGAATTCGCGACATATGGCATTTGAGTCAGTAACAGGTTCCTGCCGGTGTAACAAGTACGTATGTTATATATTGATGGATGATGGACGTCTCCTCAATTCATAGAAAAATAGGGCTTTGCACGTGCTTGCCACCTGCAGATAAAATCTACGATAACTGTGTTGGTGATAGTGGGGACGATACTATCAATCCCTATCCTGATGCACAAACAAGTGCCTGTCTAAAACATGCAGCATGATGAAAAAAAAAAGGCTATCAAGAAAACTGGGAAATTGCACATTAGAAAGCCAATCTTCCCTAGTGCGACTCTGTCAGAGGTCCCACTGAACATTGCAAGGAATTCTTTGTGAAGGCTTCACGGGTCACATTGTTGAGAAGAACAATCTTTTTGCGACAGAGAAAAATCCTAACAAAGGAATGGCTCTGCCTCGTGATGAGCTAGATCACTTTCTCGGCACCGTCACATTCACGTCACTCTTTCTATACTTCCCAGAAGTCGACTATATTAGGCGGCAGAGTGTAGGGTTCTCACACGGTCGCTGACATTATATCACGCCATCTCTGTGGAAGCGATCTAGTCAACTCACTTTTAAACAATTGATGAAAAGTCATCACTCGATAATCTAGGTAAGAATTGTCTTGATTGATATGTGGGGTTTAACACCTAAAGAATTGTCTTTTCAAGGCTCGCTTTTCGACACATCTCTCTATTGAACCCCATACTGGCTTAGGAACAGTTTGTTGCGAATCAGCGACATAATAATAGTGAGCATTAAAGTTTCCTGTTGGACAATTTAAATTTAGCTAAAGAATGAGGCAAAAGGTGATGATTAAAGCTGGAAAATGAACAATTTTTCATCAGCAGTTTCATGATTCAGGTATTAAAAAGTTAAAAGAGGTTTGCCAAAGTGTAAAATTATATATTAAAGAAGGCACACAGATCATGAAATTTAAAGGAGTACTGACACGAAATTTCAAAGGCAAGATAATGAGACAGAAAGATTTAGATATATACTCCACATATATGAAATATCAAGGACATATATAGCCTGGAACATAATTAAAATCTATTTTGAAGTGCATGTCGGCCTACTGAGCTAGATGCAGAGCACAGAGTTTATGTTGGCTGGCTGCTGGCATGGGCCTTGCAATACCTGCAGCCTTGAGTGTATGGTCAGTGCTCACTTCCCCTGTTCATTAGCAGTGCCCATTGGCAGATAATAAGCACCACCTTTTGTTGATATTGCGGCACTGACTCTGCAGTGGCAACAATAATGCTCAGCAAGTGCAGGTGTAACAGACCGTCAGTGCGGCACTTACATCACAGCTGTGAAACTGCGATTCAGCAACTGGACGTCTCTATTAATAATTAACTGTCCCACACTCAAGGAAACAAGGTTTGTAGCACTGATTAGTGGGACAGAAGCTACCTATCACAGAAAAAAAAAACAAGGAGCAAAATTTTTGTGTCCTTTAACATTAGGAACACTTGAAGTGCACAGATTACGTGTTCAATGTAACGTAAACACATACATACATTATATACTGGTACTTAAAGCCAATCAACTGGTGTAGCCCGCATAACTGGCAGCTGTAAATGTACATTGATGAGACTTGGTCACAATGGACTTTGCTAAATGCACTCTTTTCAGCTAACTGCATGAATAAAATGCATTTCCAGAGCAGCATGTGCAATGACAGTGCTAATGCCATATCGGATGACCGAGATAGCTATTCAAGGTGTGTGTATGTGGTGGCTCAATATTTACAGGGAAGACCAAAACTTTTTTCATGCACAGATGGAACTATTGCAGTGACACACCAAATGATGCTACTTGGTAAAAATAGTAGCTTAAGGGAAAGTGCTACTTTAAAAAATGAGTTTTTTTTTTAAATTACATAATTTTCGTTTTTACTTGGTTTCACAAGTTTGATTTCCACTTTCATGACAACAATAACGAGGCTGTCGTTACACTCAAAGTTAAATAAAAACTAAAAAAGAGCACATTATCTAGAGTCCCCTGGAAATTTTGACCTGGCTGCTTGCTATATCATTTCACATGGTGAGTTCACACAATCCACATGCTCAAAATAACCACGAATCCCAAGCTCTCATGAGGAAAAAAATCGTATCTTTGTCATACAGATGAGCTTTCACCGCTCTGTTTAAAATTCGCTTTTCTTGAGATGCCATTTTTGACAGCTTCTTAAGTTTGTACATCACGTTTTTGGTACTTTTGATGGCCAGATAGAGATGAAAATTCTTCGCACACATTTACCAACACGTAAGCGTAATTATTATTCCTATTAAAATGTGGCATCGCTTATATAATCGCTATGAACTTAAAGTAAGGAATTAGTATGGGCTGAGCATTTTATATTTTAAAACTTCTCATATTAGTTTTCCTTGTTAATTTAATACCCCTGTCACACTGAAAGTTTTAATGTCATACGAATGGAATGACATTCGCATCTAATGACATTATGCAACTGCTACAGAGCGATATAAAAAGTCATTAGAAACTAATGACTTAAGCAATCAAACGAGTTCGAGAAACGCATTCGACATTGCAGTCGAACCAAATGTATATTCTCTACTGCACAGACTACTTATAAGGTGGCATGCGGCATTTTCAGTTTCACCCGCATTCACAAAAACACACTATTAATGCTGCTTTCTTAAAGCCATCTATCATATTAATGTGGACAGGAGTGCGGAAGACCGTCGTAAAATGTTTCTACTCTCCACGTCAGTGGCGTCTGGGCCCAGCGCTGTTGGTTGTGATGCAAACAAGCAGACGCCTCTGTGCCCATCTCTGTATATCTGCAGCAATGACATCAACAGCAGGAGCGCATCAAACCCAGGAGGAGACATTTGCTCTCAGAAGGCTACAGTAGTTCCCTTGCAAGTGCTTTTCCCGCATGGACGCATGCGAGACGGTGTTTCAAAGAGAACAAACGCGGAACGCTATAAGCTTTTCAGTGTGAGGTTGCAGTGCAAACTATACCACGTGTGCATCTGTTACTTCAAAATTTCGAAAACCTAATTATACAAGACAGGTTTCTCTACCCTTTTTTTCTCATCACACAAAGCATGTAGTGGTGCTGTTCTTGTATTCATTCCATCACTACCTACTCGCAAATTGTACCGTCTTGGCTCATGGCGGCCATATATTCTGCGACATAATATTTATATGCGTACTTAATTAGGAAGTGACTTAAAATAGATAAGTTCACTTTTATATCACTTTACATGTACCCTGATCAACTTTTCTGGCCTTTCCTTCCTGAATTATCAACAGAGATACCACGAACGAATGACATAACTTTTCCCTCTGTAGCACCACCACACATGGGTCATTCTATGCCAAATCATCCAGCATTTTTCTGACCATCACGAATATGGCTAAAAAAAATTCCACGTGTTTATCGAAGTTATAAACTCGCCCTGCTCATTTATTTTCGTTACCCGAAATTTCCTTGCTATTTATGAGAGTCACTAGTTTGGTGCTGACTGTGCTAGAGGGCATCAAAGAACGATTTTTTCAAAAGAGGTTTTTTGAATGTACTCGATAAAATTGTATGTGGCAAGGTAATGAAGTGATGTAACTGCAAAAATAATGACATATATGTATATAAATTCTTCGAGGACTTCTCGCAAGAACATTATTGAATAAAATTGCAGAATTCGGGACTTTTCTCCAGCAACATGGAAAACTAAAAGGGCACAAATAAAATAGGTGCTGTTGGCCTGTTTATCACGCTACAAAATCTAAATGTTTTAGGCGCCAAAGGTATAACAGACCGTTTGAAAAAAAAAATTTCGAATATTACTTTTTTTGTGAAAGCCTGTATTCAGAGTCAAATAACTCCCCTTGGTGGTCAGGCTAAAAACATGCGCAATACCTCATTTTGAAAGCTCTATGTTTTAGCTAAAAATTAATGAAGTTACTTGAAAGTATTTTTCAAACTTGAGAAATATTTTCTTGAAACTATGCATCTCCACTAACAATTCGCCTATGTCTCTCAAGCAGCACAATGCACTTGCAAGGGCAATATTCAACAGAAACCCACTGGCGATACAGTCGGCAAACTTGGTGCTCTCAACTGAACAGTCGAAATGGGAATGGGGCTATCATCTATGTTCTATTGTCAAGAGAAGTGCATTAAAAGGAATGGAGTCAATGTGGTGACTTCCACATGAGTCATCCAGCTTTAGAGATTTAGTGACAATGCTACTTTCCAGGAGAGTTCTGCAAATGCAGAAGGTGTTTTTTATACACTTTATATAAATATGAATAAATATGAAAATATTTATTCATATTCAGTACATAAGTCTTATAGCATGCTAGTAGCATTGATGCAGTACACTGAAAACGCTACTGTAATACAAATGCTTCATTTTTTTCCAGCTTTTAGGAAAGAACCCTGCTCCCTGAGACACAAAGTCTGTCAATGACTACGCGAAAAGCAACATTATATTAAGAACTGGTAGCTAAGCAGACAGTCTCGTATATCTTGGGGTAATGTATTTTTGTACACTGTATACTTTTTGAAAGCTGGACGGCTTATCTGGGAGTCATCACCAGCTGCGTAGCCAGGAAGGGAGGGGAGCTTCTTAATTCCCCCTCTCCAGCATAGTGCAGAAATTTTTCAGTTGTGCATGTGCATATACGTGCACACATACAAGCACACATGCGATTGTACATAACCTATGACCGAAATCACCCCCCTCACACAACAACCCCACCAAAAAATATTGTTTTGCAACGGTACTGGTCTTTACACTCTGGCCTCATTCAGTGTAGCGCACCTCTGTTGGCAATAGAACGCAGATGATAACTTAATATTCTTTTAGGTTGTCTTATATATAGTACCAAGTTTGCTATGTGCATACCAGGTGAGTGGCCTTGCGCTGAAGATTGCCCTTCCAAATCCATTATGCCACTTGAGTTACATAGGCGATAAGCTGGTGGAGATACACAATTTCAAAAAAATATTTCTCAAGTTTAAGAAATAATGCCCACTAGTAAGTTCATTAATATTTAGCTAATACATAGCCTTCAAATGAGGTATTGTACATGCTTTTAGTCTGACCACCAAGTCAAGTTTTTTGATGCTGAATACAGAGCTTGTCGCAAAAAAAGTGAACTTTTTTTTTTTTTTGTAGACCATCTGCTATAATTTCGGAACCTAAATGATTATTTTTTAGCATGTTAAAGAGGCCACTAGAAAATAATTTATTTTTGTCCTTTAAGCCCACCATGTTCCTGGATTAAAATCCATAATTCAGCAGCTTTATTCAATATTCCTCTTGCGTAACTCATTGAAGAATTGATATAAATACGCAAGTAATCATTTTTACCGTTAGATCACTTCATTACCTTGCCGCAAATACAGTTTTATTGAGTGCATTCAAAAAACGCCTTTTTCAATATTGTTTTTTTTAATGCCCTCTAGCTGCCCCGCCGCGATGGTCTAGTGGCTAAGGTACTCGGCTGCTGACCCGCAGGTCCCCGGTTCGAATCCCGGCTGCGGCGGCTGCATTTCCGATCGAGGCGGAAATGTTGTAGGCCCGTGTGCTCAGATTTGGGTGCACGTTAAAGAACCCTAGGTGATCAAAATTTCCGGAGCCCTCCACTACAGCGTCTCTCATAATCATATGATGGTTTTGGGATGTTAAACGCCACATATGAATCAATCAATGCCCTCTAGCTCAGCTAGCGCCAAACTGCAAGCTCATAAATAGGAAGAAAAATTTTTCATAACAGAAATAAACGACAAGGGCGAGTTTAGAACTTCGAAAAACACGTGGAAATTTTTTCAGTCATATTCCTGATCGTCCGAAAAACACTGGATGATTAGGTATGGAATGACCCACATCGAATTGCATTCGTTGCTCTGAATAAAATTTGACCAAATGACATTAACAACTCCCGTGTGACAGGGGTATTAAGTGCTTTATGCACACTTTCCTGATAGTTATTTGCATTATACAGTTAATGTAGAGCAATGTGAGCCATTATTGACTAATAATTTTAAAAGTTACGTGTTGAAAAATGTCTGTCCAAAAAGAACTATTTCAAAAAAACTAGTTTTCAGTTAAACTCCAGTGACCAATGTTACGGGTAAGCTGCTATTTCACTCCATTTTCCATTTTCACTTCTATCCCAGAAGGCCCATTCTTACATTACATTGTCAGTGATATGATTGGCTGAAGCCACTTAGGAGGATATTTTCAGTTAGAGGGGGAAAAAAAAGACTTTTGGAGCAGCCAAAAGTGTATTTTAGAGCATAGAAAAGTGCTTTCAAAGTGACCGATAGCGTTTTAAAAGTAGAAAAAAAAACAGATTTTAAAGGAAAAATTTGAAGCATTTTGAGCAAGAAAAAAGGCTTCTGGAGCCGCTAAAGCAGTGGCATAGCCAGGAGGTGGTGCCAGGAAGCTCATGCTAGCAGAGCCAGAGCATGGCCTCCAAGATTAGCTGAAGGCACCGCGAGATAGCAATCTTCCCCCATGAGTACAGCATGCGATTTCAGTTGTTTCAGTTATAACATCGACTGTGTTGGCACGTTGTTACTTAAGACACGTCATAAGAAAGAAGTCAACGTGCATTTACTCCTTGCTACAGCTACAAAGAAGTTCAGGTACCTTATTAAAAAGTTCCTCTTTGCTTTAGCATGCAACTTTAGTGGTCACTTAAAAGCCGATTTGGGCAACAAAGGCTGCTAGCATGAAATATTTCATCTAAGTTGCATGGAAGCTTGCCAAACGGAGTTTTCCACATAGTCGCAAAATATGACGTTTAGGTATGCTTTATTTTAATCATTCTAATGCAACTACGAAAGTACTGCGCAAGCTACATTTCAGCATAGCTCTCTTTGGCTCAAACACCGAAAGTGGTAGTACTTGCATGCCACCGCGCTAGTAGACATAGCTTTGTCTCTCGCACTTCAAGCAAAATTATTACAGCACAGTTGATACTTAAATTTTTTTTTCCGTGCGTAACACAGAAAGACCACACTTTGTTTGCTTGTCTTTTTCTTTTTTCCTGGTTGGCCAGAGGTTTATGTACATATATTTAGGTGTGTGTGAAAGAACTTTACTTGATCTTCCCCTGAATCTTCTTACTTTTGTTAGTTATGGTTTTTTGCTTTCTTTTTATGGCTGCATTTAGCTACATTTTGGCCCACGTTGAAAAATTGATAGAGGCCACATGCTTACTATTTTTTGGTGAAAGGCGAAAATGCTGAAAAACAAGACTCTGGCTTGTCTTTGTAAATAAAGTACCATGTGTCCTCAAGTGATTTGGTCTGTCATCTCTCCCCTATCCCCGATGTAGCTTTGATGCACCAAACCCATTTCTTGCTTGTCCAGTGCCTAAAATAACGAGGTTACTGCGTTCACCTCTATTCTATACATATAATGTCAAAAACATTATGCATTGCAGGCTGTTTAGCACAGCTGTACCAAGAACACTATTAGGGTCGCCACATATCTTCCTTCGTCCTATGTTGAAGTAGCGAAGTGAATACCAGATACCAATAATACACAATAAAAAGAGCAGAACTATTTGGTCTCCATATAAAAATGCAATTTCAGATTTAAAACATGCATTAAATAATTTCAGAAAGAAAATCGGCCACTGCAAGAAACAGCTTACAAAAATCGCATTACATTTTTTTTTCTCAATGCAGGACTACACAAATAAGAAAAAGAAGAGTTGCAGCTAATCAGGCATCAAGGACGGTTTGTAGGGCGAAAAACTCACAATAGACACGAGCTCTGGATGGTTTGTTAAAAAGAAAACCAGCGAGCACTCAAAGTGATCAACAGCGTTCATGTCTATTCCACGATTTTTTATACAAACCGTCCCCAAGAGAAAATTACCAGCACATAGCAAAGCGTAACAAATGACATCAGCAAACACTCTTGAGGCGGTGTGCCTCTCCCAACAGTCCTAAGCAAGCATCAGAATTGAAGAGGCAATAGTCCAATAACATCAGTAGGCGACATTTTGCAATTATTCGGTACATCTGTGCTGCAATTTTCCATTACGCGACGCACAGAGGCTGCAACTGCCAAGCTTTCGCTCTCCGCGAGTGTCCGTGTCGGGGGAAGCGAGCCATGGGGGGAGCATGCCGCGGTGCGACAACGAGAGCAGTTATCCCACTCTTCAATTATGCGCTCTGCATGTGAATATTACGGCCCGAAAAACAGCGCGCCGCTGGCTCATCTCGGACACCACGGACAGGAGACCTTTGCAGCCTCCCACCCTTCCTTTTTTTTTTTTTGGCCATGGAATACAGTTGAAACATGCAATAACAAAATCGGCGAGGAAAGCAAGAAAATTCATTTTTCTGGGAATTTCAATGACACGAGAATGCAGCTAGAAAGACAGGGAATCGACCAAAAACACAGTTCGTCGCCAAAAGTCAATAAGCTTGCTTTGCCGAGCCTTTCTGCTGTTCACAAAATCATGCGAACACCGCTTTATCCATGTCAAGGAATTCTGCAGCCATCTCAGATTCGTTTCTTGCTCTCGCATCGCTTTCAAGAGCACCAAAAAATGGAGGCTTTCTTCTTGATGATCGTGGATAGCTAACTGCATGCAACGCGGAATTCGTTGGCCATGCCCATGTTTGATAATTGAAACCTCATCTTCTAGCTTGGTGCACTTCCGCTTTTTTGCTGGAAGCGGCACCTTTGCAGGCACACAAACTAGACTATATGATCGCTTCACGCTGTTCACGCTGCACCAAGCACACACAGGGATTGCTAATGTTCTATACACGCAACCGTGTGCGACAGCAATGGGTACACAAGCCGACACGACAGAGCCAGTGAACTGCAGCGAATGAAACTCAATGTAAATGTCGATTTGGTTATGTAGTCGTGCAGCATAAAAGCAGATGTTTCGTGCCAACCTATTAAAATATTAACACGTGCCCACTGCGATGTCTCCTCAGACTTTTGTGGTTTGTTTTTAAAGATGTAGTTGTTACTGCTTAATAAAGGCAATTTTGGTTGCCACACGGTACAGTCACCCGTACCGAAAGGCAAACAATCATCATCATCATCATAATCACCAGCCTTCTTTTCTTTTAAACGATGGCGATGGCTGGTCGAGTGCGCTGTGGAGATAGTTTAGTGCCATTAAAGTGTGCCGCGAGTGCATTTTAATAATATGAGAGCAAATTATTAGCGCATTCTAGTTTCAAATACTTCATTAATCAGGAACTGCAGTTGAGATGTTTTGTAGTCAAGAGTTACAAAATGCACCAACTCCTAAGGGCATTCGCCGGTGCTCCGACAATATTTCATTGCGCTGAAAATTTAATTTTCTCGGGATTTCGTTATGGGTTTTGAATGTATAGGGAACGAAATGACACACAATCACACCTGCCTGCCCGGCCCCCACAGCAGATCCAAGCCTCTGAGCCAAAAGCTCAGAGGCCTGGATCATCGCAGAAGTTTGGCAGCTTGGGCTAGTTGGTATGACATGACGATAGTTATAGCGCGAGAACAGAACGACGACAGAGACCTTTGTGTCCTTGTTTCTTTGTCCTAGTTCCGTTCTCGCGTTATAACTATCGTCTGATCGCAGAGCAAAGACTTAATGATAACAAAAACTGTTACACAAACCACAACTAAGCAGCATTCCAGAAAGTTACATGCATATATAGCTCTAACTACTAATAGCCTAGCCACTTATAGTGCAGGACTGCTATAATGTAGTCTTTTGTTATTACTGTTTATCCTCCCATAGAACTCCACATTTGCATGTACTACATACTGCTCTACACCAGAGATGAACGACCACTTATAATGCAGCTCATAATAATAATTGATGGTAACGACTCCGCTTCTCAACAGATGTCCGCCGGCTGAGAAAAGAGTAACATAGGCATTGCGAAGGAGGGAACACGAACTGAACTAACAGAGCGGATCAGGGGAAGAAAAAAAAAAACGCCAGGCCTGCGCAGAAGGCACAGCGCAGTCACAGCAAAAGCTAGAAGAGCGACCTTGCAGAGCCTTTTCTAAACACTCATTGGGTAACTGCTGCAAACACTTGCTGGGTACCCACTACGGCTATAATAATTTCTGTGTAGCAGGCCGGCATTCACTATGCTGTTTTTCGTCATTCTTCTGAGAAGCGTGGTACCCGCTAAACTATTGCGAATAATTTTGTGCCCATTGTTCACGCAGTGGCTGACGACGATGAGGAATTATGCCTAAAATGGGTATGCGCCACAGTTAATAGCTGAATAAAAACAAGCTTTTGTAATGGGTTGGAGCATTGAATGACCCACTCGTTACACTATTTGGGTTGTACGATCCCTGCTTGTTCTTTCACAGTTTAAAAATGCTTTATAAGTCCTGTTAAAGTGATTGCTTTCTCAACATCAAGTCTGCCTAAGGCAAGTTTGCCAACATGTCCCAAGCACCAGTGCGGCTCAGTGGTAGAATACTGGGCTTGCAGCCAATAGACTCAGGTTCGAGGCCCACTGTGTCGTAGGTACCATTTTGCGAGATGTGGTTACGGACAACTACGGCGCTGCGCGATACCCGAGCTGTGATCACATAACAGTTTTCTTTGTAAAAAAAAAGGGGGGGGAAGGGAGAACGCATCGTGAATTTGGGGTTACCAGTGCGTGCTGCAAGGAAGGGTTATAGTGCACTGGTGAAGCCTCAGCTCTTGGCATTATGTGCACACGCTCTGCACCGAATGGGCGCCTGTGTTAAGTGCTCGTTACTGCTGTTCGAATTTTTGCGAATTTTTGAGCGGAAAATAGTCATGTTGCTGTAGAATGCAGACATCGTGCATGTGTCCTCGATTCCACCATTAGTGTAGATAGTGTTTTGCAAATGTAATGGTTTTGTGATGCGGGCTTTCGCCTTTTCCATCAACAGGCGGACTCGCAAGCTTGGTAAGGCTTATGCAGTACAGTTAACGCGGCTGTTTTCCCGGCTGCCAAATCAAACTTGGCTTTACGCATGCTGCCCTTTGCTGAGCTCATAAGTGCAATCTCATGAAGTATAGGGCCAACTTTCTGGGTCGACATGCCAAGATGCAAAACCCCAGAGTAGGTGTAAGCGCTTACTGCATAACCACCATAGACAGCGGATGCAGATGTGGGTTTAGTACCAAATCAACGAAAAACGTTGAAGCGGTTACATTCTGACAAAGGTGGACTCTTGGAAACGACTAAGACTCTGAAAGCAACCACTCATATAGTCAACGAAAACAAACGCGTGCAAGTGCAACACCCAAGCAACTCGAGTAGTCATTCACTGTCGCCAATGCTCACGACATCGCACTTTGGATATCGAAAGCATACGAAAGTTTGGTTGATGTTGCGTGGAAAAGTTCAACACATAAGCAAGGAGCTCTACGATGTTGGTCGGGGACTTTGTGCTACAGCGCTTTTAGTCTGCCAACGTCTAACTTTCAACGTTAGAAATTTAAGGGAACGAGAATTCACAAACCAGTCACACCACTTGATTCTCCAAATGGCACGGCTACCTGTTCTCATTGCTTGCACATGTGCAGTCTTTGAAAAGTGGCTTTTTGTATATAGTACGCACATTGGCGACTTATGGTAAAGAACAGTAATCCATCCCGCCCTGCACAATTGCGCATGTTTTCCTTAATCTAAAAGTGCTCACGGCCATTGTAGCCCGGTGTGTGCAAGTGAGGACATGCATGCTAAGGTGCTGCACTATCGAGCGATTAGTTTTTCTTTTGGGACATGAATTCCCTTTGTTTGGTGCAATTTTGGCACAGAATAGTGTAAATGTAGCAAAATGTAACAGGATGGGTCTATTGATGCAGTTTAGCGAAATTGGCAGCACTATCGCATCGCTGCATTGTGTTCTTTCGTTAGTACAATACTTTCCTTGTTACTTTACAGAAGGAATTTTCAAGTTTCGAGGCTTATCTTTAAGTACTGACACAAACTTTGCAGACAAAAACTACATCCTCAAAGAGCAATCTTGAGAGAACTGGTGTGTTATACCTGAGGCGTGGATTGCACGCTAGGGCAGTGAAGATTTCTGAAAATGGCATCGCCTCCTCAAAGTCGAAGGACCTGTGCATGTTGAGATGGAAGGTGTGGAAGCGTCCGCAAGCTGTGAGGGCAACGCACAAGGCATTGAGGAGGGACTCTGATTCAGCACAGGTGTCAGCACCCCCCATGTAGTCAACGTGGAGGCATTGCAGAGAAGAATTCAGGGAGATTGAGGCATACATGGCGAAAACTACATCGCTCACAGGTCCCCAGTGGCATATCTTCAGCTTAGAAGCACACGAAAGGCCTTCGGCCAGGGCAGGTGATACAAATGATGGCACAGGCACAGTAAGGGGGAAGTCGACCCGACCAGCACACACACGCTTCAGCAGGTCGAGTGTAGGGGCTCCGTCACTGAAAACAAAGAGAAAAACGAACACGCATATTAACGGCAAAACACAAGCTTTTCCACACAGTCGCTCGATGTATCATATCAAGTTTGCTGAGTACATGAGTACAAAAAAAAAATGAGCTCACATAATATATACTATATACAGCGTCAGGAGGTCCTTAAGTAAGAAACTGTCAGGGGGACCTCCTATCGTTAATGGGGTACATAAAAGGTAAGTAACAGCAGCAAAAGCTACAAGTGCGAACAAAAATAAAAAGTGCATTTAACACAGAACAATAAATAGTCAAATTGAAAAAGTTAATTTACCAGAACAACGTTATACAAAACTACAAGAATACTTCAAAGCAGGAATCGAAAACGTAGAGGTAATAATGACAATGTTTTATTACAAATGAACAAGGGGCTCAATTAACAGTATGCTTTTCATGTTATGTTTAAAAAACTGCAATGAATGAGACGACTTAACATGAAGAGGGATATTATTCCAAAGATGAACACAAAAGAAGCGTGCTGTGTATCTGCCATAGTTTGATCTAATTTTAGGTAAAAGGAAGTTATTACGCTCTGAAAACCTGGTATTATTGCTGTTGACGAAGATATGGAAAGGAATATTATCAAGTGATATTTCGCGATGAATGAGACGGTATGTGATGAGCGACAATCTATGATAAAACAATTGTTGAATGGGTAGGATTCGAAGATGTTGATAGATAGGTAGAGAATAGCAACGGAATGGGCTAAAAGTCATTAACTTGATCGCCTGGTTTTGAAGACGTTGAAGCGGTTTGAGATGAATGGCGTATGTGTTACCCCATGATGATAAGCAGTATGATAAATGGCTATTAATATAAGCATGATAAAGTGAGATGAGAACATGAGGTTGAAAAAATGCACGTGTTGTAATGATAATGCGGATATCAAATGAAACCCTTTTTATAAGTGAATTGGCATGACTATTGTATTTAAGATGTTTATCGAGAGTAACACCAAGGAATTTAACATTGTCAGATGCCAGTAAAGTATAATTATCCCGCAAGACAGTTATGGAGGAAGAAACCACAGTTTGTGGGCTATGAAAGAGTACGAAAGTTGTTTTAGTAGGATTAATCTGAAGTTTGTTATTTCTACACCATGAATGCACGTTGTTAAGATCTGCATTAAGTGTGTCTTGAAGTGCGGTGAGCGATTTATGTGGTGAGTAAATGGTCGTGTCATCAGCATATCGCAAACACTTAGAAAACGTAAGCGTATTAGGTAAGTCATTTATGAATAGTAGAAATAACAACGGACCTAATATAGAACCTTGGGGAACACCGCAGTTAATTAATTTAGTCGATGAAAATTGACCGTTAAGATATACGACTTGTGGCCTGTTAGACAAGTAGCTACGAATAAGATTTAGAGTTGGGCCAGTAATACCAAAAGACTCTAGCTTATCCAGAAGAATAGAATGTTCTAGTGTGTCAAATGCCTTTGTTAGATCAATGAATATGGCACTTACAACGAACCCTTCGTCAATAAATTGTTTAATGTTATCCGTGAATTTGAGCAATGCTTATTCCGTTCAATAACCATTCCTAAAGCCAAACTGGTGTGGGGAAAGAAGATTAAATTTGTTTAGATAGTGCATCAGACGACTGTAGATAAGCTTTTCAATGACTTTGCCAAAAAATGGCAAAATGCAAATGGGGCGATAGTTGTTAATGTTATCACGAGAGCCTTTTTTGTACACAGGAATTATTTTACCACGTTTCAACAACTCAGGAAATATACCGGGTCTGAAAATTTTGTTAGCAATATCTGCAAAAACTAATGATATGTCTGCAGCAACCAGTTTTATTCTAGAGGGCCGGATGGAGTCCAGGCCTGGTCCCGTAACTTTGAGGGAAGAAATTACGTTAAAAACTTCTGAAGAGGAAACCGAGCGAAGGAAGAAGGACTGAGGGTTACGTGGAAGATGGGCTGGAACGCTAAGTGAGAGCGTATTTTGGCACGCGGCAAAATGATCGCTAAAAACATTTGACATATCAGCTTCGGTAGAGTATTCCTTGTCTTTGTAAATTATTTTTTTAATGCTGGCATCGGACTCCCTAACATTCAGAAATTCTTCAATTAGCTCTCAATTACGCCGAGTATTTGTTCCCTTTTCAATTATTCACCGTTCATAATATTCCCGTTTTGCACGTTTGAGGACGCTAGAAAGAATGTTGCTATAATTTTTAAGTAATAATGTAGTCTACCATATAAGAACGTTTTTAAAAATTTAGTATGTGTAACATATTCTTGACCACAGGCTGCACCTTTTTAAAGTCACAACTCACTCTTCTTACCAATCATCACTATAAGGTAGTTGTAGACTGTCCAAAAAACTGGCTTTTGCAGCTTATCTCCTTACCAGGAAAGTGCAAGCAGCTAGCAGTAACGATTTTCAAACTTGGCATTGCATGAAAACTTTTCGAGTGCGTGTAACCATAATGAACAAGCAGCCACATTGTCGCAGTATTTTCAAGGCACCTGATGGTGTGAAGCTCAACCATGCACTACAGGGACAACAATGCACTTTGCCCTAACCACCGATCTAGTGAACTGGACTGCTCCGCCAGCTCACTAAATAACTTGGTAAAAAAAGCAGTGCTGAGAAAGACGACAACATTTCATTAACCGTAGACCCCTTGGGGCAAGGTGCTTCGGTCAAATCATGGTACGAATGAATGATTTGACCACGTTGTGCCTTAACCACAAATCCTAATTCCAAATACTGTCTTGAAGGCCCTTTAAAGGGGCCATGCAACACTTTTGGACAGCCTTACTTAGCACCGGAACGCGTGTAGCGATGATCACTGAGAAGAATGCAACAAGAATGATAAAAATCAATGCAAGGAAAGTGAAGTTATGAGCCCTCAAAGTTCAAAACTCACGCAGACAACGAGAAACATTGTCCACTTCCAATTACAGCGTGCACCTCAAAGACATTCCAGAAATGTCACCTCACGGCGGCTTTCACACAATGTCTTGCTATCACTCTTTTTGCGGCATCGTTAGCATTGTTACTACGAACCACGAAGGTCGGGTAGCAGATGCTCCCATGGTCACACTGTGTAATATACACACATACGCTTTGAGCGAGGTCACTTCTCGACTTGCATGCAAGGCATGCTCTACGGCAACGTCGGCGCCCACCGCCTGTTGCATTTTTGGCTTTTAAAAACGTGGCATGCATTTACACTTTTAGTTGGGGGCGTACCAGAGCCTCGTTTGCAGGCTAAGTATTGTGTTCATTGTACTGAAAAAAAAAAAGTCATTTCAAAAGGGGAACGATTTCTTTTTGAGGCAGTATAAACAAGGTTTCTGCTGTTTTTGGCATTCACTCGTATGGCCTAGCTACCAACACAAGAATATTGCATGCTGTTTCTCGCAACAAGCCAATCAAAAGCGAACGGCAATTGTCACGTCACACGTCCCGACATCACTTCCCATAACAAAAAAAAAACCAATGTGTGTCGCCGTCATCTTAAATCAAGATAGTTTGTCCCGTGAAAAAATAACAGCGCTGATTTCAACGTTGCCATGTGCGAAACGATATCAGCATGTATTCGTTTTGCACCAAAAGAACGGATGAAAAATACGTGCTAAAATAGTGTCAGAGAGCCCGCTCTAAGAATACATACTAGCATATTAACCAGAGCTGGGCAAAGGCACCTTGAAATCATATTGAGATACAAGATACTCAGACAAAAAGTATTGAATATAAAGATACAACTGCAACAATTGTACCTGTTACCAATACTTGCTCATTGTATCATAAGGTAATTCGATACGTTCGCAAAGTTGCTGTTCTAAACCACCATAATGCAGTAGCAAAGGCAAATGCACAAAAAGTACTGCTCCAAAATTAATTATATATGACTAATTTTATTGCACGTGATTGAAATAAGTAATAGAATGAAAATGTCTTGTCTTTTTTGCGCTCAAAGTACATTATTTTACTACCGAAAGAACTTGTATGAGTTTGCTATAGCTGCTTAACAGCAGGGCTTTTTATACATTTCGCTGACCGCGGTTCTTCTACGTCATTTCTGTAATTGAGAGTCATTACTGAGCTTCCCGACCACCTAGATGGTTGACATCTTACCACACGAGCTTCAACAAGAAGCCTTTGCACGATGGTGCAAATAGTGTTGTGCAGTTCTATCTCGTTCATAAAGGACAGTTTATGCAGTATGAAATCACCAGGGCACAGAAGCAAGAACATTGGTATCAACATTGTTTGACACATTTTGCATTAGTAGAGCACAGAAAACTGCGAATACTATTCTTATTTTTCTTGTCTGCTACTGTGAAGCATTATATATATATTCATTATTGTGCAATAAATTTTTCAACGCAATAACATGTATTCCCTCCCCCCTCACACACAAATGCCTCAGAGTTATTCTATTCTATTGTCGCGTGATGGTGACTATGCAGAAAGCAGCATCCTTCTGGTAATTGATGTGTGGAGTTTAACGTCCCAAAATCGCCAAATATCCAACCCTCTGGTTGAAACAAAACTCTTTAATGAGCAAACTCATGCCTAGAAAGCAAGCAACTCAAAGTACAAGCAAATCATGCTATTTATTGATAACGACTATAAAGACATTGACCTTGGATAATGTGATCATAAGCCAAGTGAGTCTTGTTGTATGCGTCAAGGATCACCCCTTCCAGTGTTATTGCTGGTGCTCGCGTTATCTTCCCAATGAACCCGCATGATGCACGCGATATTAATCATTGTTCAGTTTTCAAGTCTCAAACCACGATATGATTATGAAGGATGCAGTACTAGGTGGCTCCAGAAATTTTGACAGGTCTGGTGCCCTTCAACACGCACACCAATCAAAGTACATGCGCCTTCAGCATTTTGCCTCTATCGAAATATAGCTGCCACGACAGGATTAGTGCACTAACCAAACAATCCCAATATAATCTTGAAGATTTCGAAACATTGTGGCACGGCTTGCGCCAAGCGGTGATAACAGTTTTTTTGTGGTTTAACCCTCGTCACACAAAAACAAAAAAAAAAGTTAAGAGCGCATTGCAGTGTAGTTGCACAAATCGTCGCACAACAATGCGGCTATTCATGCAATTGCTTCCTATAGCTCCAAATATCTTGGAATTAGTAATAGTAAAACAATGGTAGGCCAACAAAATGAAAACACAACTAAAATAGAAAAGAAGAAAAGCCACTCCGCATTAAACATTCACTGTAAACAAGCATAGAAACATGATACAAGTGGCACCCCAAATTGCTATGACAATTAAGCATGAAGTATCATCGACTTGCCTGTTGGGGTAAGACAAAAAAAGACTCAGTGCCTATGAAAAATTCCCTGAATTGCCTTGTTGGGATGCTTGTGAGAAAAACAAACAATTACGGTATGACAATGTTTCTCAAATCACCTTCCACGGATCCTTAAGAAGGCTCCTAATCATTTCCATTTTATAAAGCAAACTCAATTTTGCCATCTTACCATGCAGCAAGTAGAATTGTTGGTTCCTTGCCAGAAGCATGAACTCAAGTGAAATATGAATGTATGTAGTAGCAAAAATAAAGGAGACTGTTAAAGATAAAGATAAATCGCAGATCTTAATTGGCAGCACATTTGAAAAGACATGTGGAAGTCACCAGGCAAAAAAAAAACGTTTAGAGACCTAGGTAATGTATGAGATGTAGAGAAGGGAAACAAAGAAAGCACTTGTCCTAACAATTACATCATTTCAAGAGTGTTTTTAATAGAGATAGCAGAAACGAAACATGCTACGCCAAGATAACGTCTGTTGGGTAACCACTTGCACTATTAGATCTGCAGCATCGATACCGGCAGTGCCACGGTTGGCATCTCTTTTGTGTACAAGTCAATCGCATGCAATTCAAACTTACAAGAGTTCTATAAAGTTGTTGATCGGTGAAAGTCGCGAGATGCAAAGCAGCCCCATGATTCAGATTTCATAACGAAGCACCAATAAGAAGAATGGCACCTTGATTCGTGCAATCATAGCTGCACACAGTGGCAGACCGAACTGGTAAGTGGCTAAGGATAAATGCCTTGGCACTGACACAACTAAAAAAAAATCTAGAAAACTAAAGGCACATGGGAAAACACACATACATCCACATTCACGTACTTGTTATAACCGATACTGCGCGAGCGCCATTATATTGCTTTGCCTCGCCAGAATGGATGCGCACAACTTATCTCCAGTGGAAATATAGAATTTTTCGTTGCTAGGGTTCACCTAGTGGTGTTGCTATTGCACTATCTTGTATCTTAAGATACACAATACATTATTATATGTATGGGTAGTACACGTACCCATGGTAATCTTGCGAGATGTATCGCGATACAGATACAAGATACCCAAAGAGTATCTAAGATATATGTATCTTGGATACTGCCCAGCCCTGACTAACACACATTTGTTTTCACCAGGGTAACAAATGCTTTGAACTATTAGATACATTAGTTTCAAAACGAAGAGGCATCCATGCAGAGGCAGGTACCGCACCATCCACGTTATTGTAGAGAATGCGAGCACCCAGCTTTGTACTACGGAGCAACACCTTGCAGCGAGAGTTGGGTCTGATGTAGTTTGTCCAAGAGCACGTGTGGCCCAACAGACAAGCAGGCCTGATGTGGAAAAGTTGAAGAGTGCCCTTGTTCAGCCAAATATAATCTTAGTCTCAAAGCATTTGTGGGATTTCAATGCCAAAAAATACGTACTTGGGCTGATAAGACGCGCCCAAGTTTCTTTAGATAAAATGATGAGACCTTTGCGGCTGTTCCGAGATGCACAGTAAAATAAAGAAGCGATAACCTCAAGTAAAGTGCAGAGATAGCAAAACAAAGGCAGTTACCAACGAAATTTCTGGTTTGAAGCAACGTGCGCAGATCTGCCCATCTGCTTGGCTGTACGCGCTTCCCGGCACTCCACATGACACCCTGTGATCACTCTAGGGAGTCACTCCGCAGAGCGAAGCCAACTGCTCGCACACTCCACATCGAAGTGGATGTGGCTGCACGTTAAGCTTAAAAAAAACATGCTAGCTATATGAAAGGTGCACTGCCTACACATTTTCCCTCCATTGCCAGTAGTGCGGTTTCGTAGCTGAGCTGAATAAAACTACTGTAGTGATTAGGCACAAGGCCCAACACACATGTTAAGTTGAACAAGCATTTACAGAAAGAAAAGTGATAGACAAGTGCATGAACCAGCCATCAAGAGCTCTCACTGATGCTTGGGCTTTCTATCTGCACCATACTTGATAAGAAGCCAGAGTGCAGCGATAAGGTTTTGTCAGTGCCTCCCTTTCTGTACAAATATGCTTTTCCATTACTATTTCAGTGGATGGAAAAGCAGCACCCGCATAGTGTAGTCTCTTGTGTTTCGGGTCTTGTTTGCGATGGTCGTCATGAACATATTAAAGCCTGTGAGCAAGAAGACATAGTTGCTCATTGCAGCAAGACTAAACTAGGCTGTGAGCAAGTTTACATATGCGAATTTATTTTGAGTGCATGCATCATTTCAGGGTGCCATTAGGCTAAAATGTTGATATTCTAGCATTAGACTAAAGAGGTCCCCAATAACCAAAGTGTAAAAGTACGAAGCATTCACATGTTGAGCAATGTCACTACAGCATTAAC
This sequence comes from Rhipicephalus microplus, assembly GCF_043290135.1. Lineage (NCBI taxonomy): Eukaryota > Metazoa > Arthropoda > Arachnida > Ixodida > Ixodidae > Rhipicephalus > Rhipicephalus microplus. Next base: position 151,325,469 of record NC_134700.1, on the reverse strand, counting down.
TCTTTCGTTACCACGTTTATTGAAATGGATCCCCGGTGATCGACGCTTTTTGGTCATTGATGTTGGCATGTTAAATTTCTTTCTCATGCACTCAGCACTTTCTAGTAGTTCAGCCACTGAGCTTTCAGAACTTTTTTAAATATTTGCCAACTTGGGCAACATAGCGATTTTTTTAGTCTTTTGTGGGAACCATTGTGTGTGTGTGCTTGGAAAAATACACTAGGTTGGCAAACTTGACAGAAGTGCGTACCCCTCATGATTATCCTGCAATAAGTTCTATAATGAAAAGAAATTTGCAAGCCAAATATCGAATTGATGGCTTAGCTTTGCAATTTGACTAAGTTTAGGAGCAATAATTGTCAGAAACTTATGCCAGCTAAGCACTAGAGAGCTGTTGCTAGAAGTCAAAGAAAATTAATTCTACAAAAAAATATTTCAAAAGGTCAGACACATGTATAAAGTGTGCAGGTGGCTCTCACAGCCAGTTTCCAGCCGCTTTGGTTTTGCTTGTATTGATATGTCAGACACAGGGTCACATGGGGTGTCACTATTTGCTCCTGTTAAGCTGTCGTCATGCGCACGTGGGTGCACATCAGCGCTGCTTGAAGCTGTCTTGCGACCCCACCTGAATTGAGTGAGAAAGAGCAGAGATTTCGTGGATGACAGCACCTCAGCTTCAAGCTTTATGGGGACGATGTTTTGCGTCAGCCTGAGACATCCGCAGGCGTTCATGGGTTCATTTTGTTTACATGCTCAAGTTGTGTCCTCCGCCGCAAGTGCATATAGCTTCTGACCTTTGTGCATAATCAGGTTACTCTGGTTATGTGGGTGGCCCACACTTTTCTAGGGCGCGATATGGTGGCACTGGCTGCAGAGCCAACGGCGAGAAGGCCCCCGGAGCACATCTTGGCCCTGACTACAGAGCAGTGTGAAACATTTTATAACTGCACGCGATATTGTTCTTTTATTACTATATGTGCAAAGATGCAAAGGAATGTGCTTGGATGCATATATTGGAACGCAAACCTACTCGGAGTAAGGTGGCTCATGGAAAGCGGCGACGCTAGATGAAATAACAAAGTTCATTAGACATCTCATTTATAGAGGAATTATTCACATCACGGGTATCCATCTATATTGGAATACCTAGAGACTCATCCTGAGGCAGCGGAACTTTACTCAGAAGGCCTCACAAAAAACCATGCAATGCTTCACCGCATGGCTTGAGCAATGAAGCAGCACCTCGGTTCCGATTTTCTTTGTCTATATGAAGATAAACATTTTGTTCGTCAATAATTATTTTTATACTGTTCCTGGGTCATTTATCTACAAAACGTATATTCTCAATTTTTTTGTTTTGAATATTTTTGCAGGTATAGTGCTTTTTATGCCACTGTTTACCAGCTGGTGACAAAAAATTTTACACTTTCCACATTTTAATTTATTATAAAATATTTTTGTTGCTCTACCACTTGTATTTTTTGGAAAGAGCATTTCATTCTGCAAAGTTTGATATGCTGCAACGCATGCTGGAGCACTTTTTGAACTGGCAAAAACGATCTTCCCAAGACATGTGAAAAACAATGCTCTTGCGGTAAGAAAAGCATCTGTGGTCAGTTTTATTTTTTCACCAGTAAACAATATATCTGAATAAAATAACAAATTTATGAGAAAAACAAGACGATGCAACAAATCTTACTGCATATGTAGACTGAACAAAGGTTAAGAACAAATATTTCACACCACTCGTAATGGACATTCAGAAGGATTGCAATAAAGTCCTTGAAGTAATGTGCATTCTCTCTATCAAGACAAAAGATAAAATAAAACGAGGCTCTGCATACTCACTCTACAGTATATGATGAAGTGAAGAACTCCGGCAGCACAAGTTTCTTAAGGTTCTTGTTGGTAGCCATTGCCGAACATAACTTGGTGACAACATCGCCTTCGAAAGCACAGTCTGGCATGCGCAGATGCTGCAATGAGCAGTTGGCAGACAGCGCTTTGGCAATCTGCATAGCACCTTCGGCGTCAACTGTACAGCCTTCTAGGGACAATGTGACGATCGAGTGATGTTCTTGGAGAAACCGTGCCAGAGAAGCTCCCATCAGGCCTTTGATATGAGTCGATACCACTGTCAAGTGCTGAAAGCCCAGAACGCTCCCCAACGCAGAGAACATGTCTTTCAGACAACACGTGCAGAGTCCGCGTCGTACGAAGCGGTTTAAGTGTTTGCAGGACATGCCAGCCTTGCCGAGTCCCACCAACGTGAGCTTCTGAAGTGCCCTGTTGCTCCGGAATAACTCCGCCATGGCGTCGCAGGCAGACGAGTCCATGCTATCTTGAAGGCTCAAGTCTCTGAGCTGCTCGCAGGCGACAAGTGCGAGCAGCAAGGTGCAGGCGGCTTCCGGAGAGAGCTGGTTTCCGACGAGCGTGACAGTATGCAGGGTGGGGGCGTTTGCGCGCAGAACTTCGGCCACCTTGGGGGCGATAGAGCCCGTAATGTGAATGTTCGAGATGCTGAGGACTCGGAGGCACTGCGGCGGGCCAAATACTTCGAGGAACGCGCTTTCGGGCTCCTGTCTGTAGCGGGGTCGCATCACCACACGGTGCAGATTGGGGGCGGGCCCAACGATGAAAGAAGCTACGAAGGAGAGCCGCTCTAAGTGCATTCGGTCATGCACTCGTACTTCTTGGATGCAGAAATGCTGCCTGGGAAGCCAGGCCATAAGGAAAGCACCATCATTTTCGTTGCCACTGCCGCCACGGTGCATCGCGCCAAATCCGTCCCGGTCGTCGTAGGAACGCAGGCATAGCTTCCCGGGCACAAACTCAGTCAACACAAGTCTCGCCGGTCTCAGGGCCCGATTCCACGCGGCTATCTGTTCGATGAGCCAGCATTCTGTGACGGCGTCGGCCGAGCAGGCCCGCTCGGTGCTGAGGCCACGTAGCAGGCGTTCCAGGCTCCACCGCCAAGGGTAACGGCTCTGGTTACCCGCTGCCATTCTTTGTTGTAGAGACCTTAAAGCGCCGTCCATGCCAGTACCTGAAAGTTCTTCGGTGCCACAGTGTCCACGGGAGGCAATTAAACCAACGCGCTTCGCTTAATTGTCGGAAGGAAGCTCTTGAAGCTGCCAGGCACCCAGCAAAACGGCATGGTTGTCCGATATCACGCCCGCTTTTTCGCTACAGCTGCGCGTGCGCGTGCTGTACCGGTTGTACTGATAGTCCGATATCTGATCAACCGATGGAGTATCTCACGAGCACGGCGCACTGAGCTGTCGTCAATCAAACAATGACAAACGCCGGACAGCGTCGGGTTCAAACACAAGACTCGCCCCTGGCAGGTTTGTGCTTTGTCTTGGCTCGTCTGAGCCTCTGGCTGGGTCTGGTCGTTTGGCTAGAGTGTACCAACGCCTCCTAGATTTCCTGTGCCTGCTGAATGAGCGTGAAACGCCGGTCAGCTATGGCGGCGCTGCGTACGTAGGAATACGCGTCTTTGTACTTGGCCTTTGAGATCGGCAATTTTGGCGTTTGCTACTACTTTTAAAGGATACCTTGTATATTAAAAGTTGCTTGCTGAATGACGGCGTCACTTACGTAGGGTTAATTATAATTACGTATACGCCTTTTAAAACTGTTTTACGTTATTTTTGTTGCATATAAGCTCCATAACGTAAAAACCTATTGAAGGCACCCTTACTTGAGTGGCGCCACCAACGTAGTTCCGACGACCACCGCTTCTCAAGTGAACGCCGATAATCCGGCAGGCACGAGAAATTGAGTGTACTAGATGTGTTGAGTGGCGTGACCGCGCCTCTCCGCTTGATCCCTTACCACGGAGGAAGGAAAAAGCTTTTCCTTCCTCCGTGTCCCTTACGCTATGGTGGCTTCTAGCCACCATACTTACGCGTTGCCCGCAGCGGTGGCGCTGCAGTCGACTAGTACTGACAACCATGCTGTTTTGCTGGGTGCTGGCAGCTTCAGGAGCTTCCTTCCGAGAATTATTCAGCAGTCATGATTATTAATGAAAATGAAGGTAGTAAGCTTAGAATACAGGAGGTCAGCTAGAGATAACAGATAAATAGAAATATCTGGGCGTATGGATAAGCAATGGGACCGAGTACCTAAGGGAACACGAAATATACATGACGACTAAAGGTAACAGGAATGCAGCAGTGATGAAAAATAAGGCACTGTAGAATTACAATAGGTATGATGTTGTGAGATGAATATGGAAAGGGGTGATGGTTTCTGGTCTGACGTTCGGCAATGCGGCCTTGTGCATGAGATCAGAAGTTCAAGCAAGATTAGAAATTAAGCAACGTGGAATAGATAGGCTTGCCTTGGGAGCTCACGGGAACACACCAAATTCCTTTCGAAAGAACAAGGTGATACGGGATTGACATCATTTGAGGGCAGGGAAGCTAGCAGCAAGATAAAATTTGAGAAGCGATTGGGATAAATGGGGGAGCGTTGGGCTACGACGTTTTTCAGCTACTTGTACATGAAGAATGTTGATACAAAATGGAGGAAGCGAACCAGAATATTGACGGGTAAGTACTTAGAAAACATCAGGGGGCGAAACCAAAAAGAACTATTGGTTAAGAAGACGGTGAAGGAAGCTGAGACCGATATGTGGAGAATTGGCATGATTAAAAAGCCCGCACTAGAGATATATAAACTTTTAAGTGGGAAATCGCCAAGGAAATGATCTATAATAATACTTGGGGTATTTCTCTGTTTGAGGAGAGGACGGGAGTATTGCGAACCAAGACATATCGGGCCAAATACGAATGGGTAGACGCGGTATGCAGTGCGTGTGGAGAGGAGGAGAAAACTGCCGAACACCTCATAATGTTCTGTAAAGGGCTTCACCCTATAACTCAGGATGATGCCACAGAATTTTTCAAAGCACTGCACTCTAAAAAACCGCGAGTAAAAATGGTGTCATTTTGTCCCACAACAATAATCGTCATCTAAATTGCGTTCCGTCCTTGCGCTAACGCCCCGCGCCCGCTACATTCCGGTCACGATCGACATGCCCATTATCAGGGTTACATTGCATTCTCGATAGGAAAGTGGCCAGCGCCGAGTTTTCAAGAAAGGATGCGCATGCAAGCCTGATGACGATTATTGTTGCGGGACAAAAAGACACCCTTTTTGCTCGATATTTTTTTTAGAGTGTGGGGTTTAGGGACACGGAGGGCAAAATATACTTTAAGCGGGTAGAATGAACTAGAAGGAGTGATTAGTGGCTGAATTGATTAGTGGCTAAAGTCAAGGCACAAGTGAAAATTAAACCCTTCACTGCAAAGTACCAGTCCTGAACCTCGCTAATTAAAGGGGAAAAAACATGAATCTAGTGTTTGGTTCGCTAAGTATTACGGCTTGGTGGCGTTAGCCACTGCCCGATCTAAAGGGTGCAGCCATATCAATCCATTCATCCAACTGAAAGAGCCGCGCTCCGCGTGCAGGAACTGCTATGCGCTTCGGCTGCTCCGTCGCGCTTTCTTGATGCAGATTTCTTCGTAACTGCCCATCATTCATGTCTAGCACATGATTTCATAGCCCTTGAAGTATGACACGCCAATCTACTGAATTTGAGCTCCACAAAAGCCCTTGTGAGAGATCAGAAATAATTCAGAAATGGTGTGTCTTATACTGATTTCTTCTCTCTTAACTCTTTCTTCGTTGGTTAGGCGCCTACAATATTCAGAATATCTGAGCCGATTTATTGGTAGTTAGCTGTGCTCAGAAAGCTGTGAGATTAAAAACCAAATACGTTGTCACACGCACGCAGACCCAGAAAGCCATAAGGAAAGAGGGGAGAGGAAGGAAATCTGAACCCCCTACACAATGAAATGTTTTGGTAATTTAACTTTTCAGGGCATTCTAAAATATTTACACGCATTTACAGCGACCCCCAAGTGCCAAAGTTAGGCGCTCTGCTGCATGCACACACCACCATCTAAAAAAAAAAAACTGCCATGCGTAGTTTTACTCCAATATTTTACAGTTGGCGAAGTTGAATATAGTGTGTCTCTACAAATGCGCACTGTAGATTTGACCTTTTCCACAGTATGAGGTCTCATAACTATGCGTATATATATATCATAACTATGCGTATATATATATATATATATATATATATATATATATATATATATATATATATATATATATATAGGATGGCTATATAGGACGGACGCATGGATGGGCGGAAGCAAGAACAAATGGACGGACGAAAGCACGAACGAACTGACGAACTCTTCGCCCCACCAACCACCATTCACTCCGTCGATATGCTGTTTTTCTTTATGTACTGTCTTTGCATATATCTCCCAATATTCATGGCGGTAACCTTCTGGGATATCATTTGAAAGAATGATGAACCCAGCCTTCAAGGACGCGCGTATACAACAAGATTCAACACACAATCTTGAACGTCAGTATTTTTAATGAAGCAACGCGGTTCGAAAAGAAAACCAAGACGAACATGTGCTACACCTTATGCAGCTAGTACAGATGAAAACACTGCACATGAGACAATCACATAATACATAACCAACACGTGCCTATGCGCAGTAAAAACCATAAAGATTTAACCCAGGGCACGATACATTCTAAATTACATTTCTCTAAAGAGATGATCAGCGCCTTTTCGTGATAACGCTATTTGGGGGGTACACGATCAGGACTACGTTTTTTATTTGAATTTTAGATACTTCAGTTAGTTCTCTATCTCATATCTTGGCATTTGATATATGCTTTCATCAGTTCCCTCTCGCATTTATTTCATCGCTGGGTATCGTTAAAAACCGGCGAGCAACCGCACTCTCTGCAGTTGAGCTGGCGATTGATTGATATGTGGGGTTTAACGTCCCCCCCCCCCCCAAAAAAAAAAAACAAAACAAACCACTATATGATTATGAGAGACGCCGTAGTGGAGGGCTCCGGAAATTTGGATTAGCTGGGGTTCTTTAGCGTGCACCCAAATCTGAGCACACGGGCCTACAACATTTCCGCCTCCATCGGAAATGCAGCTGCCACAGCCGGGATTTGATCCCGTCACCTGCGGGTCAGCAGCCGAGTACCTTAGCCACTAGACCTCCGCGGCAGGGCAGTCGAGCTGGCGAGTATCCTCCCGATGATGTGACGGACATTTCAGGTTCTCTGAGCGTCCCGCCTGGCCTATGCACACTCTACCACAAAACAAGTAATGGATAAAATCCCCGTCCATTTCTACTTCATCATACAACAAGGAAACGGTATTCGATACGTATGACACCTAACAAAATAACGAGCCCTTAAATGTCAACTTCTTTCCTCACGTTTGCGAGTAATTCTGTTAATCTATTACATGGCCAGTTGTACCTGCTCCATTATTTCCGGATTTGATGATCTCACAAAATCGCGAAAGCATTGCATGGCACCGAGATTTCGGCAACCTTATTTTTTTCACGCTATGAGAAATCTTGTACTGTTGCTCCCTACTGTACCCACTTTCACGCGTACCTCAAGTTCCATCCGTTTCTCTTTTAACTTCCTTTTCGTTTCAACTCAACCTTGCGGCCTTAGGCCTTACAATGGGTGACTGAAACGCTGCACCTTTTCAACGAAGGATGTCCAAGTGCCGCCTAGTTCCCTCCACGATTGTAAGTTTGCGCGACCCCCTAAAAATGCAGGTTCTTTCTACTAAGAGTCCTTCCAAACAAACAAAAAAACGGAAGATGCAGGGGGTGGGGGTGGAGGGCAAGGGTTACAAAACAGTAATTTCGTTGCCAGAGTCAGAAGAAATTTTTCAGCTTTTTTTTTTCCTTTTTTTTTAAAGTGGAGTCGCTGTGGAATCGCACACATGTACTTGTCCACGGAACACGTTGTTGAGTCGGTCCGGAGCCGAGTCACGGAAAAAGCAGTGACCCTTTTCCTCTTCCTCCTCTTCTTCCTAATACAAGAAACAGGTCGCCGGAGGGCTGGGCGCCTGCTGATGGCCGTCCAATTATGTGCTCCCGACACGGGTAGTGGGGCGCTATGCAGCCCGACGAGGCAAGGAGTTCGACGAAAACTACTTCAATGGTTCCCGGCTTCCCGGCCATAGCGCCCTGCTTGAGGAGAGCGGTGTCACGGTGGATGACAACCAGCCTCGATAATTGAGCTTCTAACCACCACCACCTGCAGGCGGGCGGGGGCTCAGTGGAGACATTTTAGTCTGGTTTCGCGATATGCCCATCACGTAGCAAAATGCTTGTCCTGTAATTATTCCAAAGAAACGTCAAGTTTGGACGAGAACCGGCGCATTCAGCATGGTATGGCCAATGGCGAAACGTCAAGTTTCCTTCTACTGAAGGAAATTTAGTACCTTCAAGCTGCCTCGACCCCGTCTTTGTGAATCTCCTGTGCCAGAACGACCGGAGACAACACTTCTAGAACCGCTGATATATCTCCTGAGAGTTTAATGCCGTTTCGGAATCTGTCACATAAAGGGTTCTTTTTTTATTTGGCAGTTTTATCAATTCTTCGATTACTCGCATAACGATGATCTATGGTAAAACACTGTGCACAATTCAAATTATCTTTGCGAATATTTCGTACAACATACTGAAAGGAGGTCATTCTGTCTGTATAGCTTGTGGATTAATTTTGAAACAGATCCCGTCGTGTGTTTATAAAGTCAATTCGTGTATGCGCATTATGGGAAATTATCAGGAGAAGAGGAAGTGTGTGAGGACAGTTGTTACGTCACTCGCCTGACGATAAAAGCGATAATATTTAGCGAACTATACTGTATAATAAACCATCTAAAAGCACAAAAATAGCGGAGGAACCAGATAGGACAAGTTCTGGACTAAAAACTAAATATTTATTAAAGAAAGCCCCCCACACGCATGAACCAACAGCGCATGCGTTAATAGGCTATTTGAGCCTAGTATGTTGCACATTGAACAATACAAAGCCAAGAATTAAGCAGGTCGGGGTGTCGCAAACAGTGCATTTCCGCAAAGCCAAAGTATCGACGACACGTGCACCCGTTGACTAAAAACTGATGGTTTGCATCACATATGTCAAGTTGCCTTTTTTTTATTATATTGACAGGCTTCCCAACTTTCATAGTAAATGTTATCTCTTAATTACCTTTTTCTATGGCACCCTGATTTGAAATCAGGGGTGCGCAGCTACAACCTTTGCAGCGAAGACATACATGAGTTTCGAAATTTCCTTCTCTTGCGGCCGTGTCTACAAAGGTCAGAAGAACCAATCAGCTTTAATGACAGACTGCGTGAACACCTCATTCTACTCCCTACAGGTACTGGTGGAAACTCACTGCTGCACTGCAATGGGTTTGCGTGCCGCATTTCAAATCAACAAGTGTCATTGGCGAAGGAATAAAAATTGCGCTTGAACGCAAAGTATTTAAAGCCCTCAAAATGAAACAAAACATGGCAAAGCGTCATGTGTGAATCATCCATCAGTTTTCCTTACAGTTAAAGCATTCGCGTTGCTACATAGTGATTGCACAGTAGCGTCGACTCTATAGTGTTTTATGAAAATGCGCTGTTTGTAACACCTGTGCACTGTTAGGTGTGCAACTGCGAAATGACTCAGCATAATTTATGCACGCGTTGCTGAGTTGTGTGTGGCTGGGCTTTCTGCAATAAACATTGTGTTTGAAGTCCAATGCTTCCTCTCTTTGGTTGTTCTCCTTTGTTGTCTTTCGTTGGATTCCTCTTCCGAATATTATGAACCATGAACCAACTCGCGCAGCAAGATGCGTTAGTGATGTACTGTTTCAAACACCGTTGAGAAAAACCGGCACCTATATTTAGTGAGTCGAATTTAGTCGAAGATAGAACACGGGTGAAGTAAGGCGCAGATTACTTGGTTTGATTGTTGACAAGTGCAAAGCGGAGGAAACACAAGAGATAACGTACTTAGTGATTTATCCGCATTAATGACCCAGTGGGGCTCAAACCCGGGTGCGCTGGGTGCCTGCCCAGTATTCTACTACTGAGCCACACCGGTGCTTGGGACATGTTGGCAAACTTGCCTTAGGCAGACTTGATGTTGAGAAAGCAATCGCTTTATTATGGCTTATAAAGAGTTTTAAAAGAGCGAAAGAACAAGTAGTCATCATACAACGCGAGTAGCGTAACGAGTGGGTTGTCCAATGCTCAAACCCATTACAAAAGCTTGTTTTTGTTCAGCTAATAACTGTGGCGCATACCCAATCCCGGCCTGATTCGTCATCGTCGTCAACCACTGCATGAACAATTGGCACAAAACTCCTTGCAAGTTGTCACGTGGCTATTTAATGGGCAAACTCTCGTGAAGGTTCGTGTAAAGCAAAAACCACCGATGACATAACCATCATCGAGAAATGTGCCGACGAGACCATTTGCTTCCACCAAATCCCTAACACTCAACATATTTCAGAAACCCCTAAAAGACAAATAACAAAGAACACAGTATGCATAACTAGAAAGAGGTTAGCAGGATGAACGTGCGGTTAAAGACGTGAACAGTGCATGGAAATAAATGTTCAGTGGAAAATAACCCTTATCACAACATAGCGAGACGTGGTGCTTGCCGCGGAGGCTCAACTACCAAGGCATGAAAGCACTCACGCAAAAGGCGACAGCGGTGATGCGGGGCTTGTAACTGATGCGACGGTGTAACAGTGAAGACGCACTCGTGCAGCATGGAAAGAATGTCGAATAGGTTGAGACATTCATGTCGTTGACTGGCACAGAAGGAAGCATCGGGCTGGTCGAGGTCAATGACCTTTCGGTGTTTGGCAGCCGCAGCTCGCACACGAAGCCGGGAGACGTTTCTTGGCCAACTCCAGAAGACCAGAACCAACCTGGTCCACGTCAGGCGACGAGAAGAAGCTCTGTGTTCAGGTGGGAGCCCGCTGCGACCTTGATGCAGGAGCTCTGCTGGCCACCACTTTCGCGTCCTGACTACCTTCTTCACTTGGTCCCCGACTGATGATGATGATGATTATCCTTGTTACTCTGGCGCACACCCACAAAGGGGGATTGGCCAAGAACCGGGCGGCAGGATCTTAAGTAAAAGGCTTATGGTTTTTCAAACACAAAGTAATTTTGGGCTGAATAAGCCACAGCTTTCTGGCTTCGCTGTTGTTCTCCCGTGGCTCTCCTAAATCTCAGTGGAGGCACCTTATTGCTTGGTTGGTTGGTTGTTCCTCAGAGCCCTGGCGCAACCCACTACGGGGGATCAGCCATGAAACGGACGGTGCCTCATTTGTGAGGTGGACTTGTTTTACCAGCCGGATTATTTAGATAACAATGTTTAAACAAAGAACCAATTGGTAAACGATAAATTAGAAATAAAATAAATAGAGCTAATACAAAGAACGAACAGGCTAATATGGTTTGAAATAAAGTGAATTTATGCCTCGGCTTAACATTCTAATCGTTTTGTTGCCTTTAGAAAATCGCATACGGCCTCGCAAACATTCCTGTGGCTGAATCCCTTTTCAGTTGCTCCGAAGGAGAGGACCACCGGAAGGGATAAATTTAGAGCCAACCTACGGAGAAGTTCGTCTGACAGTCCCTTGCTTTGGTTTGTGTATAACCTGCATGTTAAGAGGAAATGGTGAAGGGATTCACTCTCGTTGCAGTGGAGGTATAGGGGAGACTGTGCCAGACCAGACCTGTGTAGAGAAGAGTTCAGGGGGGGGGGGGGGGACTCGGCATCTTAGTCTCGTAATCGATATCTCCGCCATTCTAGAGGAGCACCATCAATTTTTCAAAGGGTACTTAAGATGGGAAAAATCTGATGTTGCCAAGCGAGATTTTTCAAACTGATCTGACATGACAAGTTTTCAAAGCGTGCCACGGCGATAAATGCTAGCGTCGGCAATATAGAAATTATGAGATAATTATGTGAGGCCACTGTGAGTACATCTGCAAGTTCATTGAGGGTTTAACCTTTATGCCCTGGTATCCACGCCAAGCGAATGAGTCATAATTGTCTCGGGGCAAGGTCGTGAAATACTTTTAAAGCATTAGACATATTAGGCGCGGTTAATGAACTACACACAGAAAAGCAGTCTGAAAGAATAATAGCATCTGTTATTGATTGAGGTAATTTTCGTAACGCTAAGAGAATTGCCAGTAATTCCGCTTGATAAACAGGTGTAATATCGGGTAAACGAATCGAAAAAGACGAATCCAACACTGAAATGCAATTCCGACTTCTGCCTTCTCTTCGCGAACTGAAGCATCAGTTGCTATTACAATCTTTATGTCTAATCTTGCCAGGTGGTCTTTAAAAATGGCATTTAGATATCTACTGGGAAGAGTTTTGCAATTATTAGGAAATATGTCAAATTCTATTTTCATTGTTTGAATACGTGTTCTTAGTACCGTTACTTCACGAAGGTTAACTTGTAATGTTTCCAAGAGCTTCTGTACGACGATGACTTGTGGACACTTTAATCTAGACCACTGTTGGATGAAAAAGGACGTCGGCTTATTAATGAAAATATATTGTGACCTCCTATGTGGGGATGCGTATATTTTTAGGAAGGTACGGACTGCTAGTATTTGAAACATAGCGCGAAGAGAAGGCAGGCGCGCTTCCTATTATAAAATATTAATTGCGACAAATTTAGGGAGCCCAAGATATATACGTAACGCTTCGCGTTCTAGTAGTACCAGTGGTCTAATTTTGTAGGTGGGTGCTCCACAAAACAAGACACAGCCAAACTGCAATATTGGGCGAATATACATACAACATATCATTACTAGCACATCACGACGTAAACCACAACGTTTATTGTTGAGTCTACGAAGCATACCAAGCGCCTGTGCTCCTTTAGCTGCCATATTTTCTATATGTGGACTCCAATTAAGGTTTTCAGTATAAGTCACTCCTAAGTATTTAATCGATTTCACCTGCGGGATAAAGTCCTGCCTGTAAAGTAAGGAAATCTGCACTGGAACACTTATAGGAAAAACTACGACTGCATTTTTCCTGATGTTTAATGATAGATTAATGTCGTCTAACCATGTGTCCAGAGCGTTCATATAAAACTGTAGCATCTGATATAATGTATGTATATCTGTAATGTATGTATCTGATGTAATGTATGTATGTATGTATGATATATATGTATGTAAAAATGCGATGTCGTCAGCATATACATACACCTGTACATCATATTATACTTGAATTGTGCACAATAAAATATTAAATAATAATGGTGAAAGTACCGAACCTTGGGGAGACCTCTAGTTTGTTTATACTTTAAGACGACATGCCAGATTGAGAGCAATAGAATTCTCTATCTTTTAGAAAGGAGTAAACCCATGCCACGAAGTAATTTGGTAACCCGATGTGCGTTAGCGAATGTATTAGTTTAATGTGTTCCACACTGTCATACGCTTTTGCAATATCTAAAGTTACTAAGGCGGAAACCTGTTTCTTAGAACGAGCTAGTTGTATCCTGCTTTCCAGATCAACATGGGCACACCAAATGGAGCAGCCACGCCTGAATCCAATTGGCATGGGCTTAAAATTGCATTTTTGTCCAACCTATTGTAATGTGTGAAAGTCTTTCGATTAGTTTTACTAGATTAGATGTGAATGAAATTGGCCTAATGTTATCCAAAGTAAACCCAGCTCCATGTTTCTTCAATAAAGGAATTATTTTCGCGATTCTCCACTCAGGCGCAGTCTACGAATGTCTAATGGAGCGGTTAACTATTGCAAGTGAATCTTGAGATGATACTTTATGGATTATTTTTATTACCGATGCAGTTATTCCACCAGGACCTGGAGCAGAATTGGGCAATAATTTCACTACTTGTGCTATTTTTGACGCTGTAACCTCTTTAAAGTCATCGCTGTTAACAGGGCACGGCGAGTGGTAAAAGATATCAGCCATGAAGCGGCTTTCCAGCCCTTGAGCAATATTTTCCAGAAAAGTAGGCAACTCACTTGACGTTGAAACTATCTATTCGAGGTTTGTTGATAGTGGGACTACTTTTTGGGATTTAAGGAAGTTGAATAATGATTTCCTGTGGCCAGGCTTTGAAAGGAACTTGGAACGTTGGCTATCATAGTTTTCCTTCGCAGCGGCAACTATTCGCTTGAAAATTGCAGCCGCGTATTTGTAATCACTCCAGTTTCTAGTGCACTGATTATAGAGCAGTTTTCACCACGCTGCTTTTCTTAACTTGTAATGACGTGAACAATCAGAGTTCCACCAATGATTCAAAGAGCGTTGTTTAGAGACATGAACTGTGAATTTAGCTTTATTTAAAGATGGTTTTATAACAGCCTTAAAGTTGATAACATTTCGCTCTTTATTCACCTCGGTTTGTTTTGACAAAGCCACACGTAGTGTCTGTTCAAATGTATTGAAATTGATGTGAGAAGTGGGCTGCCTGATTATTGAAGTCACGGGACATACAAGCTCAAACAATATAGGAAAATGATCGCTATTGGTACCCGAGTTTAAATATAGACCATGTAGAAATACAGAGGCTAGGACTACAGAAAGTCAGATCAATCGCAGAATGAGACTGATTGCATACAAACGTGGGGGTTCGCTGGTTAATGCATATGTTAAATTATTTTTAGCAACAATATCCCACAAGCCCTTTCCACTCATATCTGTTCTGAATCCCCATGAAGTGTGATGAAGATTGAAGTCTCCTACCATTATTACGTCTTTTCTGCAAGACGAAATCACGGTATCTAAAACACCAGAATTTTGAACAGCTGACAGAAAATAAGCGTTTACTAACGAAAAAGGAAAGTGTCTTAGAAGAGAGATATCTAATGTTAAAATTTCACTTGCTAAATTCACTATTTGACCTGTAACTTTTACCCGATGTGCAATTTTTGAAGAAATAAACACTGCTAAACAACCTCCTTGAGAGGGGCAGTCTAAGCGAAATGTTCGGTAGTTTTTACGATGAAAGATTTTTTCTTTAGAAAACCAAGTTTCTTGCAACACTATAACATCTAGGGAATGCTGATTACAAAGGCAAAATAAATCAGTAGTTGCGGAAAAAATTGTCCGGCAATTACACTGCAAGATTCTCAATCCAACTATTTTGAGGATATGCCGGCAGCATTCACTGCGTTCTGCAATAAGCTATATTTCGAAAAAATTCTCTTTTGATGCTATTTCTTTCTGATACTTTTTACTTTTCCCTTTAGGACTCACTGGAGATCCATGCTTTCGAGGCGACGCCCGTCGTTTCATTTTTTTTTGTGTCGAATTCCATTTGTGAGTCCTGCGAACCTGAATCAGAGCTTCAATCCAGATGTTCAATGGGGATTATTTCATGGCCACAGTTCGACGGACCAGCTCTGGATGAATATAACTCTTCAACAGGTGTTGTTATTAGGTGGCTGGGTTTAGAAGGCCCTGTTTCTACAGATCCTGCATTCACCTCATTCACCTTATTGCATTCACCTTATTGGCTTAAAATGTTCAACGCCCACAGGTGCCGCAACCGAGCGTCATCTTCATCGTCCTCTGGTTGAGGCTGATGGCGTGGCACACTTTCCAAACGTGCGCAATCACATCACACAAGCGTTTAGCGCATACCGTGCTTCTCAGAAAAGTGACAAAAATAGCACAGTGAATGCCGGTCTACCACCCTAAAATTTTCATTATTAATGCCGTAGTGGATATCAAGCAAGTGTGCTTGCAACAGTTACACAACGAGTGTTTAGAGAATGCTCTGAAAAGGTTGCTCTTCTAGCTCTCGCTGTGACTGTGGTGCACAGGCCTGGCATTTTTTCTGATCCAGTTATTTAACTGTAACTGGCAGCCGAATTGATTGTCATGCGTTTACTAGAGGGCAGAATTAAGAAAGGACCGATAATTTACTGGTGACTGAATAAACTGCCAAAGAAAGCCAGCTTTCCTAAAAAGTCACAGCTTTGCCGAAATAGGCGAAGCAATGAACGCGATAGCAACGATTCGAAAGGTCACGCGCAGAGTTGAAAGCAGATCGAAACATGCCCCGCGTTCCTCACGCACAAAACGTACTCACAGGTACGGGTACATGCGAATAAGCGTCTCATTTGTTACTTTGCTGCGTCTCAAAAGCGCGCACTTTTCGCAAACGGAGACTGCAATGAGTGCAGTGACCTTTGTGCACTAGGTAACTACAGCAGAATCGTTATAGGTAAAGCCCGAGTCCAGCCAAGGCATACGACCTTCCCCTTCCCGCCGGGCGAAGTACGCGTAGGAGATTAGAGCGGGCGCCGCCGCGCGATGTGGCGACGTGCGCTCTTCGCGCCATCTTGCTGGTGATGCTAAAAACACAATTCCCGCCGAGATACTCGTGAGCATCAGTAAGCGGGTGATATATGAGTAAGATGGCCGAGGTAGTTTTGGTGTAGCTCTGTGGTTAACGCCTCGATCGCTTTCACGACGCATAGGTCCCACGTTTGTTCCACTCACCAGGGTTGTTTTTTTTTCAGGATTTTTTCTTTCTTGCGTTTTCATATATATAGATACGTATACATATGCGGTGCATGACATCGACGCCGACGCCGGCGGCAAAATCCAGCCGAAAGTGTCCATATAATTGCTAATCCAATAAGAATAATATTAATTATTTGGTGGCACCCCCCCCCCCTCCACCCCCAAAAGAACAACAACAACAACAACATCGGCGGCGGCGACGCGCCGATCAGTTGGTGTCGGCGGTGGTGGCGGCGTAGCGGAAACTGTCGGCGGTGGTGCGCCGACGTCTCGGCGCACACCTCTAGTTTAGAATAATGTTCGCAGGTGTTGCGGGCGTAGCTTTAGTTGCGGGCGCCATATGAGTTTTTGAATAACGTTTGCTACACCTAGAGAAAAGTCTAGGCACTTTCGCCCCGACCGCAAAACCCAAATGCACGTAAGCTACGTACAGCACTTGGCAGGCCGCGATCACCGCACACAATTTCGTACTTTCTGCGTGAGGTCCACGAACGTTAATGGTGGCTCGCGCAACGACGCATGCGCAGCGACCACACCGCAAGGACCCGCGGTGCGCTTATTCTATAGGGAGCTTATTCCATAGGGAGAATAGCGCACCGGGAGCCCTTGCGGTGCGGTGGCAGCCACTGCGCATGTGTCGTAACGCGATTTGGCGTTCGCGTTCGCGGACCGCACGCAGAAAATACGAAATTGGGTGCGGCGACCGCGGCCCGCATGTGGCCCGCAAGCGCTGTTTTCGAGGATACGGTGTCGCTGTGATCGTGTGTTGCGGTTCGCTGCAAACCGCAACGCTGTTCTAGCTGTGGGCAAACGTTATTCTAAAACTCATATAGCGCCCGCAACGCCCGCAGCGTATGCAAACAGTATTTAAAAACGCCCTTATAATTCCCTACTATTTCGAGAAGTGGCGTAAAAAACGCGGACTCGCTTGTCTGTTCTTTAATCAAATAGAACTTGCTATAAAATCCTATTTGTTATGCACTTGTGCTTTTATTAGACATATCAGTGCTTGTGCCGTGACTGCTTAGTGAGTAAGTTTTTATTTTGTTAGGCATATAACGTATAACTTCAGGCAAGTACCGATTTCTCCTGCTTGTAGGCTTCACTGCAGAACGAGTTATTATTGTACTGAACAGTATATGCTTTGTGGTTCAACATAGCTGCACAGCCGTAAAGCTGACCATGGCAAATCGGTCATCTTAATTGGAGGAACGTTTGAATGACCTCCATCCGTTGAATCCAATCTTAGGGCTAGTGCAAGAACAGCGGTAGACAAGAATGCTTGTGAGAGAAAATATGGTTGCACACGTCCTTTTGCGCTCCACAATGGTGGAATCGCTTTGGTATTGCGACGAAAACTTAATAATTGCATGCTTTACGCCACAGGCTCTCACCATACCTTCATTAAATTACTGACACTTGGTAGCAATCGCGTTCACACAACATCCTCTATAGACTGGCCGACCTCTCCATATCGTCCAATAGCTTTACGCCTACGTCACCGCACATGACAGAGCGGCGCTAGCTCGAAACGGGAGACAGCTAGCATGATTGAATGGAATCGCAACACAAGCAAGCATATTCAAGGCACTATAGTACAGCAATGGACACTGACATTGTGTTCAACGCCAAGGAGTTTCCAAGATGAGACGTGAAAATTGTCGTTTTCGGGCATTTTTGTCCTGCTTACGGTGAAAACATTCCCTGCATATATTTCCATCAGCTCTTAATTTGCCTCTTCCTTTCTTCTTTGTGAGAACTTAAATCAGGCCTATAGTACATGCACTCTTGCAATGTTAAATCAAGAGCATGAAGTATATAACTCATGTACATAATGGGCTTCGAGTTTATATAGGTTTCGGTGCGTGACTTAATTCAAAGAGGATTCTCTGCACTCAGTGCAGTAAGATGACGAAAACCATGGCTTTTTATACAATTGGTCTAGTCACCATATCGTTAGTGTGTGGCAGTGCAGAGGAGGACACAGTCATAGGGTCATGGCGTTTGTCCCCACTTTATTTTGTTCGTGAGCCACGCCAAGGGGAGCCCCGCCGTGGTGGTCTAGTGGCTAAGGTACGCGGCTGCTGACCTGCAGGTCGCGGGTTCAAATCCCGGCTGCGGCGGCTCCATTTCCGATGGAGGCGGAAATGTTGTAGACCCGTGTGCTCAGATTTGGGTGCACGTTAAAGAACCTCAGGTGGTCGAAATTTGCGGAGCCCTCCACTACGGCGTCTCTCATAATCATATGGTGTTTTTGGGATATTAAACCCCACAAATCAATCAATCAATTCAATCAGCCACGCCAAGGGGAAGCACAAAGGACCGGGTGGGGCATCGGCACTAATCTGATGTCACCCCCGTGTGAGCTGGCGTAGCATCTCAACCAGCTGAGCCATGCCAACGATGCTTAGTAATTTTTCACAAGCTTTTATGTTTTTGACTCTTTCGGCGTAGTGACTCATCGTTTTCACTCATCTGGGATCGGCTTAGGGTGATTTGAATATTGTTGTTTCATTTTTTTAGTCGGTGTCAAGCGCTATTTAAAAGTTAAAAAAAAAAACGTTTTTGCAGTATACCTTTTCATGTGTTCACGTCTTAAAAGAAGTTTGGTGGAATGAAAAGAAAAAAAAAGGAAAGTAAGTAAATAACATAGAAGTGTACAAGCAGGGCACCGTCCCACTCATGGCCTATCCCCCTAGGTGGGTTGCACCAAGGTGTTGAGGAACCAACCAACCAACCAACCTTGTGAACACGCACTTTATATTGCAGTGTTCGTTAGCCATGAAGTGTTTTGTCAAGGCTCTGTTTTCGGCACCTCTTCAATAAAAACCTGTTTTGTGCTTGTGCTGGCAACCACGTGGCCACCATTTTCAAGGCCATGGTACCGATAGGGTGGCTAATAATGATTCTAATAACGTTGATACCGGATACCATAGGCATACCTGCGGTACAGTCTGGCAGTTCCGACAGGTGCACACGAGTTACTGCAGACACGTTGCTTGTGTTCCAATACTATTTGGCTTTAGAAGGTACACGATTTACCCTTTGTAAAGCTGCTGCAGCCATAAGCGATGCGTGCTAGGCACGCTTGAGCGTGCACACCGAGGAATTGTACGCCGATGCCAAACAGCGGTACACAGACAAAGTGCCTCTCGGCAGAGTGCGTTGACCCATACATTCTGACGAGCGAGGAGGCCTCATTTGACACCGGACTCGTTTTGAAAGAGAAAGGGCCTGATTTATGAAAGACTGCTTGGTAAGTACGACACGTTTTGTGACACGTGAATGACTCAGAGCCAAGAAATTTTCGGATGCTTGACTAATGGTTTGTCCACGAACCCTCGCTGAAAAGTGTCGTCACTGTGCGCGCAAAGGTTGGATAATCTGAAGTTATATTCTATCTGTAAGCGCCAAATTAAAGTTTACATATCAATTTGATACAAGTGCGATGTTTTGTGAATCTAGTTGAAGCTGCGAGCTTAACAGCACTTATGAACTTGCACGTGAGAACGCCGTCGCACGAGGCACATTAGATTCTGGTAGAGTGCACGCGAGACTAATCTTTCGATGTGGTTGCCTCACCCACAGCTTTGGTCAATAGAACGAAAAGTACCCGGGGCATAAAATTACTCATAAGACCAGGGTTACAAGCCGTATACTTGTGCTTTGACGCAAGTGTGCTGGGTCAGGCCACTTTAGCGAGAAGAACAAAAGTGTG
The DNA here is from genome assembly GCF_043290135.1 of Rhipicephalus microplus. Taxonomy (NCBI): domain Eukaryota; kingdom Metazoa; phylum Arthropoda; class Arachnida; order Ixodida; family Ixodidae; genus Rhipicephalus; species Rhipicephalus microplus. The sequence goes on along the minus strand of NC_134700.1, from coordinate 151,305,271 downwards.
TGCCTCTTATTCATGCTCGCAGTGTCCCACGCATGTATTATTATGGATATACCAACGTTGAGTACTTCGTTGTGTTGAGCTTTTCGCAGACGTGTTCTCCAAGAGCATTAAAACTGACTGCATTAGCTGTGTTATTGTGAGTTCTTTATTTTCGGGTTTCGTTCGCGCCTGATTTACTCAAAGCTGTCAGAATTTGATCTCAACGGAGTTTCTATTCGCTGGTGAACAACTCTCAAGCACTAACTCCCCAGCCTTGTTGCAATCAGCCTGGCGAAGACGGCTGAATCATTCGCCACAACGCTTCGCCACAACGTCTAGTGTACGGCTACATGACCGCGAATAACGTTCGGCAAGAAATAAAAGTTAACCGGTTTTGTGTTTTCAGGCTCGTCACTCTTTCATTTTGTGTGATGGTTGCGCACAAATGCGGAACAATGAAACGTGATACGGATGGTGGATGCAAAAAACGGCCCACCTTCGGTATCACGCAGCTAGAGGCACACAGTGTACGTGGCCCTAGTCATGGCGGCCGGAAGTGGTGCCTTACCCGCATGCTGTGCAGATATGCCGAGGCGTAGGCTGCGGCAGACACAGGATTGCTCGGAGGTGAATACCACCTATATATTGGTTTCATGAAACAACAATAAACAGTTGGTCGGTCGGTCGGTCGGTCGGTCGGTCGGTTGGTCGGTCGGTCGGTCGGTTCCTCAACAAATTGGCGCAACCCACCCAGAGGGATAGACCATGAATTGGACGGTGCCTTGCTTATTAAACTAAATAGATTCTTGAAGGAAAGAGTTCAATTAGTTAGGTATTACATGTAATAGGTTAAACTTGTAGAATTTCAAAAAACTTTGAAAGGAATGGCATAAACACGCACGCACACACACGCACACACACATGCACACACACATGCACGCACACATGCACACGCACATGCACACGCACGCACACACGCACGCACACACGCACACACGCACACGCGCGCGCGCGTCCATGTCTTAGTCCAGTTTAGCTGCGTTTACCATTACGCTCTTTTAGACTCTCGTGCCTGAAGGTTAACCTTAAATACCTATAACCGACTTGACCTGAGGTATGCAATCTTGTCGGTACATAGTGAAATTTGCACTGTGGCATTTTGTGCGAAAATTACGATTGCACTTTTGTTAATATTGAGTGCTAAGTTATGTCCTCTAGCCGCGTTCCCAGACTATTCATGCATGTCTGCAGAATTAGATAATGTAGTTGGTAGTCTGTGCCCTTTCTTGTCTCCCTTCTCGTTTTTCTTCAGCTTGCGCAGCAAGTCCAGTTGTAAAAGCACATTGCCTTTCAAGAGGAAATGCTTGTGGCGCCATCTCTCATAGAGAGCATGAGGTGCCCTGGGGGGCGCACGCGTTTGAGCCCTCTACCCCAATTCTAGAACACGGTACTTAGCACCATACACCTTTTTACAGGAGTAGAAAAAAAAACATGCAAACAAGCAAAAAAAAAAAACGCCATGTTGAGCTGCACGCGGGAACACAAAAGCTGAAATCGGAGTATGTTCTCTAGAATATTCTAGGGACCATAGTCAAAGCCTCGGCAGTGCCTTTTTGGGGAGTCACGATAATTTGCGCAGACCAGAAAGGACTATGGTGACGCTCGAGGAGCCTCTGAATTAAGTACGTGCCAAGCAGACGCTAACCCAGGGAGTCCAAGAGAAAAGGTCTACACAACGAGTATGCATGGCCACGCCGAGTAGCAGCACGCGTCATTACTGAGACTACAAAATCTGAGCGACCTGCAAACTGCATGCACGGTTGCATGAGAACGCTGAAGTTGCTCAACACGTGCTGACGAACATGGGATCGTTTTGTCACGAGAAGGCAGCGCCGCTTTCATGCATATGACTAACTCAGGCCTATGTTTACATTCTTTTGGGGTGTACTATTCTTTTGTTTAAAGAAACAAACAACATTTCAGTACCAACAAAAAATTATTGACCGCACGTACAGCGATCAACGCGTTCACATGACCGAGTACACCGAACCATAAATGTTCTTGCCGCCAGAAGCTCTAAATGTAATTTTTCGGGACTTTCAATAGCATGGTACAGAAGAACTTTTGTTTGGGTCCGTCCGGGCGTGAGCTCTTGCGTAGAGGACCTGTTTCAATGAAAATATTGAAAAATATTGGCCCCGTATCTGCATGTACTCTGCAAATGTCGTTGAAAGAGGATAGTCTTGCGTGTGGAGAGAGGGAAGAATTAATTTGATGTTCTGCGCAAGAAAATTGGCGAATGGCATTTTGGAGGCGCTGCGTTAGAGTGCCTCGAGCGTGCAGCGGAGGCGAACGAGCGCATCAAGTCACGTTACACGTGAGACATGAGCGCCATCTGGCAGTTTTCTCGACAAACAAAGCGCGTGACTCTGAGACGGGTGTGCGCGCCAATCTCAGAGGTGATAAGGTGAGGAATGCAAGGCGACGAGTAAATTCCACCACCATCGCGTCTTAGCAAAGCGTATAAAACACTCATCTTTTCGTGCGAGCGTTGCATTGTCAGCGCAGCGTGATAAGCCCCATGGTCCTTAAAATTACTTATGTATGCATTTTCTAGTAAAAGATGCACATGCAGAATATATACGTGGGTTGTTATGGTGTCGCAGACTTGCGAAATAATTGCTTAATAATTGACAATTGCACTGGTATGAACGCTAAACCCTGAGAAACGTTGGTTGGTACTGCGGATGGGGTCAGTCGTTTCAAGTACCAGGTGCAGTTAAGAGTGGACAAACAGACAAAAGTACAGACATACAAAAAAATTTTGCGTCGAAGGTCCCCAAGAAAGACTATCGTCTTTACTAGAAGTCCACCTTTCATGAAAAAAAAATAGGACAGACTATTTTTGAGTCAATAGAACAGTGAGTGAGTTCGTCGGTTTGTGCGAAACCTTATTGTGGTCGTGCAAGGCGCGCGATAGCGTGCCGCGGGCGACTCCCACGTCGGGACCGTCAGGCCAAGCCATTCGGCCGCTCCGCAGGCCTGCTGGACGGCCCAAAGTCAGTCGGCCAAGAGGAAGCTGCGTAGGACGGCCTCCCACCTGACCGAAGTAGTGTCGGGGTTATTGTACATTGCCTTGCACTCCCAGAGCATCTGGGCCAGCGTGGCTACGTCCCCACACGTGGGGCAAGCGTCAATTGTATACCACGTCAAGATTAATAGCGTGAAGGGAGCTCAGGTTAGGGTACGTGTCCGTCAGCAGTAGTCTGAGCGTAAGGGCCTGTGGCCTAGTAAGTTTTGGATGAGAAAGTGGGTGTAGTCTTCTTGCGAGGTGAAAATGAGTGAGTGAAACAACTCTATTGACGCTCCGGAATAAAAAGGGAAGGGGTAGGGAAACGTCTGAGCACAATAGAGTCATTAGCACAGACAATCTCTCCATTAGTGGAGTCATCTCATTCCATGTTTTGGGCGGTTGTCAGCCCCTTCAGTAGCCAACGAGAGCCTTATTTTTGATAATTCATTTTAGTCCTTTAATAATTGTTAATACTCTATTATCAATAAATAGAATAATTACATTTTCTTGTCCCGCTTCTTCCGTGCTCCACCCTGCCTTCAGTGATCAATCTTCTTCGTTTGCGCGAACCAGGAACTGTGGCCGCACGATGACCACAACAGCCGCAGCAATCATCACCACAACAAAAGCGCGTGCTGGCACAGCAGAAGAAGAAAAAGACCAGCTCAAGACTGGCTCGTTCTACGCTCGCTCTGCCCTCGTTCACGAAAGAGAACCGGCCATCCTTCGTGAATAACTCCCCAATTCCACCACAGTGAAGGTCCCACAGCCATTGAGACCGCCTCCTCCAGCGCCAGGCGCGAGGACGAACCATTGACCAAGAGGACGCGAGAAGAGCCCGCTGTAGCATCGCAACCTTCCCCTCCCACGAGTACAGCGGCGAGACACACCGTGCCTTGTTATGGCTCATCGGGAGCTGAAAGCCGGAGGCTCGCCCAAGGGCGCAGTGACGGGTTCAACGGGTTCGAGGAAGCCGACCGAGGAGCCGAGCAAGAAAAGCAAGCACGCGACAAAAACCAACTCAGCGCCTCAAGGTCCCAGTGAGGTGAGCCGAGTACTGGTAGCACTCATTATGCTCGATTTAAATGTCACCGTGTCTGGTATGCTAGTTTTACTTCACCATTGTGTCTGTTAGTAGAGGCGCTCGCACGCCAGCGTTCGTGCGCCCTAATGTATTCCTTGGTTTAAGTTTGTGTCGCGCGCTGCTGCTGAGGATCAAAGGTCACGTACAAAGAAATAGCGTGGCTGATATCTTTTTCGTCCGGCGGTGGAATGCTCGCAAACGATCAAAGGCACCTGTTTTTTCAAGAACTTATTCAATTATTTTTGTAAAATATTCTGACAACTAATTTGTCCTTCTTGGAAATAATTTCATGCTGTGATGTTGTACATATTCAATACAACTTTTAACTATAGCCAGGGTCATCAATTTTATACCAGTTTGATTTCTTAAGGCAAATTTTCCGAATATTTTATAAATTGGAAGTGCTGTGGCTAATTGCTTGTGACGCTAAAAAATTCCACCGTCGGTGGTGTGACGACGAGTGGTATCATGAGTAATTTTATGCGCGAACAAGAAAAAAAATTCTAGGGCTTTTTATTTGTTTGACACAACCCTAATAAAAAGCAGAAGATAATGAAGCCGGAGAAAGTATATAGGAAGTGTTAATTGTGCCATTTCTTTGAGTGTATTGAAATATTTGTGATATAGCTGTGAAGACCAGTGAAATGGATGAAAAGGCAGCTTGCCAGTGGAAGGAACCAAACCTGCGACCTTTGTAAGCGTCTCGCGACAGCGCTGTCCTTATCGTTAGTTAAAAGGAATGGTTGGTAAAACTTTTTGCGGGTTTAGCCTCCCAGAGCGACTCAGGTTATGAGAGGTGTAATGGAGGACTCCGCATAGTAAGACCCCCTGAGTTCGTATACTTGGGGTGGCTGTGTGCTCCAAGTTATAACTTGGAGCACACAGTAGCAAAGTCACTTAATTCTGGTAAAAGTTCCAGAGAAGCTCTGAACATCTGCAGCGGATGTTGTGTACAGGAATATCAACGGATCTTTAAGTCAAATAAAGTTATGTAATGAGACGAAATATGAAGGCAGTTCATTCCAATTCTCGATAAACAAGATTAAAACTGAGTGTAGATTTGCTAGCTAATGATATAATAAAAACAATAAAGGCATATAGTGTTTGCAAAGGTGCTCAAGATTCACAGCTACGTTTACGGGAAGTACAATGACCGAGAAGTGGGCGATAACCCAAACGCTCAACACTGTATCCAGGCAAAACTCTCCAAGTCAGTGTTAGTCTAGATCAGTGGTTTTCAGAGATCCGTGAAGCCATTTTCGGGGCTCCACAAACCACCCCCTAAAGCCCCCCCCCCCACAAAAAAAATGCAAGTTTATTTAAAAACTAAATGTTCCATGTTTCACATACTATGTTTCACGGCATGGTACATTTGTGTTGTGGCTGGGCTTACTTGTGTTTCTCCTTTTCCAATTGAAGTTTGTAAAGATTTTGTTGCCGCTTTCTAGGACATATGCACAAAAGCATAATTTTTCTAGGCTTCCATATTTGAAGAGAAAGCATAGCTTGACCAAAGAGGATTAAAAATGCTGTAGTGGAAGCTCCGGCAATGCCTTGCCAGCAGAAGTGAAGCCAGCTTTTGCTACTGCCAAGGTGGCGGAAACATGCTCTTTTCTGGTAGTGCTCACTTACAGTTCAAGTGTCTTTGATATGTTAATGTACACTCTACGTTGGTTATATATTAAAAGGTAGTTGGTCACGACGAAATCAGACACGGAAATGAGTACGGGTGACTGAACTTCCCAAAAACATTGCCTCCGGTTAGAGGCTCACTAAGAAAAACTAGTAACCTTGAGACGCACTTTGTGAACTTCGTGACCCATACACTTTTCCATACTACCCTCAACTGTGTTCGTGTTTAATTGTGTGAGTGCGGCTCTCGCGGACGCGTGCGTCCAGGGTTTTGGCGGCGTCCTTTCGGCGTCTCAACCGCATGCTGATTCCCCGGGGCATCGGCCGAGAAGACGCCGACCCCCGGGAGGATAGCGTCGAGGCCAGTATGCACCCCGCCAAAAGAACATTGTTTGACGTTAACCGTTCCTGAAGGCGCGGTCTCCGTCGTTGAGATCATCGAATGTTTCAAGAGACGACCGGTAGGTGGTGGTGGTGGTGGTGGTAAAAACATTTATTTCAGAAGAAGTCTACTAGAGAATGCCGACTTCCGGTAGAGAAGGGGTGTTGTTCCTGTACCACCTCGCCGCTTTGAAATTCTTGGTAGCAATGATGACGGCGGAAAAAAACCACCAAGCCCATGGTGAATAAAGGTTATGCCCTTCAGAAGAAAACTGTTCAAGTGGATGTGTCGGCCCACCAAGTGTGTTCGTGAGTGTGTACAGGTTGCCGCCGTACGTACCCGATGACGCAGTCGTCTCTGCTTTGCAGCTTTTCGGCATAGTACGTAGTATAACATATGTTACTCTGCAACGACGTCAGTCTACATTTACCGGTACACGAGTGGTGAAGATGGAAATGGCAAAGCCCGCGCCGAACTTCATTTCAATCCATGAACACCTCGTTATGGTGGAATACCGTGGCATGCGTAACGTCTGTGCGTGTTGCCACAATGAAGGCCACATGGCCGTGGCCTGTGTAACACCTTTTTGTCATAGGTGGAGCGCGTACGGACACGCTGTAGAAGAGTGCACTGAAGCCTGCAGAATGTGTGGAGGTGAATACACGACCAAAAAATGATTCAAGCGCAGATACTACGTAGATGCAGCTCAGAAGACGCTGTCACCGAGTGTCCAGGACTTTCCAACAATTGAAAAATCCTCTTCAAGCTCCTCAAGTGTGGCCAAGCAATCTAAACATATGAAGTACTGCGTCTTCAAAAGAAAACGACACGAGTCAAGACACCAGACCACTGGGATTAAGAGAGCCTGACCAATGATTTCGTATACGCACGTGCAGTCGGTAGACGCTACTCGTGTCAAGCCAGCCAGTACGCCAGACGGGGCAACTACAGATGAACAGCCCGCTAAGACGCAACATGAACACCCAAATGGGAGTTCCACGGAAACTTCCAGTGACCTATCTTCTCCAGTAGGCAGCATCGAAACTCGACATAGCTGCAGCGCATCAATTGCGTCAGAGAAGCGCCAAAGGCCATACGATCAGGTACCCATTACACGAGGCATCACAAAAAAAAATGGCAGCATATCCACGGAGTGAATGATGGGGAGTGGGGCGAAGCATTCGTCCGTCCATTCGTTCTTGCTTCCGTCCGTTCCTGCGTACGTCTCTGTAACCGTCCATGCGTCCATCCACCCGTCCGTGCGTGCGTCTGTTCGTGCGTCCGTCCCTGCGTTCGTCCATGCATACGCGCCTGCGTCCGTTCATGCCTCCATCCATGCATCTTTCTGTGTGTCCGTTCGTCCATATATTCAGCACTCCAAGTACAACCATCTCGCATCTTTTCATCATTAATCCTTCATAAAAAATCACCGCCATCCAGCGGATAGTTCAAGGACTAAACGGGAGGTGGCACATGCACACTTCCTTACGGCTTGCGCTTCGGGTTTACTTCCCACCCTTAACCAGCTCGAGTTCATGGTATATACTAGTTCACTGCATTCAAGGCTATGTGGTCCAACGCTAGCTAAACCTTTCTAAACTAAGGAGGTTACACCCAGCGAGTATAACGTAGCAACCCTTTCTTGTCAGATCGTGCTCAATGTACATGCAAATAGCTGCTAATGGGGATCGCAGCGTGCGCGTTACCTAAAGGCCGAATGCTCCTGTATCTCATTCCCCCTTAGCAGCCATTAACATGTGAAATGAGCACTATCTTTTATTGTTTAACAACGCACAGAAGAAATCTCTCACCGGAACCACCTTGGAGTTCAAAATCGTAAGGACCGCTATTTCAGGTATGTGCCGCTGGTGCTTACGTACTGCGAGAACGCACAAGCCACGCCATAAGGAGCTTCACCCCTAAAAGCACTGCTTTGATTTCCTCTGCCACGACAGCGACAGATGGCAGTGACAGCACACCAAACGCTAACCTTGGAATGTCGACTACATTGAAGAACATAAACGCTACGCCTTCGACATTGAGCCGACCACGAACGCGGAGCAAACCGGCGGACACAGAGGTTTCTACCAAACCCGCACGATTTAAAGCTGCATCGAGTCCTTCGGGTTAACAACGCGGCTTCGCTCGCAGGATTTCAAGCTGGACGGTTGTGCCCTCGCGATCTCCGACTTCAGCGTAGCTCCCGCCGACTGGTTCGCCCTCCGCGGTCTCCTGACGCCGTGTAGCTCTCGCATTGTGGCACCCCGCCCTTGGACTGCTTCGACCGGATCCCCACTTTCCTATCTCCTTCTTTTTTCCTCTCGTTGGCTGTCTTCTTCTGCTTCTACTTTCCTTCTATTCTTTTTATCCCTCCTTCTCCCCACCCCTATAAGGCACTGCGCCGTGTCGCCTGAAGGCAGACAGAAATTAGGTGCCTTTTTCCTCTTCGCTCTCTCCTTTCTCTTTCCTCTCTTCGCTCAAGTCTATTATCCCCCATTCCCCTTCCCATGTGAACCACTGCTGAGGTGTCGCACTTAGCTGCAGACAGTTGCGGGGTTCACTTTTCTTTTCTTTTCCAATTTTAAGAACCACTTCCCCCGGGTTAACAACGCCGTTCCATGGGCCAGGCAGCGGGAGCAGCGGCAGCGACTCCGCTAGTCAGGGAACATTTAGGAACCCCGCGTTGGATCACCACCACGGCAAACGTCACCAACTGTGAGTGACGACGATATCTACTTTTAGCATTTGGCTCTCCTCTCTCTTACCTTTCTTTCCTTTAAGTAACCTCCTCGCCTTTATTTCAACAATGGTATCACTTTCTTTTATGTCGTTCAATGTTCGCGGTTTCCAAAATCCGGTGAAGCAGCAGGCAGTACTTGACCTCGCGCGGGCGCATCGCGTAGACATGCTCTTTTTGCAGGAGACAAACTTTCGTACTAAGCTTGACGTTGCGGAGTTTCAGAAAAGGTTTCATGTAGAGGCCTTCTTATCACTCCAGATGCGCGTGCACGTGGCACAGGAGTTGTTTTCATGAACGCAACGCTGAGGAGGGGTGCTCACTGTCTTGTTGACACCGAAGGCCACATCATAACAGTAGATGTGGTACTTAACTGCAAACGAGTCAGATTTAATTGTCAACGTATATGTGCCCGTAACTAGGTCAGAAACGAACGGGTTCTATAAAGGTGTGAGAAATTTTTCGATCGAGCCGATATCATATGTGCTTGTCGGAGATTTCAACTGCGTGCTCGATACTACACGACACGTCAGGGGTCCCAGCCAAGGCGCCAACAATTTTTACGCCAGAGAACTACATCAATTAGTTCAAGATTTCAAGCTGACAGATGGGTCTCTACATGGATTCGGGTTCATCACAACCCGCGCTTGTGGCATTCACCAAAGCCGAATCGATAGAGTTGCCCGAAGACTTTTTAGTGAACCTACAAGCATGCGAGGTGGTCAAGCTTGCGCCAAGCCAGCAGAAACTCAGCGATCACGCTCTGTTACTCTTTACGTTCAACGTGAGCACAACAACGAGCATCCACAAACCATGGAGGATGGACCCCACTATAATTCACGATGACGAAAGCATTTCCGTACTTCAAACTGAGCTGGCGGCATCACTGGCAAAAGCGGGTTGCATAACCCTGACTACATGGGACCACTTAAAATCTCGCTAGCGCCTCATATTCAACAGGCGGGAAAAGCGCGCCACGCTCGCCTCACGGCCAAGATGAATGAGATTCCCTGACGCATTCAAATTATTGAAAGATGTGGGTCAACTACCTTCGCTATGCTTGAATACCTTGTAGCGCAAAAAAATTAAATATCAAAATCTTCAAAGCAGAGGTCTTATACTACAAGGCTCGCAAGAGAAATACACGTTTCGACAGATGAAATTGAAAACTTGACATTTGCCCAAAGAAACCGCGATCGTCGATGCCAGCCCCACTACATCAATGAGGCGCTGATAGAGGATGGTACCATTGTTAATAACCCGGATGAATTTAAAAAGGTTTTCTGAGACTATTTTGCAAAACTGTTTACTGCAGACGATGACGCACAGGACGACGAGTTTACTGCCTAACTCTCAGCCTTTTGCGAAGGTTCGCCATCGCTATAGACTCGGAAGACAATTTAGTATTATATGCAGAATCTGATAAAGAAGACGTATGGTACGCCCTGAAATTAGTGAATACGTCCACGTCACCAGGCCCATACGGAATACTTACGAGATTTTATTTACGTTTCTTTGATATCTTGGGAGATGCGATCACCGATCTCGCGAATATTTTGTTGCGTGATGACCAAAAAACGCAGTCCTTCTGCGAAGGAAGGGTGATTCTATTGCTGAAAGAGGGTATGGAGCCATCCGATCCTAAATCACGGAGGCACATTACCCCTCCAAACACAGACTATAAGTTAGTAGCCACGCTGCTATCACGGCGTCTGCAGCCTCTCTTGAAAGCGATTGTGTCCCCCTTGCAGCAATGTGCAGTACTAGGACGTTCCATCTTCGTAGCTCTTACAATGATCAGAAACCTCTTCGAATATGTCAAAGAAAAACAGATCTCAGGAGTATACATTTCTCTTGTAAAGGCCAAAGCATTTCATAGGGTTGAACATCGGTGTCTTTTCGCTATTTTGCGCATCTTTGGCCTCCTAGAGCAGTATGTGCGACTGGTAGAAATACTTTATCAGGATCCATCAAGCTGTATTTATTTCAACAATGAAGTGACTAGAAGCTTTGCTATTCAAAAAGGGGTGAGGCAAGGCTGTTCGTTGTCGCCGTTATTATTCATTTTCTCTCTAGAGCCTTTGATTAGAAAGGTTGCAAACTGCGAGCGCATAGTGGGTTTCCCGATTCCAGGCAAAGAAAACTTCAAAATTGTCGCATACGTCGATAATATTTCGGTATTTTATCGTATTTTGTCTAGCTATAGTACATTCCTTGACATTTCTGGGTTTTCTTATCTGTCTGGTGCTCTTTTAAACACCACCAAAAGTAAGGCATTGCGCTTTGCAGGCTTCAAAGAACTATTGCCAGGAAACTTAGAATACGTTCAAGCTGATAAGGTGTTAGGCGTTTACTTTGAGGAAGGAGATGTCTCAAAAAGGACCTGGGATGATGTGCTTAGGAGATCCACTGATGTCATAGCAGCAGCCACTCATTCTAACCTGTCACTAACGACAAAAGCAACAGTCATCAAGACACAGTCATGCGCTTTTGCGTTTTACATAGCACACAACGCCCTTCTACCTCGCCGTGTTACAGGACGCCTCGCCTCCATGGTGGGGACCTTCTTCTGGGGAAGATAACCAGCGAAGGTACAGAGGAAATTTTTACAGCTTCCCATAAACCGCGGAGGCTTGAGCATCCCAGACATACCAACATTGACGAAAGCACTGGCTGCAAAAACAACACAGAAGCTGTTGGATGACAGCAAGTACCCCGGGTACAGGCTCTTGATGTACTGGAGCAGTACACTAAAATGTACTTTCATGGCCAATACGTACATCAAACTACGAGCGAAAGTTCCGCTTAACTTTTGCAGAGCTGCCATTCGCTTAAAATGAACAGTGGAATCAATAGGTTCATGCACTCTGGAAGATGTTTCATCGCAGGAAATAAGCGAAATGGTGAGAAGTAGCACACTGAGCAAAGAGGAAGAAACAGCATCCTGCACGAAAAAATGGAAAGGATGGCGTTGAAATCGCGTACCTAACCAGGTCCGCGAATTTGACTGGGTTGAGAAGATGGAGGGCATTGCCTTCGCGTGAACGGATAGCACAATGGGGAGTCGTTTCAAATGACCGCCGCCCAAACTTCGGCAAACGAGAGATGGCCCAACATGCTCTTTTAGGGGCGAAGCTCTTTATAGCGGCACGCGTTCGTCCCCCGTAGTATTTAACAAGTATAACATTTTGACCTCCAAGGTGGTGCCGGTGAGAGACTTCTTCCGTGCGTTGTTGAACGATAAAAAATAGTGCTCAATGTACATGTCAATGGCTGCTAATGGGGAATGAGAGACAGGAGCATTCGGCTTTTAGTTAACGCGCTGGCTGCGATCACGACTAGCAGCCATTGGCATGTACATTTAGCACTATCTGACAAGAAAAGGTTGCTACGTTATACTCGCTGGGTGTAACCTTCTTAGTTTTAGAAAGGTTTATCAAGCGTTGAGCCGCAGTGCCATGAATACAGTAAACTTGTATATACCATAAATGAACTCGAGGTGGTTGAAAATGGGAAGTAGATACGAAGCGCAAGCCGTAAGAAAGTAAAAGCCGGATTCTCCGCCTCTCATTTCTCATTAGCAGCCATTGGCATGTACATTGAGCACTATCTGACTGGAAAAGTTTGCTACGCCATACTCGCTGGGCGTAACCTCCTTTGTTTTCGAAAGGTTTAGCGAGCGTTCGGCCGCAGTGCCATGAATACAGTGAACTAGTATATACCATGAACTCGAGGTGGTTAAAGGTGGGAAGTGGACCCGAAGCGCAAGCCGTAAGAAAGTGTGCGTGTGGCACCTTTCGTTTAGTCCTTGGAATGTCCGCTGGATGGCGGTGCTTCTATATGGGGCATATATGATGAAAAGATGCGAGATGGTGGTACTTGGAGTGTTGAATAAATGGACGAACGGACACATAGACAGATGCATGGATGGACGCATGAACAGACGCAGGGGCGGCTGCATAGACGAGCGCAGGGACGGACACAGGAACAGACACACGCACGGACGGGCTGATGGATGCATGGACGGTCACACTGACGGACGCATGGACGGACGGAAGCAAGAACGAATGGACGGACGAATTCTTCGCCCCACTCTCCATAATTCACTCCGTGGATATGCTGCCATTTTTTTTTCAGTGCTCGGTGGTTAGGGGCGTCTGGCACATTGTACAACGCCTCTTTGGCTTTCGCACGGCGCACATGGGAACAGAGCGTGTGCTGTTTGCAAGACTGGTCTTTACAGTAACTTTGTACGCACTGTGTTGGCGACGCTGTTTAGCGGAAGTACGGCAAGAGCCACAAGGAGGGGCCTATACCGCACTACCGGAAATACGGCTCATTGTGTGGAATTACCTAGAGCAGCAGCTGGAAACGCATGGCGAAGAGGCCTTCCTTCGACGATGGCACACTCGTTTCTTCAAAGTAAGAGAGGGACAGCTGTGGTTTCCAGTTGTCCCGTACTAGCCATGCGCCGACTCTAGTACGCATGCATATGTGTTATCATGTAAAATGTGATTAACTTGATTCATTTTAACTTTACTTTGACTTGTAACATATCGATAAATAGTGGTCAATTAGATTTTGGTGCTCATTTGTAAGATGTGTACTGTCTTTAATTGTTTTCGATGTTTCGTTTGTGTACGTAGAAGCTAAGTGTACAATAAGCTTCCCTTTTTTAATCACTGTACGGTGATAGTTTATCATGCACCTAGTAAAAAGGCCGCCGCAGCCACCATCTTGCCAGAGGCCCGGCTTCACTCCTGGGCAATGATTTCCACTCCATCGATTTTTTTAAAATCCTACTTAAGATTGCCACAGGTAGAATGTGGCTGCAGACCACAGAGTTTACTGCCAAGCCACCTAGATGTAATTGGCGCGAGACTTTAGCTTAACCAATCTTTTCAAAGAAGAAATAAAGTGCACCAATTTCATTCTGCACGTTGTATCAATTTATGACCCCCTCCCACATTTCCCGTGCTGCAAGAGATGGCTATCACATCCACCGATCCACAAGGGGTTTCCGAAACATCCATAACTGAGATCCACTGGTCTTTACACTTAAACTTAAAATTGCGTCAACGTCATGTCAACTTTTAAACAAAGCCGATCACGGTTTAGTAACTTCACGCTAAACTTTACGGCCATTTTTGTGTATCAGAAATATTCAGGATATTTGAAAACACGCTTCTCCGATGCAGGATGTGGAGAAAGCGACCGCCGTACCTCACACTCGCCGGTCCGAGGATGTTCGTCCTACCCGATCCATCGTTGAAGTGGAAGCCACTAAACAAAACGCTTGTCCTAACGTCGAGGCCTCCAAAGGAAAGTTTCTCACCACGCTCAATATTCGCAGAAAGAAGTCAATGGTTGACATCGAAGCCAAAAGGAAGGCCCTTAGCGACATGCGCAGTCGGAAGTCCATCACCGAATACGAGTCCAGACCAGGCCGACTGTTTGTGAGTAAACTGACCCGCTTCGTTTTACAACTTACGTATCGTGCCGCGCAAAGTTGTATCTCTTGTATTTCTCTTTGGTTGTCGAGCTAAGTATTGCGCACATGATTTTCACGACACGGCCGAACTGGACCACTCGATGCTTTGCATGTGAATGAATTTGTCGTGCAATCGTTTGGAGTGGCCGGTGTTAACGCCGCGAGACGCCAACAGAATCACGGTGGTCTCACTTCGTCCATTTCTGACGAGCGACACATGAAACGGGAGCACTCATCACGTTGGCGTCGGCAAAAAATTGGCGAAGATATTGATGTTCTTTCCACCTTAAATATGGAGGGTGCCCCAGGTAACTTTAGCCAGAGTTTAAAAATATGCCGGCACACGCGATTATGATGCGACCAAATGCATTTTGCTCACCGTTGCCTGGATTTAGTCAGACTATTTTTTTGTTCTCAAATATTGTTTATATAGATCAGTTTAATTAATTAACTTTTCAAGAAACGAAGATAGAAAAAAAATTCGAAAGAGAATGTTGTAGATTGGTTTGCAAAACTTCCGATTAGACAGTTTTGAACATTATATGTGTTAGGTATTAGTGTTTTTCTGTGAATTACAAATGCCTGCAAAATACAATAATACCACGTGACAAACCCACTGGTGTGCGAGTGCGCACAATAATTCTAGTGCTCGATAACGTTCTGCGTACGAACGACAACAACATTCGCCCTATTGTGCTGTTTCGGCAGGGTAGCAACGATGGTGGTGGCTTTACGATGAACACGTTTTGCTATTGGCACCAAAACGATAACTGCTGTGACTGCTTATCGCTGTCATGAACCGGTGCGAGGGAAGCGTGCCGTACGTACGCGGAACGTTGGGGAGCACTAGAATCGTCGTGCGCACTGACGCACGAGAGGGTTTGTCACGTGGTATTTTTTTTGTACCTCGCGGGCATTTTCAATTAGCTGAAAAACACTAATACTTCAATGGACGTTTTCCAAACCCCTCAACAACTTTTTTATTGAAATGTTTTATCTATCTTTGTTACTTCAAAAGTTAGTTAAAATATCTGATCTAATTAAACAATGTTTGACAACACAAAAATATTCTTACTAACTTGTAGCGTAACAATATCCTGATAACTCAAGCGGAATTCCAAACATCACCGTCGGGTACATGGGTGCAGTACAGTAGACAAAAGAGATACCCTAGAATCCCCCCCCCCCCCCTCTCATCAAATTCTGCTGGAGAGTAATGTTTCGCTGAAAACTTCCGATGGAAAAAGGCGCTCTTTTTTTTAAAGTTGTCAAGGTTCAACCGCTCCTACGTGGAAATTATTGCCACCATGTCGCCATTAAGGGACACCTCGAATAATTTTGTGACAAAATGTTTATCAACCACCTCTTTTGATAAACAAAAAGTTTGTTGGATAGCAACACAATAGAAATTAGGAATGGATGCAAACAAATAAAGAAATTCTGCTTACAGCACGATAAAGTTGATGCATAGCTTGTAGCTGTAATTCTGCTAAGAACGAGAAAGCCAGAAACTTTCACGTGATCTAGACAGCCACAGTGAGATGTCACTTCAAAACGCCTACGGATGGCTCTTTGAGTCACTGGTAATTAGGTAACAGAAATTGTACGTCACCAACGAAGAGATCCCAGTTGGTTATGATAGAGTTTACGGCACAAGGCGTGCAAGCTTGTTGTGTTTTTGTTTAGCGTAATACAGTTCTTTCGGTGGTACTCTATAACTGAGACACTTACTTATTAGCATGCTTAACAATAGCAGTATGCCTAAAGTTGTTCGCTTAATGATAGTTCATACTATTGGTCTGTGTATCCTGGAATGACTTGATAAATTTCCAAAACTGCTACACGAGAAAAATTGTTTCCCTAAGTGATAAATAGGGGAGGCTTACAGCAACTCTAAATGACTGCAGAAGGAATGTATTTAGTTTGTAATTTCTTGTAACGCTTGAAAATTACTGCTGTTCATCGAAAGCGACATTTTCTGTCACATGAGTGCACGAAACACTTTCACATTTGATTTTGGACTAAATGCGTAGTATCGACACCAAGCAACTTTTAAGAAGACTGTTGCTTTTGTTGTTTGTGAACAACTTCTTTTTGATAGGTTAACTGATAGCTGGCTCGCAACTACGCTAGATGGACGGGCTGGACGTCGGCTATGCTTCATTTGTGCTCTGTTTCCGTTTTTGCGTGGCCCTCGGGTACTGGGGTGTTTTGGCAGTCAAGGTAGTGAATACATTAGCTAGCTGCTGTTGTGTCATTTATGGGGCTTGAGAGTGAATCGCGCCCTGCACTCTGTTGTATTCAACACTGATCATATCACCCCGCCGCGGTGGTCAAGTGGCTAAGGTACTCGGCTGCTGACCCGCAGGTCGCGGGTTGAAATCTCGGCTGCAGCGGCTGCATTTCCGATGGAGGCGGAAATGTTGTAGGCCCGTGTGCTCAGATTTGGGCGCACGTTGAAGAACCCCTGGTGGTCGAAATTTCCGGAGCCCTCACTACTGCGTCTCTCATAATCAAATGGTGGTTTAGGGACGTTAAGCCCCACATATCAATCAACACTGATCATATCATCAGCCAGGCTGGCTTTCGATTTGTTCTTGGCTTGAACAGAAGCTTGACTTCGTTCGTTTTGCGCTGGTGTGGTAAAAACGTGTAAAACAGCTGCGCATATAATCGTGCTCCAGATTTTTCACGATAAATATTATTTTCGAGGATACACGCATGTTACATGCAAGCTTATTAGAAACCTTAACTTCTCCCATAGCCACGGCTCACGGGGGCTAAACATCCCTTTAAAATATTATGTTTTTTGTCCTGCGACAGCAAGCTGTGAAAACGACACCCCATGTCACCACATTTTATTTTTTTATTGACGTCAGATTTGCCGTGAGACAGAAGTATGATGTCGCACACATCTTGAGCGATCACGCAGCTGCACCCCTTTATTAGCATTTGTACCTTCAGTGTGGCTGCTTTATTATAGCATGAAATCCATCGCCGTAGTACGCTCGTTTGTCATAGGCCAAATATACTTTTTTAGCAGTGATAAATGTGTATTATTGTTTGAATCGGTCCTCTTAAATCTGGATAATGAAGTTATTTATATACAAAAGAAGTGCCGAGACAAACGCACATGCATGCATGCTGGTACTGTCTTGAATTAGCTTGTGTATATTTCTGTGATAAATTCTAGAAATCATATACGCGCCTTTTCGATTTGGCAAATGATGAGTGACAATTCGTCGTCTTCCAGTCATACAGCACCTTTTGTACTCTGGGCTGTGAAGGTGAAAGTTTTGAAACCAATATAGTGTTTTAGGGTATATATGTATAGCGACGCGGAGGTATATATAGATGACAGGGTGAGTTAAGTTTTATGACGTTGCTAGGATATGCATATAATGCCTGTATTCATTAAAATAAGTATTTGCTTTTATGGGGACATTATGTGACAAGTGAGGAAGGCACTAATATAGTAAGGTTGATGATTAAACATTCCTAACAATTTATCCAAAGAAAGTTGAAAACCTTAGTAAATAAGAGAAAGCAGACATGGCGAAACAGCTAGACATACCCTGTTTACTCGAACGTAAAGCGAGCTTTTGCCTGATATTTGTTACCTAAAGTCGACCCGCTTGTTGCAATAGAACACCATAATACAATGTTTTCTTCCTGGATGCAACGCAAAGTCACTCGTCGTGTCACAATCGAGTAAATGTGGTTATTTGTCAGTGCCTGTGTCGTCTGCGTTCTCCCTGTCGTGTTCTGCTTTGTGCAAACTAAACCTCACACGCTCGTTAAACCAGATACCAACGAGACACTTTTATGCTTGTCAATTATTAACGTATGGTGATGCCATTCCAGAACCTTGGGCTCGGTGGAGCAAGCTTAAGGAGGACAGCGCCGTCAACACACGAGGAAGCGTCGGCACGGCGTCGAGATCAGCTGGTGCTGGCGCTGGCCGTGTTTTTATCTGTGCTGCTGGCGTGCGCCCTGGCTGTTCTGCTCTTCTTGGGACACGTCAAGAAGGTCGGATACTGCATCTCGGACGCATGCATCGAGCACGCCAAGAGACTATCGGCCACGATAAACACAAGCCACGACCCATGCGTCGACTTCTACGCTTTCGTTTGCGACGGTTGGCAAAAGGGTTTTTCCGACATATCTGTACAGGGCAAACTAAACCAAGACGCCACGACAGACACGATCAAAGAACTCGAAGCCGACATTTGGAAATTCGGAAGGCCGAGCCGAATGTACGGCAAGTGTCTGGAGCCGCAACAGAGCGATATTTATCACAACATTTTCTGGCTCAACACTTTCATGCAGGCTGTCAACCTGGATTGGCCCTCTAGACAACCCGATGCCTCTAAAACACGTCCGCTCGAAGTTATGATCAATATGGCGGCCAATTACGACTTGAATTTTCTGTTCAGGCTAGAGATCGCTACCAATGCAAGTACGGGCAACGTCCTAATATTCCGGAGGCGTTACAACGGCGTAATCTGGAGTGATCGTGTCCAGAATCCAATGACGTTGGTGGACTACGCGCGACTGGCCAGTGAACAACTCAAGGAATTACAGCTAGTAGAATACGTCGACTACGAGCCCTCTCTGCTGCAGAAGTTGGAGAAGTCATTCACCTACGTCAACAGCCAAGAATTTCAAGGCGAGCAGACGTGGTTTGTCCTAGGAGACCTTGACCCCCGGACAGAGAGCATAGAACCTGGACTGTGGCTAAAGGGCCTCAATAACGCATACAGCAACCAAGGCCTCTCTTGGGTAACGGATAACTTCGTGGTTCTCGACGATCCGGAGATCTTGAAAAGAATCGACGCTCTCTTTCGCGAGTATAGCGAAGCCGAGCTGCTGATCGGAATCGCCTGGATGTTCATCCAGTCTCACATTTGGGTGGCTATCGGAAAGCCGGGACTCATGTTCCTGGACAACATCGACAAGAAGAAGCAACTTGCGTGCCTGGAATTTGTGAACGCTCGCTTCGCGCTTCTCGCTTCCAGCAACCACATAACGCACCTTTACCGAACGCCGGATATACGTCTTGAATTCGTGAAGTTTACGGAATATCTCCGAGCAGAGTTCAACAATATCATGAAAAAGACGGTTTGGGTCGACCGAGAGATAAGGGAAACGGCGGCGCGCAAGATAGACAGGATACTTCTGAACGCGTTGCCCCCCGAGCATTTCTTCCTGCAGAGGGAGACGCTTTACGGCTTGTTTCCCGGCATCAACCAGGCGGCGTTCATGGAGATCTGGCTGAACAGTTCGAGCGTCTACCAACGCCTGCAATTGAGCGAGCGCTTTCGCGACGTCTACAAGAAGCAGCGCACGTTTCGCCGCCAAGCGTACGCTTACACGTACCTTCTGAACGCGGTCGACGCTGCTCTGGTGGCGTTGGAACCACCGCTCTACTACCCGGGAGGAACGTTCGCCATGAACTACGCCAGCGCGGGGACGCTAATCATGAGAGAGATGGTCAAGAGCATCGATCTCGGAGGCACTACGATTGATGACCGCGGAGAGAGCATTCACTGGTGGGGCAAGTCCGAGTCGGCCGAGTACAATAGTCGCCTCAGCTGCGATCTCGGAACGGAACCTGGCCAGGCACCGATGAGTGTTCTCCCCGCGATACCGGCCCTCGAAGTGTCCTACTCGGCGTTCAAGGCTGCCGCCGAGCACGAGGTAAGCACGGCCGGTGGTGTGGAGGACTTGAGACTTCAGGGCTTGGAAGCCTTTGTCGACAAGCAAATATTTTTCATGAGCTACTGCTACGTGCTATGCGGCAAGAAAGACGACGCCGACCAGCGACGAGAGTGCAACGTGCCCCTGCGGCATTCTTCTTTCTTCGCTGACGTCTTCAAGTGCCGTAAAGGGTCGCCCATGAATGTCCCTCACAAGTGTTCATTCTTTTTCTGAACGCTTCCGTGACAGAGTATTGACTCTGTGACTAATCATGTAAATAAGACTGAAATCAAGTTTATTCGTCACATATATTTTATATATCCCCCAAACAGAGCACTAACTTTTTCCCAGTTTTATATACAATGGCTTTAGCAATTTCATGTAGGCCTTTCTCGCTTATTCACGCATATAACTTAATTAAACAAGTATATTTGTATCGCCACCGGTGACACAGTGATAAATTGCAACGTAACTCGAGCGCCATCCACGCCTGAAATCATCTATAAATCGAGATGCGTGCTTGACATTCTTTTCTGCAAACTATGTCATTTGAAGCCACCTTGAAACTCTAAAAGGTAAATGACAGAAATCGCTCAGGCAAGCAAGCTCCAATAATCAAGCTATTTTCGGATAAAGATGAATTCGCGCCAGGCAGTCTATAGCTAATTATCTCCCACAGAAGCGTTAATTCTTGGTAATACTGATAAACCAACAGTTTTAGTTATCGATACGTAATAGCCAACATTTGCAGTCAAGTAATAATGCAGTTAAGTATCAATACTAATTAGCCAACAGCTGCAGCTCAGAAACAATGGAATGTTCGTATTCTTCATTTGCGAACGTTTCCATTCGTGTTGACGACAATGCATCCGCAGATCCTCCTCTAAGCCCGATGCGGTTACGGTGTGCAAGAAGTCGTCAACGACCATTTTTGGAATGCCTTCAAACTTCCATGAATGGCGGAGCTATCGTGCAGGCGGGGCCAACTCGCTGTGCCTCTTAGGTTGCCTACATGTTCGTCATGTAAGCTCCCTAGGGCCTTTCATACCGCCAGAAAACCTCATTTATTCAATTTCAGCCGCGAGAACACTGCATAGACGAACAGGACGCGTACTTCGATCGGCGAAAAGTGTTGGTGGCGCGTATTTGGCGGTCACATCTTTTGTACAACACGGCGGACGTTCGCAAGCGCTGCAGGGTGCCCTCCCCATAAAGTTTCCCAATGTACAATAGAGATACACTGGCGCTAGTGCCTATGGTAGCTGCAACGCACGGCGCTTCAGCGAGCATGGAAATGATGGGTAGTACACACATTTGCCTAATATTCGTACTTCTGGCCTGCTTTTGGCTCCGTACGTGCTCATGTGGCTTGGAGCTGTTTTCGCACGAAGCAAATATTAACAAATGTTCAGCGCGGTTGTGCTTCACCATATTATTCTTTTCAACTTACCTTCCCAATTAGGGTCACGAAGTTCAAAAGCGTTGAATCTTTCTTTCAAAACAAAACCGAAACACAGCAATAAACGAAGCCGCAAGTATGATTCGCCGTCCGCAAGTACGAATACTAGGCAAATGTGTGTAATACCCATCATTCCCATGGTCGCTGAACGATCACAGCGCCAAAGTTCCTTCTAGTTAATTTCAGGAAACTTTATGGCCCTCCCATCGCACGTAGCGTTATTAACCGGATGAACGGCACTTTCTCTTTACACGGTTTCAAGGTTGCGATAATAGACACTTTCAGTTGGGGATACGAAGAAGTTGCGTACGCTGTGAAAATTACGTTGCGTATACGCTGCAAGTGAAGCGTGCGAGAACGCTTTTAGTTTAACGTACCTTGATGCGTTTCAGTATTTTAGATAAATCGCATACGAGTTGCAAGGGTTTGGAATGCTTATCAGCGCCACTGGCATTAGAAGTATGCTATAGGTCCCTGTACCGTGGTCCCAGTGATAACGTGGCATTTGTGGTCCACACGAAAAACATCCCGACTGCCAAGGCAAGGGCCACCAGCTTTCAAGTCAGGCCGTGGCGTTCGCTTTGTATATATTTAGCATCGTTCTTGGGTGCACTGAATGCGCACGTTCACCTTTGTTTATTTGAACTTGGGTGCGCAATGTAAGAACAGCGTCTGATCGGGCATGACTGCATTGAATCGATCCCAGTGTTCTATACAGTGATCCTGTGGATGAGGCTTAGTGTACCCCGCAGCAAGTGGTCACGTTTCTGTTTCTTCGTCCTACGATGTACTACCGGCACATCTAATGAGTGAAAGCTCACACAACATCGAACGTGTTACGTTGCACCATGAATGAACGTATACGTACGAAGCTGCTGTTTATTTTACGGGTTAATTCGCTGAGAGGCCTGGCAGAACGAAGCGCGTTCCCGCAGACAACCTATCGAAGGCGATTATTGAGGATTTTTGTGAGACGCCAGAGAATTTCTTCTGTATCATCAGGATGCCGGAACGCGCCGCTTGAATGCACCTTGTCTGGCATGAAAACATCACATTTCATTGGGAAGTACGTACACATGGCTTGCATTGGGTCCGCTGTTGCTGTCAGCGCCGAACGCCACTGCAGCCACCATATACTTTCGTTCTGGTTTCTTCGAGGTCTCGCCAGAAGTAACGCAGTAAGCGTTGCGTTACGTACGCAGCGTCTTGTTACGGGCGTACGTGCGCATCCCTGGAATAAATACGTTACGTGCTGCACATGCGCAGTTCTCTCCCGCAGCAGTGTTGTGTACGTAGGCTCGTTACGTACGCCCAACTAAGAGTGTCTAATAGCAGCAAGTGTTGTGCCTTAAGAAACTTCCGGTTACCTGAGTTTTGAGCCTCCAACACCAGAAACAAAAGCGCGTTTTCAAGTTGTTTTATGGTAAGCAACGTCTCTAGTTTTTCAGATGAACGTAACAAGCATATAGAGTTTAAGGAAACCGCTTACATTCACTCTATGCTTCAAAATGCGAAGATCCTTAAGCTTCGCCTTTAAAAGTTGAACACAATAGCATACCTGTCCCTAGATCGTATACAACTAATTCATGCATAATTTTATTGTACGATGTTACTAGAGAAGTTGAAATCGTGGATTACTACAATGTAATCCCATCTTTACGCAAGCAGAGTTTTGTTAATTACAGTTATCGCGACGGCCCACTGAAGCGGAGACATAAAGTTAGGTGGGCCGATGAGATTAAAATGCCTGCAGGTATAACGCGGCAGCAAAAAGCACAGGACCGGGCTAATTGGCACAACATTGCAGAGGCCTTTGCCCTGCAGTGGGCGCAGTGAGGCTGATGATGATGCTTCCGACTTTTCAGTGGACACCTGAACCATTAAGAAAAGGAACGTGTGTACAAGTAACACTGGTCGTTTAAAGCTATCCTCTAATGCCTACTGCAAGTACATTTGTGAAGTAGTCACTACTTCCCATTTTTTTGCGAAGTATTTCTTAGCAAACTTTAGTGACTTTGAATCTATCTATCTATCTATCTATCTATCTATCTATCTATCTATCTATCTATCTATCTATCTATCTATCTATCTATCTATCTATCTATCTATCTATCTATCTATCTATCTATCTATCTATCTAT
The DNA here is from genome assembly GCF_043290135.1 of Rhipicephalus microplus. Taxonomy (NCBI): domain Eukaryota; kingdom Metazoa; phylum Arthropoda; class Arachnida; order Ixodida; family Ixodidae; genus Rhipicephalus; species Rhipicephalus microplus. The sequence goes on along the minus strand of NC_134700.1, from coordinate 151,281,593 downwards.
CTATCTATCTATCTATCTATCTATCTATCTATCTATCTATCTATCTATCTATCTATCTATCTATCTATCTATCTATCTATCTATCTATCTATCTATCTATCTATCTATCTATCTATCTATCTATCTATCTATCTATCTATCTATCTATCTATCTATCTATCTATCTATCTATCTATCTATCTATCTATCTATCTATCTATCTATCTATCTATCTATCTATCTATCTATCTATCTATCTATCTATCTATCTATCTATCTAGCCGCCTACGAATTTTAGCTCTCCTGGCCGTTCCGTCAATGGTATCGATACCAAACTTGGTATGGCATAACATGACTGTATACAGTCAGTTATTGCTACGGACCTCGCATGTTACTGGTGATAAGTGACAATTATGTTTGAAGTATAGTGCAGCGAGATAGAGTACCAGAAAAATACTGCAAGTGAAATAGCACAAAGGCAGCCGGGTTATGCAGGATTACGTCGCGCTAAGCACGATTTTTATTTTAAAAGCCTGCTCGTGCTTAGTAAAAAACAAAGGCCATTAGCTACAACTAGCAAAGAGAAAACATTGATTGATTTGTGGGGTTTAACGTCCCAAAACCACTATATTGATTATGAGAGACGCCGTAGTGGAGGGCTCCGGAAATTTCGACCACCTGGAGTTCTTTAACGTGCACCCAAATCTGAGTACACGGGCCTACAACATTTCCGCCTCCATCGGAAATGCAGCCGCCACAGCCGGGATAGCAAAGAGAAAACAGAGCGGGGCAATTGCCTGAAAATTATGCAAGGCTAGATCCGCCGGCTACCTACAACATCCTCCTCCTCCTTCTCCTTGGTATGGCATAACATGACTGTATGAAGAACATATTTGACTAGTATTAACATGAAAATCGTGACATGTATGTCATGAATGTCATGACTTACAAGTCATGGTCCTGCAGCTCTTTCGATGGTTTCGTTCTCATGGCTTGTTGCAAAACTGGTATGGTATGACATGATTGCATGGCGAAAAAAAAAGCGACAGACCCTAACATGAAAATCATGACATGCGTGTCATGTAACAACATGACTACGTTACACGCTCATGACGCGCTCGCGGCCGCTTCGCTTGCATCACATATACCAAATTTCGTATTACGGTACGTGAATGGATGACGAAGGTATGTGACTGGTGCAAACATGATAATCATGAGATGCCTCTCACATAATAACATGACTACATGCCATGCTCATCATGCGCTGGCAGCCGTTTCGCTAGCTTCACATATACCAAATTTGGTACTACCGGACGTGAATGAATGACGAAGGTATGATACTGGTGCAAACATGATAAATATGACAAGCGTGTCATGTAACGACATGACTACATGCTACGCTCCTGATGCGCTCGCGGCCGTTCCGCTCGCTTCACATGTACTAAACTCGGTATTACGTGACACCAGTGGATGACGAAAGTAGGTGACTGGTGCAAACATGATCATGATATGCGCATCATGTGAGAACATGACTACATGCTAAAGTCAAGACACCAGTACATTTCGATGTGACGCGGTGCGCGTGCTGACTGGCGTGACACCGGCGTTCATTTCGCCACGTCACGCCGGCGTTGCCACGCCAGGCGCCGGTCCTGCCATATACTCGCAAGCGCACGCTGCGCTGCGTTGCTTTGACACATGCGCATTTCAGCGCGTCCGGTGTCCCTCCGTCGCGAAAAGAGGGAGACTCAGTGTTGGCTTTGTAACGCATCGATGTCGCATTCCTAGCCCATTGCCGTCGGGCCGTGCGGACGGATGCTGGACACACCTGGCGTCAGACTATAAGTGCTCGCGTTTTGCTAACGTAGCTTCGCTGTGACTAGCGTGCGCGCGCGTCACCACTACATTGGAGTATATTGAGCCCTTCATGATGCCCTCGCGGCCATTTTTCTAGCTCCAGATATACCAAATTTGGTGTTACGTGGCGTTAATGGATGACGAAATATATGACTGGTGCAAACATGATAATCCTGACGCGCGTTTTATGTCAAAACATGACAACATACCAGCCACGAGCACTCCCATAGCGTGCTCGTGGCCGCTTTGCTAGCTAATGTATACTAAATTTGGTATCACGTGACGTGAATGGATGACTAAAGTAAATGACACATCCAAACATGATAACCATGACACGGAAGTCATGTACAGCATTATTCACCTCCACCTCGTAACGTTGGGCTTAATTTAAAGGGACGTATCAACATTTCTCATTCGTGCGTCGCATATCATCGATCTCCACTGTACGGGGGGTCTGCCATTTTTTTTTTGCGAATCAATGAAGTGGCCACTACAAGCGTCCGTAAGGCAACGTGCGAACCGACGCCGCTGCTTTTTTTTTGTAGGCGCTGTTGCACCATGTGTCTGAGCACTTTATAAAGGGTGGGCCTCTTATCTGATTGTGCAGTTCACATGTCTTGATGCATGGCGTGATTATACAATTCAGCCACGGAACATCACATACCTTAAAGTAGTCGTAGCATTGTAACCATTAGTAAATACCTTTTCTTTTTCCTCAGGTAGCTTCAAGCACTGAATTAGGGCCTGTGGTGGAGCACCCGATTTCCACGCAGAATTCTTGGGAATACCATCGAAACTTTTTTTCCTTATTTTGCAATGCCTAACGAAAGCACCAAACTTTATATTGGGCCGTCCTCTCCAGCGCCTTATTTAGTGGGTTGTCGCCTGCGGTTCTTTTATGAAAGAACGCTGCTCGCGTGAAAGTACGCGCGTCCCCTCGACTATTGCCATTGCCCACGGTTGATGAATGCCGTCAAATAAACACCCTTACAATTAATTTATTTGCACCTGTCTCGAATTTTAGTTCGCGTACTAGCTCATTTTTCGTTCACAACCAACGACGCCAATGTCGACATTTTCGCGAAATGCGTCAGGGATGTCACGTTAGAATTTACTTCCGCTTCACGATTGACCGAATGACCAAAGTGACCGTTGCACATCATTATTCAACGACCGCTGTACGTAGAAAAGGTTTCGTTGTACATACATCAAGTGCGCCCAGAATTGTATGCTTAAGATAGTGCGTACATCTGTGCGGTCCTTTCTTCAATTCGCCCACTTATTCTATTATTAACGGCCCATTGACAGAGTCCGGCACTGATATCTCGGCTAATATTGTCACGGGCTAAGTAGATGCCTGAGGATGACGACGACGAAGTGCTGAACGTGAACGTGCTCGGACTGCAGCAGCGTTGTACGCATTAGCTCGCCAGTATATTCACCAGTACGCATTTGCTCGCCAGTGTATACTTCATTCCCCGTAACATCATTGGTGGAGGTGCGGGGTACCACTCGCTATACAGCCCAACGAGGTGGATCTTCGCAGCGGACGGCGCATTGCAGCTACCACGATGACTGACCAGGCTACTCTATGTCAACAAGATCCGTCAACCCCGCAGCCGACCGTTGTGGTGCAACCTCGTGACCCAGGCCCATTCAACGGCACAAGTAGCATAGACGTCGATGACTGGCTGGTTCAATATGAGCGCGTCAGGAGCAGCAACCATTGGGATCCGACGCTTATGTTGGCGAACATCATCTTCTACTTGCATGGCACGGCAAAAGTCTGGTACGAGACACATCAAGAAGAGTTGACTAGCTGGGACGTCTGTAAGCAGAAATTGCGCTATCTATTTGGGAAACCAATCGAATGTCAAGTGGCTGCAAAGAAAGAGGTTGCGACTCATGCCCAGACATCCACAGAGCCGTACATCGCGTGCATTCAGGACGTGTTCGCTTTGTGCCGCAAGGTCGACAGGGACATGCTCGACGAGGACAAATTCGGACACATCCTGAAAGGAATTGCGGATGACGCCTTAAATTTTCTCCTGGGCAAGGACTGCTCGACGATGGAGTCAGTCATCGAAGCATGTCGTCGCTTCGAACAGGCAAAAAGTAGGCGCATAGTTCACTGAATTGACCACCTTCCCAACACGGCGGCTACGTCCTCTTGCGAAGATTTGCCCACACTACACCAACCACCAGCGCCAGAAAACGTCACCAGAATAGTCTGTCGGGAACTCGAGGCTATGGCTCCCGCTACGTCTAGCGTCAGCGTGCCAGGATACAACCTCGATGCTGTTTCAATGATACAGGCCGTGGTTCGCCAAGAGATCGCGAATATGGGCATTTCGCCACCTCATAAAACTACCCTTGCTACTTCTAGCTCGGCTCCAGTCATTGCGGCTGCCACTCCAAACCGCACGTTCGCGCTACGACGAAACCCAGCTGAATGGCGCACTCATGATGATCGGCCCATATGTTTCACGTGCCATCGGATAGGACACCTCGCTCGCCATTGCCACAGCCGTTGGACCTCATCACCTCGACCGAGCTTCTATGATTGGCGGCCTCGCTCTGAACGTGCACCTTATGCCCCGTCCTACCGTGCTGATACAGGTGCAAAGCATAATCCAGAACGTCGAACCAGCTGCTCGCCATCGCCCGTGCGTCGTCAGTCCCGCTCGCCCCAACCCCGCCGCTCTCGGCCTCCCTACGACCGTCGCTCGGAAAACTAGCCGGTGCAGCCCCCGGAGGTGACGCTGCATACACGACTCGGACTGCAAATCCTCTGATTACTCCCGACCAGTGGTGCGACCGTCTTACGATTCTCGTTGATGGTTTACCTATAACTGCTCTTGTTGATACCGGTGCACAAATATCTGTGATGAGCTCAGACCTCCGCCGCCGCCTCCAAAAAGTTCTGACGCCTGCGATTGCACCTACCGTTCGTACAGCGGATGGGAGTACTCCTGCTGTGCTTGGAATGTGCACTGCGCGATTAACACTTCTGAGCATCAAACTTCAGTTTTGTTTGCTGTACTGGAAAATTGCCCTCATGACCTCATCCTTGGACTCGACTTTCTGACTTCACACTCTGCGCTCATTGACTGTTCCAAAGGTCTTCTTCGGCTCGAACTACCATCCTTTTCGGAGACCGTCTCTACCAGCCCACCTCGTCTACGCTCTGTCGATTTCCTCAGACTTCCGCCGCAAGCCGCAGTCCAAGTCCAATTCTCGCCATATCCTGCAGTACCCGATGGTGATTATGTTGCTGCCCCAATTTCTGACGTCGCCATGACACGCAATGTTGCACTCCCCAACACGGTGGTTACTGTAAGGACAACCGAACTTCATTTCCCGTCCTCAATTTCGGCCTCTCAGCGCAAGTTATTCCTCGCGGCATGTCACTTGCGCATCTTACACTACTGGTCGACCACACAGTTTCCGCTCTAACCACCGATTCGCCACCCAATTTTTCATCAACGTCGTTCTTGTCACGTTCCTGTTCCGACCTTTTCAAGCCAATGCTATCTGACAAGCTCACCTCTGAACAAGTCTCTGCTTTCTGCCATGTGCTTGCTTCTTATCAGGACATCTTTGACTTCGGCGACCGTAATTTGGGCCAGACATCCGTGGTAACCCATCGCATCGACACCGGTGACGCTCGACCCCTTCGCCGACGACCCTACCGTGTGTCAGCCCCGGAGCGGGCTATTCATTATACAGCGAGAAGTCGATAAAATGCTTGATAAGGGCATAATCGAACCCTCATCTAGTCCCTGGTCCTCACCCGTTGTACTTGTTAAAAAGAAGGACAATAGCTGGAGATTCTGTGTTGACTACCGCCATCTCAATCATATTACCAAGAAAGATGTCTATCCCCTACCGCGCATAGATGATGCACTCGATGGCTTGCACGGTGCCAAATATTTCTCTTCAATAGACCTTCGCTCAGGCTACTGGTAGATCGCTGTGGACGACAAAGACATAGAGAAGACGGCCTTCGTGACTCCTGATGGACTTTATCAGTTCAAGATGATGCCTTTTGGATTATGCAATGCCCCCGCGACATTTGAGCACATGATGGACTCTCTCCTTCGAGGCATGAAGTGGACCATCTGCCTCTGCTATCTTGACGACGTTATTGTTTTTTCGACTACTTTCGACGACCATCTTACCCATCTGTCCACAGTGCTTGATGTTTTTCGACGTGCCAACTTGCAACTTAACTCGTCCAAATGCCGCTTTGGGCAACGCCAAATTTGCGTACTCGGCCATCTTGTTAACGCTGTGGGCGTTCAACTAGACCCTGCGAAAGTCCGAGCATTTCGCGACTTCCCGACACCCCGCTCTGCCAAGGACGTCCGAAGTTTTCTGGAACTGTGCTCCTATTTCCGTCGTTTTGTCGAGAAGTTTGCTGAAGTAGTCCGTCCTCTAACCTGCCTCCTCAAAACGGATGTCGCATTGACCTGGGGCCAACAGCAAGCAAACGCCTTCTCGTCGCTCGTTGACATTCTCACCAATCCACCAGTCCTAGCACACTTCCACCCATCTGCCGCCACAGAGCTTCGTACTGACGCCAGTGGCCACGGCATAGGCGCAGTGCTCGCGCAGCGGCGACAAGGCATGCACCGCGTCGTCGCGTATGCAAGCCGACTGTTGTCGCGCTTGGAACAAAATTATTCCATCACAGAACGCGAGTGCTTAGCTCTCGTCTGGGCCATTGCGAAATTTCGACCGTACCTGTATGGCCGACCATTCTCAGTTATTACGGACTACCATGCGTTTTCCTGGCTCTCCTCACTCAAGGACCCTACGGGACGCCTTGGTCGCTGGGCGCTGCGCTTGCAAGAGTACACTTTTTCCGTATCCTATAAATCCGGACAACTTCACAAGGATGCCGACTGCTTGTCCCGTTACCCTGTCGATCTTCCTGACACGAGGGAAGATGAGCAAGAGGCCCTCGTTCTTTCAATTACCGACTTCACCGACATAGCTGCTGAACAACGCCGCGACCCGTCTTTGCGTGCTATTATCAATGGTCTGCACTCTCCCCACCCTGACCACTCCTTACAACTGTTCGTTCTTCACAACGACATCTTGCACAGCTAAACGCCCGCCCTGATGGTGCTGAGCTTTTACTCGTTGTTCCTTTGTATCTTCGCTCAGACGTTTTGGCCCAGCTGCATGATGCCCCCTCCGCTGGACACCTAGGGGTGTCACGCACGTATGGCCGCATTCGCCGCCGATTCTTTTGGCCTGGCCTCTACGGTCCTGTGCGACAGTACGTTGCGGCATGCGACCTCTGCCAGCGCCGCAAGACACCTGCTCTGAGACCTGCTGGTACCCTCCAGCTCATCGAAGTACCAGATGAGCCATTTTTCCGAGTCGGCCTCGATCTTCTAGGACCCTTTCCCGTGTCGGCCACCGGTAATAAGTGGATTGCTATTGCTACCGACTACGCAACGCGGTATGCCGTTACACGCGCCCTCCCCACAAGCTGCGCTACTGATGTAGCCAATTTCCTTCTTCATGACATCATTCTGCGTCATGGTGCTCCTCGTCAGTTGATCACCGACCACGGCAGCTGTTTTCTATCTAAAGTAGTCGACCAGCTCCTGCGATCCTGCTCTACCCACCACAAGTTCACTACAGCGTACCATCCGCAAACCAACGGCCTCACGGAACGCCTCAACCGTACCTTGACGAATATGTTAGCGATGTACATCTCCAAGGATCACAAAGATTGGGACATCCGCTTACCTTTCGTTACCTTAGCATGCAACAGTTCACGTCATGGTACAGCTGGATTTTCCCCTTTTTACCTACTGTTTTGTTATGATCCGCCTTTGCCCATGGACACCATGCTCCAATCTGACGTCCCCTCATCGACTGCTTATGCTCGTGATGCCCTGGCCCGAGCTGACATCAGCCGCCAAGTCGCCCGGGATTGTTTATGTGCCTCGCAGCTTAACCAAAAGAGTGCTTACGATCACCGGCACCGCGACGTACAGTACTCTCCGGGGCCACTCGTCTTGCTGTGGTTACCATCACGTCGTGTTGGTCTCTGCGAAAAACTAATGTCCCGTTACGTTGGCCCCTACCGCGTCATACGCAAGGTCACCAGCGTGACCTATGAGAGAGCTCCACGCCATACCACGTCAGTACCAGCTTCAGTCCCGACCGATATAGTGCACGTCTCACGGCTTAAACCATACTACTCACGCCTCGAGAATTAATCGCACCGGGACGGTGCTTCTGCCACCGGCGGGTAATGTCACGGGCTAAATAGATGCCTGAGGATGACGACGACGAAGTGCTGAACGTGAACGTGCTCGGACTGCAGCAGCGTTGTAGGCATTAGCTCGCCAGTGTATACTTTATTCCCCGTAACAATATGAGCATTACCTGAAAGAAGATATACATCTTTGTATAAAGTTAAGCAGGACTGTTGTCGCAACTATATTATATATATTGTTAAGACGTTTATTGGCGGACACTCGTCGATGACGCACGGCAGTGACAGTATGTGGGGACCGACTCTCTGCACGAGCTGCTCTACTTTTTATGAAAAGGGCGACCCACTAGAAGGCACTGGAGAGGATGAGCCACAGTTGGGTCGCCCTGTTGGGTCGCCACAACTATTCTGGGTACGAAAAGGGAGCCACCTGGCGACCTAAAAGATGGTTACAATGAGCGGGTCATGGTAGGCCTTGAGGCGCTTCATGTTAACAATGTCGCGTCCTCGACGGCGCATGTCCGAAGATGGTTCGAATGGTTCTATCAAGTAGTTGACAGAGGAAGTGCATTTGACGACACGGAAGGGGCCTTCGTATTTTGGCACTAGTTTTGAAGATAAGCCAGTTGCGGTGGTAGGGATCGAGAGCCAGACGAGCGCTCCAGGGAGGAACGCGGGCGCAGTAGTGCGAGCGTCAGCGCGAATGCTTTTTTTGCCGCTCTTGATCATGCGCAGTAAAGGTCTTTGCAAGTTCTCGACACTCTTCAGCAAGCTTGGCTGTAGCAGAAATAGGCACCCCCACAGAAGGATCTGGCTTCAACGGAAGTATCGTGTCCATGGCGTGCGACGGGTGCCTTCTATATAATAAAAGGAAAGGTGAACAGCCAGTAGTGCTCTGAGGGGCGGTATTATTTGCGTAGGTGATGAAGCGCAGAATGGAATCCCAATTTGTGGGATCGGCAGCGACGTACTTGGAGAGCATGTCGCCGAGCGTACGGTTGAAGCGTTCGGTGAGGCCGCCACGCCGCGGTGGTCTAGTGGCTAAGGTACTCAGCTGCTGACCCGCAGGTCGCGGGTTCAAGTCCCGGCTGCGGCGGCTGCATTTCCGATGGAGGCGGAAATGTTGTAGGCCCGTGTGCTCAGATTTGGGTGCACGTTGAAGAACCCCAGGTAATCTAAATTTCCGGAGCCCTCCACTACGGCGTCTCTCATAATCATATGGTGGTTTTGGGACGTTAAACCCCAAATATCAATCAATCAATCGGTGAGGCCATTCGTCGGCGGGTGGTAAGCAGCAGTTTTGCGGTGAACAACGTTGCACTCTTTGAGAATGGCTTCAACGACTTCAGACAGGAAGACGCGGCCTCGGTCATTGAGCAGTTCTTGGGGCGGACCATGTCGCAGAATGAATCGTTGGAGCAGAAAGGAACATCTATAAAAATGGTACTGTGGTGCCAAGGTGCGCCGTTTCATTGAAACGTGGTGGCGCCAGGGCTCTTCCCGATGCGCACCAGTGAGACTTTTAGACAGTGACATAAGGAACAACAACTACAACAATCATCGTCATTGAGAAAGCTGTCACGAGCCATAGAAGAAGAAGTCTGGCGCTGCCCGGGTACGGTCTCGTTCTGCGCCCTTGCTCCGCATCGCTACCCAAGGCATCAGACGTCTGAGCCAAGGAACCACCTAGCCTCGACGTAGGTTGGTCAAAACGGAGTTGATTCCTCTTTCAGCGTCAACCAAGTGGATCAAGGACCAATCATCTGCCTTCAGGAAGGCTTATTCGTCGTCCCTTTGCAAGGTCCACCTTCAACGCTGTTCTCTGCAGCACTACCGGCAGGGCCTGTACACTCTTTGGCATCGTACCAAGCTTCAAACTTCGCTCATCGAGGACCGACAGCATGCGACAGGGGTCAAAATCCAGTGCCGGATCGGTCAAGAAAACGAAGTCCTTGCCACAGCGTGCACCTCAAGTCACCTTGGTGGTGAGTTATTAGCGCCTGACCTCTACTTTTGTACGCAGGGTGCAGCTGGTTCATTTAGTCATCAACGTGTCCGGGGAGTTTGACCAATATTATTGTTGCGGTTTTACCTCCCAAAACCACGATATGAATATGAGGGACGTCGTAGTGGAGGGCTCTGCGAGATTGTTTGAGATGATTGAACATGCATCTACATCTAAGTAGACGGTCCTCTAGCGTTTTCGTCCCCGCTTAAAGTGCAGCCAGCACCGTCGGAAGGCGCAAGAAAGAAGTAAAGAGAATAGAGCACTCTCTACCAATTTGCGCATGCCACTGTTAAAGACACTTTTACATTTGCTGGCAACGAACAACGCTCTGTTAGCAGTGCAAAGGGATTGTTTATGTTCTTTTAATTCATAATGCTGTCGGGCAATCACTGCATCTTCAATGCGGTTTGAGTGAGCCAATAATTGTCCCAGAAAGAAGCAGCTCAACAGCGATGGCACTAAAATAGATGCCTAATTGCTATGAAAAATTCTGAGTACTTAATAGAAACTGCACAAAAAAAAGCCTGCAATCTTCGGCATATTTGTTGTTGTTTTTTCACAGCAGTTCAAACCACCTAATGCCAGCTGAATTTGACTATTCAACCTCAAATGTCTCGGGAATAACGAATCATACGTAGGAATAATGAACTCAGGGATGACCTTTAATAAGAAATCGCGCTGTATGTCTCGATTTGAAAGTTCTTTATTTTATTCGAATGCAGGGTCCCACTCACCATCACCGACATTCGAAATCCGGGCGACAAAAGCTGGCTGGATTAGAGGCGAGTGTACGAAAATCATGGAGTGAAATCGAGCAAAGCAGGAGGATGTCCACTTCTTCAATCGAGATTAGCAAGCGGAAACAACTGGCTGACACCGAGACCAGCAAATCAACCGGGCGAAGTGTGAGTATATAGCGTCTTCGTGTCGACCCTATTTTAGTACAATATTTGTCCTCGGTAAAATGTACAAGACAACTTGGATAACGAGGAACTAACATTGAGCTTACAAACCTCAATGTACATGGTCAAGATCTTTTCCTTACTGACTCGGCTCTACTGGGAAAAACTATACTTAGAAATTCATACTTCATCATGCACTACTAGTTTCATATATATTGACCACAGACAAACTCACTTCCCCCGATGGTGGTTTTAAATGTGTAATGAATGACGACCCGTGGCTGGAAGCTGTGTTCACTGCACAAGGGCATGCGCTTAATTATAACTTCACTCTCCACCTTCTTCTTGTCTCTCGCACTCGTACTCAAGCGCATGCCCCACTTCTTTATTTCAAACATGTCTGAGGAGGAGGGTACAAACGTGACCCAATTCATGTTGCTGCTTCTAACATGTAAACTTTTCTATGGGGTGCTTCACCACGTGGCCAGTTGCCAACCGCATAAAGTAGGCTGTGGCTACTTCGTCTCGTCCGTGTCGCAGTTACGTCCCACGGACAGGTGTTCTTGCACTGTAGTTGCGTCTTTGACGACAATCTGCGATGAATACTGCTCACCCGACATGTGAATGGTGTGTATGCTCCCATCTCCGTCCTTTTCATCTGAATGAGGCTGTGCTGGTGTACTCCGCACTTAAGCTCCCCGTGAATTGCTTACTGCCGCGTTTTGGAGTTAGAAACGTAGTGAATGTGTCTTTCCAAGCTTCAGTTTTCGTTTTACTGGCGAAATTGGTGCGATTACATTACTCGCTGACATTTGCCCGCGGCTGTTTCTGTGAAATGTGAAAGCGGCAACAGCCTCTTGTTACGAGGAGCTGCAATTTTTTCATTTGGCCTGATCAACTGTCTCTGCCTGCTCAAATGTTAACCTATTCTTTCGATTCCGGACGCCTTTACCCAAAATGCGGAGTCATAAGCTTGATGAATGTCACCTTTATTGAATCAACGCGAAGTTGTCGATCGCTTAGTAACGATTCAGTACTAATTGTGCAACAGAGGAACAGACATTGTATGTAATATCGATTAGTATGGCTAGTATCGAATGCAATTTAATACTGCTGCAAAGCGCAGCCAAGCGGTCACCTCTCGCGGTCCCACCCCGTCTGATCACAAGGTCACACAAAATGGGAACGCATTTTTGCAGTTGACATTTTGTCTGCTTTGCGCGCTTGTGTATAGGCATGTCTTCACCACCCTTATTATAGTAATCAGTGTCCACACACGACTATGAAAACGAGGAATACGGAAACGCAGTGATTCGTGACGTGGCGAATCATTTTCGGTTCGATCCTCTTCTGAGTAGCGATTCTGAAATTGATGCTGGACCGAGCAGCGACGAGGCCACCGGAGACGCATACCTGGGCCACGGTGGATGGTAAAGCATTCGAACGCTGATTGCGTGCTACTTGGTCGCGACGACTGTAGCTTCAAATAATCACATTCGCGATCACAGAGTTGGTTTGGCCCCACACCACGGACATATATCTTTGTATGCTGTGGGGTAGAATACATGCAGCCTGTGTAAGTTCGTGTATGTGTTTGTTTGGATTCTGCGTAATGCCACCGATTCTATTGCTGTAAGTTTCTTATGCGGTGCTGGATACACTTTTCTATTGTCCCTGTAGTACTGAAAAATTGCACCAAAGTTAGGGTCTAGGGGCGTTGGACCCTCTATTGCAGTGTGCAAGGAAGCTCGGTAATCTGTGAAGCCTCGAGCCGCCTCATCCGCAAACTGGTTTCCGGTGACGCCCTCGTGCCCCGGCGCCCAGATAATGGTTTGGGTGTATTCAATTGGGAGGTCCTTGTGAGCTTTGGTTAGAATTTGGAAGGCCTTCATCACGTGGGAGTGTACGCATCACAATGAAGAACACCACAACATGAATAACACAGAGGAACAATGGGAGGCGCTGCTGTCCAGCTCGGCCATTGTTGATCAGCGCTGGCTGGTCCAACGGGTAGAGATGATGGCTAGGGCCAGCGAAGCCCTGGAATAGGGGCCCGACCATTTGGAATGCTCCGCGTTATGCGCAAATAAAGTTTTCTCTCTCTCTCTCTCTCGCGATCACAACTCCACAAAAAATTAACCGGAACGGCGCATCGAAACCGTTGAATTCACACGAACGCGCAGTCGAGCCTTCGGACTCTCTTAGCGCTCCAAATAGAATAACGTCTACGCAACGTCAACGCCATTCATTCTTCGCTAAAAAAAAAAAAAAACTTCACGCATCACTGTTCCTTTAGGATGCCCGTCTCCACAAAAGTAATTACGTAGGCAGCGGGAAAACACGTCATTTTATTTATTTCTGAGAATCCCGGAATAATTTTTTCGAATACCCCATTTATCTGAAACAAGAATTAGCTGCTGCCGCGTAAAATTTTGCATGTGTTCTACAGTGAAACGCACAGCTTACTATGGGGTACCTAGCTACCGCTGCTCCTACTGCTTGCTTCGTTATGATATAATCATGTATAGCCAAGATATGAATTAAAATAAGATATTCGAGCCCTCAATACCCGCCCCCAACAACATTGAGTTCAAAAATTTTAGTAGGCTTCGCTACAGAGCATGCCGGCGTTCCGCAAAGTGGATTTTAAGAATGTACGACGGTCGCAAACGGATCAACCCGCTTAAGCGCTCTTTCAAGTTTGTGAGATTAATGGCACAACCATTGTGGCTGTTCAATTATGTCGTTTGATACGTGTACTTCAAGGAGAAAGTTTGAGAAGTGTTACGCCGGAGAGCCTTAGTGTATCAATATCATGGGCGAAACGTGAAGCTCTGTAGGTGCAACAAGCACTCCTGGACAACGTCCGCCAGGCGGCGCAAGCCATTGGAGCTTTGGACATGGGGCCCCACCCATCTAGCTGCTAAACCCCTTCATTTTTTCAACCTAATAAAATTATTTCTCTTTCTCTCTCTCTCATATGTTTACAGCACACAATCAAGACAAGGCATGTCGCGGCAAATAGATGCACGCTGCTGAGCGGAACGTTTTGGATGCGAGAATCTCTAGCACGCGGGCACGTCCGGCGACCAGCGTCCGGCGTTGGCATTCGCACTATGCCTCCGCGACTCTCCTCTTTCTCTCTTTCCAACAGCTGCGCGTTACCACTTCTACCCTACCACCTCCCTCACTGTGCATGCGCGTCCCATCCCTCTCTCTCCTGTCCCCCAACGTCTCTCAAAGCCGACGCAGGCAGCGTCTGCTAGCGAGTTTCTTGATTCCAAAATTGACTGCTAGCGCTGCACAACCGCGATGCTCTGCATCACCCCCTGGCGCCCTTCGGGGAGATGGTGTAATTTTGAGGAGCATACACTCATAGAATTTTAAATGCGAAGCATTTCTTAGCGAACTTCAGCGACATTAGCGTATCCATCTAACTATCTAGCCGCCTACGACTTTTAAATGCGAAGCATTTCTTAGCGAACTTCAGCGACTTTGAGCGTATCTATCTATCTATCTATCTATCTATCTATCTATCTATCTATCTATCTATCTATCTATCTATCTATCTATCTATCTATCTATCTATCTATCTATCTATCTATCTATCTATCTATCTATCTATCTATCTATCTATCTATCTATCTATCTATCTATCTATCTATCTATCTATCTATCTATCTATCTATCTATCTATCTATCTATCTATCTATCTATCTATCTATCTATCTATCTATCTATCTATCTATCTATCTATCTATCTATCTATCTATCTATCTATCTAACCACCTACGACTTCTAGCTCTGCTGGCCGTTTCGATAATCGGATCTATACCAAACTTGGTATGGCGTAACATGAGTGCAGTACAAGCATAACTGACTAGTCATAACATGAAAATCATGACGTGTAGGTCATGAATGCAATGATTTACATGTTATTATGGTCTTGCTGCTCTGACAGTGGTTTCGTTCACTCACTATATTGCCAAACGGGTACGGTATGACATGACTACTTGTTGAACATAGGCTACAGGCCCTAACATAGAAATTGTGACATGCGTGTCTAGTAAGAAGATGACTGCATGCTAGAGGCCATTTCACTAGCTTCGCTTACACCAAACTTGGTAACACGTGACGTGAATGGATGACGAAGGTATACGACTGGTGCAAACATGACAATCATGATATGCGTGTCATGTAGGAACATGGCTACACGCCCCGCTCATGATGCGTTCACGGCCATTTCACTAGCTTTACATACAGAAAATTCGATATTACGTGACGCGAACGAACGAAGAAGGAAAATGACACGTTTAAACATGATAACCATGATATGCTTGTCATGTGAGAACGTGACTACATACCACGCTCATGATGCGCCCGTGACCGTTTCGTTAGCTTCACATGCACCAAATTTGGTTTTACGTGACGTGAATAGACTATGAAGGTAAATGACGTGCCCAAACATGATTATCATGACATGCGTGTCATGTAAAGCATGACTTCATGCTACACTCATGGCGCACACGCGGCCGTTTCGCTAGCTTCGCATATACCGTATTTGGTATATGTGGTATTACGTGACGTGAATGGACGACGAATACAAATGTCTGGCCCAAACAAAGTAATCATGACATGGAAGTATTGTAAACCATAATTTACGTCCACCTCATAACGGTATGCTGATTTTAAAGTGACATATCAGTCCTCCCCGTTCAAGCGTCGCATATCGTCGATTCCCACTGTACGTGAGATCTGCCAAGTTTTTTGTTTTTTTTACGCTGTAATGAACTCAAATTGGTTATTTATTCCTAGGAACGTTGTAGCGGACTTCTTACCGTTTAGAATAGAAATTCGATGAAGGGTAATACCAGACATTTCTGCGAGTAATTTATGGAGTGCAGCTGTGTCGCATGGACCATACATGCTTTTGGGGCGTTATACCCGAACTGTTAATAGGTACTTAATTGCCAAAATGGTGCTTACTCGTACGTAGTGCTGTATAGTGATATATTGCGTTGCATTTAGTAGTTCTTTTTTTCTTAATGAGATCACCCGTCTGGGGCACTATTCATTTACTACTACATATTTCTTTTCAATGCAGTACATATTCACTGTACCATCTGTTCGATGGAGGCGGAAATGTTGTAGGCCCGTGTGCTCAGATTTGGGTGCACGTTAAAGAACCCCAGGTGGTCTAAATTTCCGGAGCTCTCCACTACGGCGTCTCTCATAATCATATAGTGGTTTTGGGACGTTAAACCCCACATATCAATCACTGTACCATCTGTTAATCATAAAACAAAGTGGGTAAATTATGTAACAGCGCATATGCACTTGACGTAATCCGCTGGAATCGCTATCGTCGGCGTCAAAGTTTTGGTGGTCCAAGCGTTCGCCGCATGCGCAAAGAACTTGCTGCACGTGCTCAGTCCTGAATTTGTATAGCTATTTGGATGTCCAGATAACTCTAGAACACGTCCTGCACGCCTAAACACGGGCTGCAGGACGTGGGGGCGAACGAACCTTGAAAATTGTATGGTCATAATGCTGCCCCTTGCGGATAAAGGCTCAGAGCATAGCTCCAATATTAAAAGGAACGACAAAATAACAAAAAAAGGGGGAAGGCAGTTACACAGCTTCGAAAACGCTTGTAACAAGGCCAGGGCTGCCAAATGAAAGGATCGCACGTGGAGGCATGATCGATTTGGTGCAGTATTGAGGCAACGAATGCGAAGGCACGATAAGTGTCTGACATAGGATTCCTTCACAACTGAGGTAGACTTATCTATTGCAATCATTGGTGCTCGTACACCTATACATCAAGAGGGCGTTGTTTAGCCACGTTTCGCCGCTGAGCCTAAATGTCTTCCAACATTCCTGTGTCGTATATATAGCATAGTATTTGTCCCTAGGTGTGATGATGCCTACTCGTGATGCTGCCTACCTTGTTTTTCAGTCCCTGGCACAGGATGACGGATCCTCAAAGATGCCGCAACCCTCCACGCTCGAGACAAATCAAGAAGCGAAGCGGAAAATCTTTCAGCTGGCTGTCACAGCCACCGTATGCTGCACACTGATGGTGGCTGTAATCATTGTCTACATCGTCTTAATCTGGACGAAAAAGACGGTAGGGTACTGCGTCTCCGACTCGTGCAAGGAACACGCCGAGCGGCTACGGCACACGGTAAATGCCAGCGGCGATCCTTGCAACGACTTTTATGCATTCGTCTGCAGTGGCTGGAAACGCGACTACACCACGCTTTCTGTTCTCGACAAAATGAACCAGGACGCCAAGAAGAACGAGATTGTGGAGCTTAACAGCGACATGCTGCATGTTGGTGGAGCCAGTCAACTGTACTACCAGTGTTACGAACCTTCGAAGGTGCAGGCGGCTACTAACGTCGAAGCGCTGCTCCAGTTCATGGATGCAGTTGGCCTCATCTGGCCAGTCAGAGATGCCAACGATTCTCTACTGCACCCACTGGAAGTGATGCTCTACATGGCCGCAAAATACGACACCAACTTCCAGTTCCACCTAGACGTTGTCCCCAGCAAGGTCATTGGCCCTATTTTGATATTCCGTAGGCGGTATCATGGCGTCGTCTGGGAGAATCGCATTAAGAATACCATGAACATGGAAGAGTACGCGACGGTCATCCGTGATCACATGCAAGTCTTAGGCCTAAAGAACGTGCAGTACAATGCCTCACTCCTGCGTCAGCTAGAAACGTTCTTAATCGAAGCCACGCGGTATGAGAACAGCGAGGGTGATCAGTCATGGCTGGCGATCTCTCAACTTGATAGCAAGACACCGCATATTAGGGAAGTCCAGTGGCACGAGCTTCTCAACCGTCAACACAGCATCACACTTCAGCGCAATTGGAATCCCAAGGACTGGGTGGTGGTCGAAGACTCCCTCATCCTGAAAAATATTGACGAGCTTTTCCGCGCTTATCCCGATCCACAAATATTGATGGGCACTGCCTGGATATTTATACAGACTCACCTGTGGGTGGTGGCCGCAAAGCCAGAGCTTATGTTCCGTGACAACGACCGTGAAAAAGTACAACTAGCGTGCCTGGAGTACGTGAGCTCTCTATTTGGACTTCTCCCTTCCACTGGGTACTTGAATCGAACCTATCCGACGGACGAGGTACGCGGACGCGTCTACAGCTTCGTGCAAAGCCTGAAGAATGAGTTTGTATCTGCTCTGAAGAGCAGCGCTTGGATTGACCGAGAAAGCGCGGAAAAGGGTGAACGAAAGATCAACAACACGGAACTGAACATCCTGCCCTCCGAGCATTTCTTCATTCCGCTCGTGCGCGCCGGACTTTACGCAAGGTTTCCAGACATAAGTACGAGTGCATTCGTAGACAGCTGGTTGTCCACCGCGGAATTCTACCAGAAGCTGCAAAACCACGCCCGCTTTTACGATGTCTACCAGAAAAGACGCACATTTCACCAAGAACCATATGCGTACACCTATCTCCGCAATTCCGTTGACGCTGCCACGGCGGCGCTTGATCCGCCACTTTTCTACACGGGTGGCACTCTCGCAATGAAGTACGGTGGCTCGGGAGTCCTGCTGGCCAGAGAGATAGCCAAGGCCATCGACCCGTTAGGCACGACAGTCAACGAGTATGGGGAAAACGTCACCTGGTGGGGCCAGACACTATCTGCCGAATACAACCAACGGCTTAGATGTGAATTAGGACAGGCGGCCGGACATCAGGTGATGGGCATTTTTCCTTGGATACCTGCGCTTGAGGTGTCTTTCTCGGCGTACAAAGTGGCCGTCCAGGAGATTCAAGGCAGTGGACACTCCGTACAGGACTTGCGAGTTCGAGACCTCGAGGAGTACTCTGACGACCAGTTGTTTTTTATGACCCACTGCTACGCACTCTGCTCCAAAGAAGGCAGTCAGCAAGAGTGCAATGTGCCGCTCCGACACTTCTACCCCTTTGCAGAAGCGTTCGGTTGCCCCCTCGGGTCGCCCATGAGTGCAAACTCAAAATGCACATTCTTCGATTGACTTTCTGTGGCGCGAAGCACTTCGTTACCGAAAGAGCGTAGAAACGAAATAGAGCGTGCAATTCGATTGAACAATGCGGAATAATATCGTAAGTTTCAGCGTGGTATCGGCTGTCTGTTCGGGATCCCATACCTGGGTGTTATGTTTCGTAGTTTTTCTTACAGATGTGTTTGCAATTCAAGAATATTGACTTCAGTGGCACATCAATTAAACATCTTCAGTGTCTCGCATTATCTGTTGTTGTTTTTTCGTCTCATAAGCCGCGTGATGAGGAGCATACTCTTGCATCATAAGAGCGTAGTCTTAGAAGTGTTTGTATAGAGGCTGCAAGAGCTGATAAAATACAGTCGCCACTGTGCGCCATTTCTCCTAAATACTTGCTATGTCTGCAGTGTCTTGTGATGAGCCTCGACGGTATGTACCCAACACGTGCACATGCGATATTAAACTTGTGTGCTGTATCACTGCACAGTGGGCTAATTCTCACCACTACAAGTAAGTGAAATAACAAAGATGAACTGGAAAAACATTGATAGGTCTTGCGCTCTTCTCTTATAGCCTGGCAAGGCGATAGCGGGGCTGTACTCTTGTAACCCCAATGAGCTGCAACATGCAAGTATGGGAGGTTTTAGGGGCGAAGCTCCTTATGACGTGGCTTGTGCGTCCCTCGTATTACGTAACCACCAGAGGCACATACCCGAAATAGGTATAACATTTGACCTCCAAGGTGGTGCCGGTGAGAGATTTCTTCTGTACGTTGTTTAAAAATAAAAAATAGTGCTCAATGTACATGCCAATGAATGCTAATGGGGAATGAGAGACAGGAGCATCCGGCTTTTAGTCAACGCGCACGCTGCGATCCCCATTAGCAGCCATTCGCAGGTACATTGAGCCCTAACGGACAAGAAAGGGTTGCTACATTTTACTCGCTAGGTGTAACCTCCTTAGTTTTAGAAAGGTTTAGCGAGTGTTGAGCCGTAGGCCATGAATACAATGAACTAGTATATACCATGAATGAATTCGAGGTGGTTAAAGGGGGGGAAGCAGATACGAAGCGCAAGCCGTAAGAAATTAAAAGCTGAATCCTCCTGTCTCTCATTTCACATTAGCAGCCACTGGCATGTACATTGAGCACTATCTGACAGGAAAAGGTTGCTACGTTATACTCGCTGGGCATAACCTCCTTCGTTTTAGAAAGGTTTAGCGAACATTGGGCCGCAGTGCCATGAATACAGTGAACTAGTATATACCATGAACTCAAGGTGGTTGAAGGTGGGAAGTAGACCCGAAGCGCAAGCCTTGAGAAAGTGTGCGTGTGCCACCTCTTGTTTAGTCCTTGGAATGTCCACTGAATGGCGGTGCTTCTATATGGGAATATATGATAAAAAGATGTGAGATAGTGGGACTTGGAGTGTTGAATAGATGGACGAATGGACACACAGACAGATGCATGGATGGACGCATGAACGGACGCAGAGGCGGATGCATGAACGGGACGGGCGCACGAACAGACGCATGGACGGTCACACAGACGGACGCATGGACGGATGAATGCTTCGTCCCACTCTCCATCATTCACTCCGTGGATATGCTGCATTTTTTACCTAGAATAAAGCTATTGAACGCTTTATGCGAGCGTTTCTTCTGTTTTTTTCTCAAAAGTGAGAAGACATTATATAAAGGGCATACAGATTGTAAGGGCATACAAGCACCTACATAGCTGCGCACTTGTTTAATCCTGTGGCTGAAGATAAACTTTTTCACACGCGTTTGCAATCAGTAGGAAGCCCTTCACTGCCAAGTCTCCCGCAGTGGCATTTCGTGCGACAATACGCTACAGCCAAGCAATGTTACATCGTTTAACACGCCTTCTCTACCTGCATGTATCCTAAAGGTCATTTTAAAGCAAATTCACGCACTGGAGGGGAGAGGGAGAGTGTTTTGAAACCCACATTGTCCTCTGCCGCACAGAATGCCTGCAGTGTTTGCGGCCAGAACACCATTTTTCTGGGGCAGATTAAGAGGTCAATTGCGTTTCTCTACTATACGCCAAAACGTTCAAGAGCAAGTGTTCTACGAAACTTAGGTTCCTCTAAGACGCACCAACAGGAGAGTTACTCGATTCTACGGGGAAACTCCTGTTTACCCCGAACGTAGCACAATACTGCTGTGTTACATTACGGAGTGCTATTCTTGGCATTCCACCACTGGTAAACTCTAATTACCTATGATTACTATGGCCTTCCTGATTGGCTCGAAATGCCGTTATTGCTAAATCTGGCAGAACTTTACAGTGTACCGAATAGCACCAGCGCTATTCAACGCAGTGACCAGTAGTACTGGGGGCCTTGCTGGTTCGGTTACACTGGTTATGAAGTGGCTGCCATTTTTGATCCAGAGGATGTCGGCATTAGCGCTTCGGTTCCATCAGCACATTCAAGTAATTTCAAGTGGTCTACATAATTTCTGTAGTTTGAACTTGCATGGAGGGCAATTTTTCAGTTGGCCAAATTCTATATTTGAGGAGTCGCAAAAAGGTCTTGTCATTTTATATGTATTCCAAGCATCCGTTTGAAAGCGCACGAGTTGTAGCCAAGCCGTCTAGAAAGAGCGACGTAATCTGTTTCGTCAAAAAGCGAAACGGACAATGCAGATGCAGGCAGGGGGACGCAAAGTGCAGTCATTGCTTCTAGAAAAGTGATATTCAAGATGTGGACTGAATTCATAGTATGAAAAATTTTAGCAAGTGATATACTGCTGAAAGGCCAAGCAGTGAGCTGCAATGAATGGCTGCATTATGAGCATTAGCAACACCAGAGGCTGATATGAAGCGCTGATGTTCGCGAAGATGCTGGCCCCGGACACTGCTACGTAAATCAACTTCAGCACATGGCAACTAAAGACATCTGACGTTACCGCGCCGTGATGGCTCTATCAAAACAGTATATATGTATGTTTATAAAATTGGGTAGGCAGCACTGCAGCCACTATTAACGTTTCACGAAGATTAGCGTCTATTTGAAAAGTAGTTCCGAGACCTGGCGTCGCTCTGTGGTAAAGTGCTTCATTGGCACCCACAAGGCTTGGATTCGATTCCAGCTGGGACTCATCGGGTCGATGCTACTGACGTCGGGTATTTGTTATAGGGCCACTCACCAGGCCCCATATCGAATTTTAGTTAGACGGTGGAAGTTGTTGGGTGTCTGATGAGGAACTTTTTGCGACACAACTTTTTCGAATCGGTTCATTACGAGCGGATTGATTGAATAAACTTTATTTGCCCAACGGTTGTTGCTGTGCCCGGGGCTAGGCTGCCAGAGACACATCGTTCGAGGAACATCTTTTGAGGTCGTCGGCGACGGCTCTGGCCCGCTGGAGGGCCCACGCCTGGTCTTCTAGGGCCTCGCTGAGAAGAGCGGCTTGCCATCGCTCAGCAAGGTGCCCCATTTCAGTGGGTGTCTCAGTTGACGTCATCCTTTCTCGTGGCCTATCTTCATCTCTTTCGCATTGCCAAAGTATATGTGCCATATCGGCCCGTTTGTGCACGCACCACGGGCAGCCAGGCGACGGGTGCAGCGTGGGCCATAAGCGGTGCAGATAGTAGGGGTTGGTGAGCGTGCCCGTCTGCAGCCTTCTCAGGTCCACCGCCTGCGACCTGTCCAAGCGCACGTGGGGTTGCGTAAATTTCTTCCGGTCTTTCCTATAGTGCGCAAGCACGTCGTGGTACGTGGCAGGAAATTCTTCTCCATAGCAGTCGACACACCTCTGTTTTCTCGCCTCTTCTGCACCAACTTCAGTTGTTGCACCAACGGACGTGGTGGGGTGGTAATTTCGGCATTTCCAGTGCCTGTGGCCACCACCATGACTTGGCCGGTGCTCTTCCCAACCACGGTGGCGGCTGCTCCCTTGGTGGCTGCGTCGCGGCGGGTAAGATGCCTCGGGACGAGGTGGGCGCGCTCGTTATGGTTGGGTGGGATGCCGGTTAGTCTTTGGCTGTTGGTGTTGTTGCTGCTAGTTTTACGGCTGTTGTTGTTGATAGTTCCACTGTCCCCCATGTGAGCGGGAAACCACTTGAGGGCCTTGTCAGTAATCTTGCCTGACGCGAAGTCCCCAGCTCTGGCGTTAAGCATGCATGCCACCTCCTCAGACACCCAGACCGAATCTATATAGCTCCGAATCACTGATTTAGAATCGCTAATAATCAGGCTGTCGTCTGCACCGCTGTGGAGTACCGCTAAAGCTATGGCCATCTCTTCTGCAGCTTCGGATGATGGCCGCCGTGCTGATGCCGTGACCCGAACCATTCCTGTTGTATCCAGGACCGCCATAGAGAAAGCAGGTCCCTCCGCCGCTGACCGGACTCACTATTGATGGGTTCCGAGCGTCTCGCATCGCCGCCGCCGGCTGACAGCGGATACCTGGCCGCATCGACGAAGAGGACACTCTCTTGGCTTCCATGCGCTTTCAAGATTGCTGCAGCTTTGCATTTGCGTCGTTGTAAGTTGTGAACGAGGTGCATGTTTCTGGGGATGTTTTCTGTCAGAATGGCGTCCCTGACTTCCGGTAGCAATGCTTCCTTCAGTTCACGCGCCTCGTGATATCGAATGCCAAGCAGATCGAAAATGCGTCTTCCCGTTCTTGTGCCAGGCAGCCTCTCGAGCTGCGTGATCCTCTGCGCTTCTGCTATCTCGTCGAGGGTGTTGTGCACACCCAGCTCCAGAAGCCGACGGGTTTCCGTGTACTAGGGCACACCCAGGGCTACCTTGAACGCTCGACGAATCGCCACGTTCAGCTTCTCGGTTTCGCTTCTGCTCCAGTCGGTATACGCGGCGACATACGCTATGTGGCTCAGCGCATACGCATGTATTAACTTCGTCACGTTGTGTTCCTTTAGTCCTTTTCTTTTTTTCGCTACCCGACGCACAAAGTGCGTTGCGGCGGCCACTTTCTTTTGCAGTCATGCTACCAACCCGTGGTTTGCACCGTTCTCTTCCAGCCACAGGCCGAGCACTCGTATTTTGGACACCGTTGGTATTTGGGTCCCCTCCTTCGTCATGACGCGGATGCCCAAGCGACGGGCGTCCAGTACAGCCTGCGGGTGAGGTCCTTTCTTGCGTGGTCTATGCAGGAGTATTTCCGATTTATCGGGAGAGCAAACGAGTCCCGTGCCTTCGAGGCCCCGCTCCATGGCTTGGACGGCCTGCTGCATTTTCTCTTGCATTTCACCAACGCTCGTATTCGCTGTGGTCCACACGGTCACGTCGTCTGCGTAGATAATGTGATTGATGCCCTCTATTGCGTCGAGACGGTTCGGTAGTCCGATCATGATGAGGTTGAAAAGCATGGGAGAGAGCACCAAGCTCTGTGGCGTACCCGCACCCCCCATGTCAACTGTTCGTGGTGGGGCACCGTCGACCTTTACCGCCACCTTGCGTCCGGTCAGGAAGCTCCTGACGTACTGGTGGAGCCTTGAACAATGACCTAGTTGGCTGATCTTGTCTAAAATGGCAGCATGTTTTACTGTATCGAAGGCGCATTTGAGGTCTAACCCGAGCAGGGTGCGCACGTGCATGCTTGGTGCGTTAATGACCTGTTCCTTGATTTCCAGCATAGCATCCTGCGTCGAAAGTCCTCTGCTGAAGCTGATGATGTGAGTGCCGATATTATCCCGCTTCTCCAGAATCGTCGTCAACCTGTTGAGGCAGGCGTGCTCCATGACTTTCCCGACGCAGGACGTCAGAGATATCGGCCTCATATTTCGAACCTCAAGTGGTTTACCTGGCTTGGGTATTAGTATGACATCCGGTGTCTTCCATTCTTGTGGAATACGGCCTTCCTTCCAGCATACGTTGATATACTGACGTAGCTTCTCGATGGCGTCATCATTTAGGTTTCTCAGAATTTGGTTGGTGATCTTGTCAGGACCGGGCGCCGATTTAGTCTTCAGTAGCTGGAGGACTTCTCTAATTTCCTGCATGGAAAATTCCGCGTCTAGTTTCTCGTTGGGAACCCGACAGTATTCCATGTGACTCTCGCCTGCCGGGCGAGTGAGGTGTTTCTGGATGATCTCCTCAACGAAGGCCTGCGGGTCGTCTTTGTATTTGTGTCGCAGCTTGGTCATCTGGACACGAGTCGCCGTTCTCGTGCTGGCTGGATCCAGCAGGTGCCTGAGAATCTTCCATGGGCGCCCTGCTCTCATGTTTCCCTCCATCGTATCACACAGCTCCTGCCATTCCTGTCCGCACAGTCGAACGCAGTGGGCCTCAATCTCTCGGTTGATCTTGGCAATCTTCTTACGTATCTTCCTGTTGACTCGCTCTTTGCTGCATAAATTTCTTGGCCTCTACAAGATGCGCAAGCTGGCTGTCTACTCTAGACGGCTCGGGAACACTGCCGTCGACGCTTCCGCAGGGCCTGTTGCCACCTTTAGGCTTTTTCGCCTGTCTGGCCATTGTATTTCTTTTGTAGCTTTTTCTACGTCCACGAGTAGTTTCCTGCACCAATCTCCGATATCCTCGATCGGCCCTTCCTGCTTCTCTCGTTCTCTTTGCTCTCGAAACTTGTCCCAGTCCACGACTCTAGCTTTTTGGCAGCCGTTCATTTTGCCTCTGTCCTCTCCCATTGTCATACGCAGGACTCTGTGGTCGCTCCCCAGATCCTCAAAGGTGTTCGACTAGGTGATCGCGCCCGCGTCTGACCAAATGAAGAGATCAGGGGACGTGTCGCGGCACGTACCCTGTCCAATCCGGGTGTGCGATGCCGGTTCATTCAGTAGAACCAAACCAAACTCGTCCATCAGTTCGGCTAGCCTCTTCCCTTTGGGCGAATCGGCTCCATATCACCATTGCGTGCGCGGTGTATTGAAGTCTCCGCAAATTAAGAGGGGACTGGAGGCGGCCTTCACCATCGCTTCGCGAAAAAGGGCGCCAAAGTTGTGCGTGAGACCCCTTTTTGAAGGGGGGCTGCACACGTTAATCACGAATAGGCTGGTCTTCTGGTTTCCAATGCAGGGCACGACCTCAATCAGGTTGTGGTCTATCTCCGACTCCTCGCTGATATCAAGTGAATGGTCGAAAAAGGCCGTCCCTCTCTTAACTAGGGTACGCGCCTTTATGTCCTTCCGCGTGCATTCACACGGAAAGCCACATGCCACATAGCCTGGTAGCTGAGCCCGGTCGAAAGGTTCTTGCAAAGCAATCACGTCGGGAAGTTTGCTTTTCGAGACAGTTTTCATATATTGCACCATTGTAGCTTTTTTGTTTTTGAAGCCCCTACAGTTCCATTGCCAGATGGTGCGTCTGCCGACAAACTTGCGGGACGCAGCCATGGTTGCTATTCAAAGGCGTTGGGGGAACGTGACTGTCCGTGCGTCCCTCCTTTTTTCAGTGTGGGTGGTGTTGACATTTCTGCTTCTGTTGAGAATGGTCGATGCGTCCCCTCCCAATTGGTCATGGCCTTGTCCCTGTTGCTGCAACTGCGCTGTCCCGCGTTCTAGATATTCGATGCGCTTACTCACGGCCGCAAGTTGGTTCTTGACCGTGGCATACTGTGTGTTTCTTTCGGCGTCAAACTCGTTCAGCCGAACGATGAGCGCCTCAAACAGTCGCTCTGTCTTGTTGGTTAGTTTGTCTACCATTTCTTCGATCACGTCTATCTTTCGGCCGGCCGGTCGTGCCCACTTTGGTTCTTGCGTGAAATTTTCAGTGCCTTCAAAATGTTGAGAATCGCTTGGGCTCTTACGCTTAAAGCCGACCGCCACCGGCGCTTCATATTCACCTCCACAGCCCATGTCCGTGTCCCCGTCTCCTACTGCTGAAGTTGTGTCGCGTTCATAGGCAGCTCCATGGGACGAGGAGGCGCCAGAGGATGGGGTCTCTGCGGGGTGTCCTCCCATTCGCTTGAGGATTTTGTTCAGTGTCTGTTGTAGCTCCTCAATTTTCCGCGTTGATTTTTCATTCTGCTTTCTGGCCTTGGCCAACTCTTGTCTAAGTTCCCTATTCTCTTTCTCCATGTTCTCCATCCTCGCTGCCAGGCCGGGGTCGGCGGCTGCCCGTGGGCGGCCGGAGAGAGGGTGCCCCTGTGCGGAGTCCGCCTTTGTTACCGTGACTATGTCACGCCAGGTGCTTTTGCGCGGCCCTTTCTGTTTCCCGCCAGGTGTGGCCCCTCCTATGTATTGTTGGGGGTGGTGTCGGTTCTCGCTGTGGCTTCTGCTCTGACTCCGACTTCTGCTCGTACTATGACTTTTGCTCCGTCTTTTTACCGCTGAAGGGGGATCCGGATCTAGTTGAACGACCCATGACCTGTTGGGAGCGGGTTCTGGATCTCGAGCGACTAGGGCGGCCTCCATCCACCGCACCAGTATTGCTATCCGATGGTGACGGGGTTCGCTCTTGAAAGTCTCTGAACCTGGCCTTCCACCTTCTCTGCTTCACTATGTGCGGCACCTTGTATTTGGCCTTGCACATCCGGTCAGCCGTGGGGTGCACCTCACCACATATTTGGCACTGGGGCGTACACTCGTGTCCATTGATGGGGTTCTTTAATCCACAAATTGGGCACAGTTTGATATCTGGTCTTGGGCACACGTCAGGTCTGTGGCCGAGGCTGCCACATTCCTTGCAGAAGTCCATCTGTTTCCGGTACAGAGATACTCTTATCATAACGCTGTTGAAGTAAACCCACGAAGAAACTCAGTTTCCTTCATAGAGCAGTATGATGGTTGTTGTACTACCGAGCCTCTTCGCATACGTTAGAGAGAGGTTTTTTGCGTTTACCAGTGCTTCCACGAGCTGATCTTGATTATATTTAAGAGGTACATTGCGTATGATTCTTTTTGTCATATTTGCAGGCGCTGAAACATATGCGTTCGTTTCGTACCTCTTTCTGTTGATAGTCAAAACCTTCATCTTAGCGATTTTCGTCGCTGTGCTTTTCTCCGGTGTACTTATCACCAAAATGTTTTGCGTGCGGTTGGGGCAGATCGTGATCATCTCGTCGTCGCCCACTCCTGCTCCGTTGCGTATCGCCTCATCAAGACTCGCACCACACGTGCTCCTTATATTCAGCCCATCCTTCAGTCGAACAATTACCTTGATATTGTCCCTGGGCAGTCTGGGCATCTTGCTTGCTCGTAGAACCTTGCTGACAATGCTTCGGCGGCCTTGGCGCATCCAGCTTGGTGAACGGGCGTCTTCTTGTCTCACCACCTTGTTTTGGCACGCGCGTACTCTTTTTTTTCGTGTAACTTCAATCCAGCCATCTGCAACGCTGTCAGCGTCTTCGTCTTCACTCGTGGAAACACTTCTTGTTTGTTCAGTTCTGTGGCACGTGGCTTCCCCTGTCCCTGCCTCGTCTACATCCATCTTGGCTGTTCTTTCAGTCTTCGAGTTAGACGCGGTATGCGCCAGGCCCAACCACTGTTAGGCTTAGACGCTCACTCGTATAGTTCTTGCAGTTTACAAGCCTTAAAGCTCGTAAAGCTCACGCTCACCCAAAAAGCTGGTATCCATGGGTTCGCGATCACTTGATCTGTCCGATGGTGTGCCACTGTCAAGGATAGAGTTCGAAAAACCTCCGGAAACATTCACAAATCGACGGAGCCGATGTGACATGCGTTTGTTCCCACTGGTGACCGTAGCGCCTGTCTCACTACGAGCGAAGAAAACAGGTTTCTTGAAGCGGTGCGAAACGAGGGTGAGAGAAGGCAAGCTCGAAACCCTTGCCGCTCCCCCGCGCAGCCTTCGCAAGCCAAATCTCTTCCCCACCTTCTCCGGCATCCGACCAAGAGGTGACGTGCGCATGACGTGCCCGAACAAGCCCAGCCCACATGCACGCGAGTGGCGTTGCTTTATTGACAAGTGTTATTTTATGGTCTTCTGCATGTTTCTGCGGGATTTTTTGGAAACGCTGGCTAACACGCGGTAGAGTAGATGAGTACAAATGAGGGAACGAACGCGTAGGAGCGTTCCACGGTGGTCGTTGGCTCAATGCGCTGACCGCGCAGACCCGAACGCATGCGAAACGCTGCCACATTAGCCCCGAACTTCGTAGCGTTTCACAGGAAAAAGAATATAAGAAAAACGCGCATCAATTTTATTGCGTCTCATTTTTCATTTCAAGTTTAATTCATCTCTTAAAGCAACAAATACATAAACTACGCATGTCGTGAAATAATTTTTGCCATGTCACGTGGCATACTGTTGACAACTTCGGAGCAGAGTCGTCTACGTAAAGGACCAACGTCACCGCATTGCCGAAGACGTGGGGCCATTCCTACGCCCACGTCATGCCCTCATTCTGTACGCGTGCGCCGGCAGAGGGGAGGGGGAGCAGCTTTGATCTTGAAATTTGACCCATTTCCGCGGCGCGAGGCGTTGCAAATTTTGGCAGACGTGATCATGAACGCCTCATCTACGCATTGCGCTTGTCAGCTCAAAATTGTCAAACCCGGTGAGTGGCCCTTTAATACCTGTGTGTGAAAATTGACCATGTGTGTTCTCGTCGTTCCTGGGTAGATACTAAACGTTAATCACCTGTGGCACATACCCGCATACCAGTGGCACATACCCATCCGTGTGTATGTGCCAATGTCTGGCGGGAAGTTTTTGACTACGTACGTGACGGGATTGCGACATTATTCATGTCTCGACAAGCGCATCGTATTAGTCAAACCATCTTACCATCTCATGCTAATTTTGGTTCACGCCAAATGAATGAGGTGACCACGAGAGCGCCTAAATGTAAGCGGCAAGATAGATAGATAGATAGATAGATAGATAGATAGATAGATAGATAGATAGATAGATACACTCAATGTCACCGAAGTTCGCTAAGAAATGCTTCGCATTTAAAAATAAGAATGTGCCATTTCACAATGGAAGCTGTTGAGTAAGTGGCATAGAGGTTACGCGAATTTTCGAATCACATAAATTAACACAATGTGCTATTTGGTCCATGTCACTCCAGAAAATACCTATAAAAGACAGACAACTGTTAGAAAGTGGAATGGAGACAACCAAACTAATGGTAAGATTGTCTATTCCATTGTTTAAAACGAAGTCAGCTTTAGGGACGAAGCTCCTTATGGCGTGGCTTGTGCGTCCCTCATAGTACGTAACCACCAGTGGCACATACCCGAAATGGGTATAACATTTGACCTCCAAGGTGGTGCCGGTGAGAGATCTCTACTGTGCGTTGTTTAACAATAAAAAATAGTGCTCAATGTAAATGCCAATTGCTGCTAATGGGGAATGAGAGAGAGGAGCATTCGGCTTTTAGTCAACGCGCGCGCTGCAATCCCCATTAGCAGCCATTGCCATGTACATTGAACACTATCGGACAAGAAAGGGTTGCTACATTATACTCGCTGGGTGTAACCTCCTTAGTTTTAGAAAGGTTTAGCGATCGTTGAGCCGCAGGGCCATGAATACAATGAACTAGTTGCTGTTTTGGGGGCTGTCTGGTCCCGACGAAGCAGAAGAAGAAGACGGCCGACGGAGTCATACGCGGCTGGCGGGGACGCCGACCAGCCCAAACACGCGGGTTGGCGCGAAGCGCCGAAGAGAAGAACAACAACCGCACTCCACGGTTACCCAATTTACACTCTTTTTATTTTACAGTCGCCTTGAAATCCAAGATGCCAGAGAGGCGCCCCCTGGCATCCTCACATGTCATTCCGAAACCGAAAACCCAGAACACAACAATCATCCCCTTCTCGAAAAAAGTTCACCTATACACTGTTTATATTTATACATGATCGATACCAACATATTTTACAAGGTATGTACATTAGAACACATGAAAATTCAGCGCACGGCACACAAAACTCGCACACTCCGTGTCCTGAAAATGCACTGAAAAAAATGTACACAACTCAGTACAATATTGATTTGGATGCATTGGACCTTTGCACAGAACAATAATGTTCACGAACAGTAATGAACAAGAGTTCTACGTCACGCAGTCTTCGAACCAACGCGGCTTCTGCCGCTTCCGCTTAGGGCGGGCCCTTTTGGTTGTAGAATCAGGTGTCTCTACACCTTGGTCACTTGTGCTCTGATTTGACACATCAAGAGCAGTAAAAGATTGTGAAGGCTCTGAACGAGCGTTAAAATTCGCGGTCTCATCAGAGCTCGCAGCATGAACTTCGGAAAAATTTTGTGGACCGGAGTCTGGTTTAACGGTTTCAGCCGTATTTGAAGGTTCGAAGTGAACCGTATGAATTGGTGTACTTGAACCAGCGACACCGACTGGTAACTCCTCCCCCCTTGAAGAAGAAATGCCTGTACATGGAGGCCACATGTAACAGTCTAATGCATAGTTCAAAGGCGTGGACGGAACGTGATCGGGCAGACTTTTAGTTGTTGAAGGCGAATCCGTATGAAAAATAACAAGGTGCGAAGCATTCCAGATGTTACCATCACTTAAGCGAAAAGAAGTGGGGCTAACCTGGCCCAAGACTTTGTAAGGACCCCGATACTTGGGGTGCTCGCCTGGCACACAAACCTTGACTAGATCGCCAGTGCGAACTTTGGACTGCTTTGCACCTCGACGGGTGTCGACATATTTTTTCATTGCTTGTTGACGAGAAAAAACCCTGGTACGGATTTGATCAGGAGAAGACACTGCTATGTTACGAGGCAAAGAGACTATGTCGAGAGCATCTCGCCGTTGCCTACCGTGGAGACGTTGAGCAGGAGACACTCCAGTGGTGTCTTGTGGTGTGAACCTGTACGAAGCTAAACATTCAGTCAAGACTTGCTTGAGGGGACGGTGCTCTAATTGGGCGATCTGGATATGTTCCTTCAGAACGCGAATAAAGCGCTCGATTCACCCATTTGATTGGGGATAGAAAACTGATGACCTCAAGTGCTGAATTCCTCGTTGTGAAAGAAAAGCCTCGAAATGTTGGGACTGAAACTGTGGACCATTGTCCATAACTATGGCATCAGGAAAACCTTCCCGGCTGAAGATTGAAGACAGAAACTGAATGATGACCTCAGAAGTAACCGTATCTGTGAAACAAAGCTCTGGCCATTCAGAATCGTCGTCGATGAGAGAAACAATGAACCGGACATTTTGCGGAACATTATGCAAAGGACCGATGATATCCATGCCGAGTTTCTGTCAAGGCCGATCAGGCCACTGGACTGGCTGCAACGGAGAGAATGCAGGTTTGGCCGACTTGTCAGCTGCCTGACATATATGGCAGTTGTAAACTGCATGCTCGACTTGCTTGTCTAAGGCTGGCCACCAGTAGCTGTCTCGGAGATTCTGTTTGGTGCGGACAATGCCTGGATGGGCCTCATGGGCAAGCTGTATGAGCTTGTTACGGAAAGAAGCAGGGGGAATCACGCGTTCATCGCGGA
The DNA here is from genome assembly GCF_043290135.1 of Rhipicephalus microplus. Lineage (NCBI taxonomy): Eukaryota > Metazoa > Arthropoda > Arachnida > Ixodida > Ixodidae > Rhipicephalus > Rhipicephalus microplus. The sequence goes on along the minus strand of NC_134700.1, from coordinate 151,249,204 downwards.
AAAGCAAGTCCTCCACACAAGACAGTTCCTGTCGGACTGCGAAGTAAGGCAAGAATTCAGAAGCAAGAGCACCTTTGGAAGGCCATCCTTCACGTAGATATTTCAGAACTTGAGACAAAGTGGAATCTGCAGCTGTAGCTGCCTGAAGCTCAGCTTTAGTAATGCAGGAAGTAACTAATCAAACAACCTCCTCATCCCGCTCTTCAGTAACCGGTGTCTGAAGAGGAAGGCGCGACAGTGCATCAGCAACCACGTTATTAGAACCTTTACAATATTGAACACTGAAATTAAAATACACGAGTTTGGCACACCGACGGGAAATGCGAATGGGGCGGCGGCCTTCGGATCCTGCAGAAAGAAGAGCAACTAGTGCTTGGTGATCTGTACGTAATGTGAAGTGCCGGCCCCACAAGTAAACATTTCTCACAGGCAAAAAGACACGCGAGAGCTTCACGCTCTCCTACTGAATATCTGCGTTCAGCAGGGGTCAATGTACGAGATGAAAAAGTGATAGTGATCAGCTGATCACCTCTGAGTTGTTGAAACACTGCTCCCAGTCCAATATCGGACGCATCAGTCGTGATGACGATGGGAAGCTTCTCATTGAAAATACTAACAGCTGGCTTTGAGGCCAGTATTAACTTAACTCGAATGAAGCTCTGCTCAGCTTCAGATGACCAGTTAAAAGGCTGTGCTTGACGATGTAGAGCACGCAGTGGTTCAACAACATCAGCATAATGAGGAATAAACTTGGCATAATAACCAACAAGACCTAAAAAAGATTGCAAGGTTTTGGCATCAGTAGGCCGTGGGGCATTGACGATGGCCTGAACTTTGGATTCAACAGGTGTCAAGCCGTGGGAACTGACATTATGTCCTAAAAATTGCAACTCATTCACAGAAAAAATGCACTTGTTATTTAGTTTCATACCACACTCACCGATGCGGTTGAGAACAGTATGCAAGTTAGCATCGTGCTCTTCGCGAGTACGTCCCCACACCAAAATGTCATCCAAGTAACAAAGGGCGCCATTACAACCCTTAAGAATATAATTGACATCATTTTCTGAAACACTGCAGGAGTAGATGCAAGCCCAAAACACACGCGGCGAAACCGAAACAAGCCTTCGTGCGATACAAATGTGGTGAAGTCTCTACTGCACTGAGAAAGTTTGACTTAGTGATAAGCGGACGCGAGGTCCAGCTTGGAGAAACATACCACTCCGGAGAGCTGATGAAGCAGTTCTTCAATGTGAGGAAGAGGAAACCCGTCTAGGACGATCACCTTGTTCGGTTCTCGTAAGTCGACGCATAGTCGAAGGAATCCATCTTTTTTCTGTCGACGACCAGTGGAGAAACCCAGTCGGAAGCAAAGACAGGCTCGATGATTCTGCTGGCTTGAAGGCGAGACAGTTCCGCAGAGACTTGCTCCCGGAGAAGAAGAGGAATGCGGCGCAGCTTGGCACGCACAGGGCACACACCTGGTCGACGCATCACTTTATGCACAAAACCATGCACACAACCCAGTTCACGGGTGAACAGGTGGTGTAATTCAGAAGGCGCGTTGGCCGGAAGATCATCTTGGACGTCGACTTAAGCACACGTCATAGACGCACCTACGATGTTGATGGACGAAGTCCTGATAGCATCACGTCCCAAAAGCGAGCTGCCATTGGTAGTTACATAAAAAGTAATGGAAGCAGTGCGACTGTGATAGGAGACCTGAGCTGTAAAATGACCTAATATATCAATCGTTTCCTTGGAATATGTTTGTAGAACGACGTGTGAAGGCAAAAGCCGAATGTTGCAAAAATGACTCTGAAAGTCAGCAGCATTGATTAAAGAGAGTGAGGCACCAGTGTCCACGAGAAATGACAAGGGCACATGGCCCACTGAAGCTACGATGCTGGGCTCGGACGTAGTGTGGAGGCCATCCACATTTATAACAGTGATCGTATTGGTCTGTGCAGTGCTCGAAGGAGCGGACGAAGAAACTGGTTCAGGAAGATTTGCTGAACGGGAATGGCATACGGACTGAAAATGTCCGATTTTTCCGCACGCAAGACAAGTGCGGTTTCTCGCGGGATACTGCGCAAAATTGGCTAAATGCCGAGCCGATCCGCAACGAAAGCAATGCGCGGTTGCGCTTGAAGAAGAAAATTGCGAACGCGAGTTAGGAGCTCGGTGCTGTTCCTGAAAACTAGAATTTGGCGGAATTGGGTCGTCAAATTGCCGGCTTCCTCACCCCCGTGACGCAGAGAGGCCGCCATGTTGGCTGCCACGGAAGGACTGTGCAGGCGGGCGTCCATGTTGGCCGCCGTGCCGAGACGAAGATGAAGGGCCGCCATGTTGACGCGTCCCGTGAAACAAAGAACCGCCGCCTTGGCCCCCCGCAGCAGAAAGTTGCTGCACTGAATGCGGAGCGAATTGCTCCAACTGGGAGCGAATAAGCTCGTCCTCTCCCGCACTCGAGAGGGCTTCGGATAATGAAATCGAGGAGCCTTTTTAAAGCATGTGGCAGCGGACGTTTTGCGAAGCTACCCCAGTGAAAAGCTGATGGCGGACCATATCGTCCTCGAGCCCGCCGAAGCCGCACGACGCGGCGAGCGTTCGAAGAGAAGTAAAGAACTCGGCCACTGGCTCACCAAGAAACTGTCGCCTTTCTTGGAATTTTACGCGTGTGAGATAATCGGACGAGACATCTTGCAGGTGCTCATCGAAAAGAGCAACAACATTCTTGAAGGCATCGCCCGACGCTGGCGTCGGCGACGCGTTGGTGGCGTCGAAAGTATAGAAGAGCTTTAACCCGGCAGGGCCCAACGCGTTGAGCAGCAGGGCCTTGCGACGCTCGGGCTTGCTGGCGTCCTCCCCGGCCGCGTCTGCATAGGCCTGAAACATCAATTCCCAGTCCACCCATGGAAGTGGCGGGTCTCCGGGCGAATGAAGAAATATGGGAGGTGAAATAGGAGACGCCATATCAAGCAAGAAGAATGGAGAGGTGCAGACGAGAAGAAAATGACGCCAGTACACTGTTTGAAGAAGACGGCAGAGGTGGCCTAGCTGAATGAAGAAGAAATGAAGCGACGCAGCACGCAGCTGCCACCTTGCTGGGAACAAAGAGCGTCTAGGGTTAGCAGGGTAGGTTCGTTAGAAGCAAGAAAAAGACGAACATGGAGAACGAAATGGGTTCTTACACGTCCTCGTCGCCATTGCTGTGTTGGGGACTGGCTGGTCCAAACGAAGCAGAAGAAGAAGACAGCCGACGGAGACGTACGCGGCCGGCGGGGACGCCGACCAGCCCGAACCCGCGGGTTGGCGCGAAGCGCCGAAGAGAAGAACAACAACCGCACTCCACGGTTACCCAACGCACACTCTCTTTATTTTACAGTCGCCTTGAAATCCTAGATCCCAGAGGGGCGCCCGCTGGCATCCTCACATGTCATTCCGAAACCGAAACCAAAAACCCAGAACACAACACTAGTATATACCATGAATGAATTCGAGGTGGTTAAAGGGGGAAGCAGATACGAAGCGCAAGCCGTAAGAAATTAAAAGCTGAATCCTCCTGTCTCTCATTTCACATTGGCAGCCACTGGCATGTACATTGAGCACTATCTGACAGGAAAAGGTTGCTACGTTATACTCGCTGAGCGTAACCTCCTTGGTTTTAGAAAGGTTTAGTGAGCATTGGGCCGCAGTGCCATGAATACAGTGAACTAGTATATACCATTAACTCAAGGTGGTTGAAGGTGGGAAGTACACCCGAAGTGCAAGCCGTAAGAAAGTGTGTGTGTGTGCCACCTCTCGCTTAGTCCTTGGAATGTCCACTGAATGGCGGTGCTTATATATGGGGAATATATATAAAAAGATGCGAGATGGTGGGACTTGGAGTGTTGAATAGATGGACGAACGGACACACAGACAGATGCATGGATGGACGCATGAACGGACGCCGGGGCGAATGCATAAACGAACGCAGGGACGGGCGCACGAACAGATGCATGGATGGTCACACAGACGGACGCATGGACGGACGAATGCTTCGCCCCACTCTCCATCATTCACTCCGTGGATATGCTGCCATTTTTTTCTCATTGAAGGGACACTAAAGTAAAAAAAATTTATGTGTGACAACGTCTAAAATTACAATATTATCAAACACAGTGTCCTACTTACCGAGAAATCATGGTAAATGCACGAAAACACATGCACTACGGATACTATAAGGCATTCGCAAAATGACCCCAATACGTCAGAGGTACCACCTACCATTATTCACTAGTAATTAATCTGGCTGCATTAAATAGCGTTTCGTTCATCACCAGACGTAATAAAATGGTGATCGTTTGTTTCTGGTTGATTCATAGAAAAAAGAATAACCAGAAGTTACTATGTGAAATGGCGCGAGTGGTTCGAAAATTAAATTTTCTCCTCGGCAAACTGGATAGATCTTGCCATCTAGTGGAGCCTAGTTGAACCAAGCACGCCTGCGATCGTGAAGACCATGGTAGCCACTGTAGGTAGAGGTTCAGTGGCTAGAATAGGGAAGTGTGACGAACGCGCAGGCTTGCACGTAACGCCTTGGCAAGAAACCGCCAGATGGCGCTGGCACACGTTTGCACGTTCAGTTCGGGCTGTCAAGGTGGATGGACGTGTTTTTTGAGCGCTCCGGATCAACTGCGCAGATAAGTGTTTTTGCATGTTTTGAGCTTGTCTTTATAATTATAAGGCAGCGGTTAAAATCTTCGTAGCACTTATTTTATGGTACGGCTTTTTCGGGGGCCAGTCACCAGGTATTTATTAGTTAGTGCGGGTTTGTGTGTTCGAAGTTTTTGTTGTTTTTTTCTTTTGCCACCCCGTGGGGGAGGTGCGCGTACATTGAACACGCAAATTTTCGTAGTAGAGCTTAGACTTTTTTTCTCGTAGTGCAGGGCTCGAGGTTAGTAATTATCGAGCATAGGGACAATTGGTGTCAGAAAGGCATGGTTAAAAAGACTGTAAAGTGTTCAGGATGTGGAGTGGGTTTGAAAGTGGACCCAAGCGTAGAAGCGGATAGAGAAGAGGCTGACGCGAAGTGTAGGTAATGTGAGGTTGAGGAAAAAATGGAGAAAATGATGGTTGCCCAGAGTGAACTGCTGATGAGAATCGACGAGCTCGAGACTGCGTTGGCGACAGAGCAAGAGAAAACGAAGGCAATGGGAGAAAGACTGAAGTCCGCAGAGGAAGCGCTAGCGAAGCTGAACAAAGAAGCGACCTACTGAGAGAACAGTAGGGAACCGGCAACCAGAACGGTGGAGAAGGAAAAGCAAGCAAGTTTGGAAAAAACAGGTTTAGCCGGTTCAAATGTCGCAAGGCCCAGCTTCAGCGAGGTAGTGGTAGGACAGGGAGGGAACAAAGCAGCCGGCGTCACAGGTGCAAGTAGCCCCCAGGTGCAGAACGCTCCAGCTGAAAAGTCACAGCATGTGATAATCGCCGGGGACTCGAATTTAAGTCGATGCACAGAAGCCATCAAAGAGAGGGTAAGAGGTGACAAGAGGGTTGCAGTAGGGGCGTTCCCAGGACACAAGCTGAAAGCAGTCATGAGGCAAGCGAGCGCAAAGCTCAAAACGACAGCTGATAGACGAAACCTCGTGATAATTTCAGGCGGTTTAAACGATGTCTTAAATGAAGATGTAGCAGGACTAGCAGCCACACTGGCGAAAGGCGTCGATGACTTGCGCGCCACTTCTCCTAAGGTACAGGTAGTGATATGCACGATACCGGAGGTACCGGTGCGTGATAGCAACCTGCAAAGAGCGGTGGTCAACGCAAACCAAGAGATATGGCGGATGAGTCGAGAGAAAGGCTTTGAGGTGGTGGAAATAAACAGAGAGGTGCATAGGTGGGGGGGGGGGTTCAACGAGACAGAATTCACTTCGATGGGCGGCTAGGTAATGAGGTGGGTTGGCGACTTGCAGGACGCGCAGTAGCTTTTTTGGGGGGCAAGCGAGCCCTTCGGGGTGCAGGATAGCTACAAGCGAGGAAAACAACCAGGGAGACTCTTGGACAGGTGGTATGGACAGATACGATTCCAAAGTGGCACCAATATCTAAGATAGGTAGAATCCGGGGCATAAATAGACGTAGCCACGAGCGCCGAGCCAATTCAGACATAGGATATATTATCATACAGGGTGGTAGGAACAGGCTGAAGTGGGAAGAGATAGAAGAACAGCAAAGGGAAGAGAGGTCGATGGTATACGGTTTTGTAGAAACACATCTCAGGGACATGGAACAACCTCCGAACAATCCGGACTACGCGTGGGAGTATTGTAATAGAACAGAAGGCAGCAGAAAGGGGGGTGGTAATGGGGCATTCATTCATAAAAGTACAGACTGGCAAAGGGTCAAGCAGGAGTGCAAGGAACATTTATGGCTAAAAGGGAAAGTGGCAGGTCAAATGACACTCCTTGGTTTCGTGTACTTGTGGACGGGAGCAAAGGCCAGAGAGGAAAACCAGGCAATGGTAGAGTGTATATCAAAGGACATTCAGGAGTTAGGAAGAGAGTGCGAGATAATTATACTAGGAGACATGAATTAGCACATAGAAGATATAAATGGGTATACCGACCTGACAGGCAAAATGATCATGGATATGTGTGAAAGGCTTGATTTGATCATTTGCAACAGTACCGAGAAGTGTGAAGGGCAAATAACATGGGAGGTAGGAAGGCTTCAGTCGACGATAGATTACGCACTGATCTCACATAGGATGTATGATAAGCTCAGGGGAATGCACATAGATGAAGGTGGCTCCAGAAGTCCGGGTAGCGATCACAAACGTATCAAACTAAGTTTTGGAAGAGCAGTGATAGTGGGAAGGAGACAAGATGGGCAACTACAGGAAAATTTTTATCCAGAAAGGCAAATTGAAATAGCCACTAAACAAATTGAGAAAGTAATCTTGGAGGATAATAAGACAGTGTGGACATACACGAATGTAATTAGACTTTTTGAGTTCAAGCTTGCTAAGACGCGTGACAAGTCACCCCGGAAAAGAAGACACAAACCCAAAAGTTGGTGGGACGAGGAAGTTAAGAGAGCCATAGCAAAACGTCAGGAAGCCTCTAGGGAACACAGACATGCTAAGCAGCGGGGTGAACCAACAGATGATGTTGAAAAAAAATGGGCAACCTTTCTAAGCTGTAGAAGGGATGCATCCCTTCTGATCAATGAAAAGATTAGAAGGAAGGGAGCTCAGTGGCTGGCAGAAGTACATAAAAAAGATAGACAGGCAGCTGCGAAATTTTGGAACTATCTAAACTCCCTAGAAATGAGACGAGCCTAGAGCAGAGTTTTATAACTACAGCCCAAGGTGCTAGACTAGAAGGGGACGAAGCTATTGAATATATAAGAAAAAGGGTGTCAGAAAAATTTCAACATAGAAGTATTTTCGCAACGAGAGTGGGAAAGGGCTGAGAAAAGGGTTCCTAGTAGTACGTCAACAGGCCCAGATGGCATTCCAATTAGGCTGATAAAGACATTAGGTCCGAAGTCTAAGCAGGCTTTGAGAGAGGCAGTGAGCAAAATAATAATCGATGGTGAAATTCCCGATCGATGGAAACTTAGCAGGATGAGCATGATCTATAAAGGAAAGGGGGACAAAGCTGACATAAACAACTACCGTCCTATAACAGTGACATCAGTGGTCTACAGGCTGGCGATGCAGATTATAAAGGAAAGAGTGCAGGCGTGGATAGAGGATGAGGGGGTGCTGGGGGAACTGCAGAATGGGTTTCGGAAACACAGGAGGTTGGCAGACAATCTGTTCTCACTGACGCAGTGCATCGAAATAGCAGAAAAGGAACACAGGCCCCTGTGGCTAGCATTTTTAGATATCAAGGGAGCGTACGATAGCGTGGTTCAAGAGGAATTGTGGGGAATACTGGACACACTAGGCGTGGAACATGTAGTCACTAATCTTTTAAAGGGTATCTATAAAGGTAACAAGGTAGTTATAAAGTGGGAAAAACAGGTATCCAAGCCTGCAGAGGTAAAACGGGGGCTTAGGCAGGGGTCCCCCTGTCACCCTTATTATTCATGATGTACCTACAAGGATTAGAGGCAAAATTAGAGGGAAGTGGACTGGGCGTCAACTTCTTTTTAGTCAAACAAGAAAAACTTATTGATAAGGCGCTACCAGCATTAATGTACGCAGATGATATAGTGCTAATGGCCAACAACAAGGAAGATTTGCAGAGATTTATGGACATCTGCGGTAATGAGGGAGATAGGTTAGATTTTAGATTCAGTAAGCAAAAATCAGCAGACATGATTTTCAATGACAACGAAGGTAGTGAGCTTAGAATACAGGAGGTCACGCTAGAGATAACAGATAAATACAAATATCTGGGCGTATGGATAAGCAATGGGACCGAGTATCTGAGGAGACACGAGATTTACGTGACGACTAAAGGTAACAGGAATGCAGCAGTCATAAAAAATAGGGCACTGTAGAATTACAATAGGTATGATGTTGTGAGAGGAATGTGGAAAGGGGTCATGGTTCCTGGGCTGACGTTCGGCAATGCGGTCCTGTGCATCAGATCAGAAGTTCAAGCAAGATTAGAAATTAAGCAACGTGGAATAGGTAGGTTTGCTTTAGGAGCTCACGGGAATACACCAAATCAGGGAGTACAAGGTGATATGGGATGGACATCATTTGAGGGCAGGGAAGCTAGCAGCAAGATAAAATTTGAGAAGCGATTGAGAGAAACAGGGGAAGAGCGTTGGGCTAGGAAGGTTTTCAGCTACTTGTACATGAAGAATGTCGATACAAAATGGAGGAAGCGAACCAGGCAGTTGACTGGTAAATACTTAGAAAACAGCAGGTGGCCAAACCAAAAAGAACTATCGGTTAAGAATAAAGTGAAGGAAACGGAGACTGACATGTGGAGAATGGGCATGATTAAGAAGTCCACACTAGAGATCTATCAAACTTAAAATTTTAAGCAGGAAATTGCCAAGGAAAGGATCTATGATAATACTCGGGGTAGTTGTCTACTGTTTGAGGCCAGGACAGGAGTACTGCGAACCAAGACATATCGGGCCAAATACGAAGGGGTAGACACAGTATGCAGTGCGTGTGGAGAGGAAGAAGAAACTGCCGAACACTTGATAATGTTCTGTAAAGGGCTTCACCCTATAGTTCAGGATGATGGCGCAGAGTTTTTCAAAGCACTGGGGTTTAGGGACCGGGAGGGCAAAATAAACTTTGAGCGGGTAGACTTAACTAGAAGGAGGTTATCTGATTGGTGGCTAAAGTGAAGGCACGAGTGAAAATTAAACTTTTCACTGCAAAGTACGAATCCTCAAACTCACTTTTTAAGGAAAAAAAATAAATATTGTTTTTGGTTCATTAGGTATTACGGCTTGGTGGCGCTAGCCACCGCCCGATCTAAAGGGTACAGCCATATCCATCCATCCATCCATCCATCACCCAAGGCGGCGATGCGCTGCTCAGAGACGGCAATCAACTTCGCACGCGGGCTGTGTGAAACATGTAATATATATTTTTTGCCTCAAATGGGGACCGAGTAAATATGTGAATTAGCTTATGGAAAACAGGATGTCTACGCGGGTGCACGATTGATCAGAAATATCATCAGGTCGACAGGAAGCAAAAAAAAAGTGCGTGACGGCACTGAAACATTTTGTCAATGTGAAGTGGTAGATGAGTGGAACGATCAACTCAGTTGTGAGTCATTGCTTGCAGCACTTTCTACGGCGAACCACCATTTCCTCAAGCGCTAATCGTCAAATAAAGCCACATCAATCAATACCTCATACTCAGAGACGAGAACCACGAGTGGTATCTGGATGGAATCATTTTATTTTCGGCACACAGGTCATACAACACAATTTTGAGTAGTGACCCACTATCTGTTTAGACCAATGCATTCTTAATAATTTGTTGCATGTCCTTTTTTATCCCCATGAAAAAAAGTATTATAGTTCGCAGGCGCTCCACAGAACATTGCGCTGCGAGCCTAGGTGATGCGCCTGAGCTTCAGGTACTTCCTCTTTTCACGAGAAGATGCTCGCTTCTTGTGGAATACCTTTGTGTATGTGATGCGATGGTGATGCGACTGGTGCGCGTAATTGTGAATGATTGAAAAGTGCGCGAAATTAAAGGATGACCGAGTGCACGTGCTGGGTCGCCTGAACAACGACGACGCCGAGGACCGGTACACGTGAGAGCGTGGAGCGCAAGCATCCAAGACCATAAAGCAAACAAGGGCCAATGGCTGATCACCACGGAGTTTTGAAAGGCCAATCGGGACGAGACAAGTGTGCCCCAGAGGAAGCCAATCCTGAAGGGCAAAAGAGCTAGGAGTTCGAGGTGAACGAGGCAAGAGGAAGGTCACAGCTGGGAGCTGAAGACAGGCAGTCGGGTGGCAGACCTGAGCCTTCTGGACTTCACCCGGTCTGGACCTCCGGACAACGCCTTCCAAGGACGGCGAGCTGCCTCAACGGTCGAGACCAAGGCCTGCAGATTCCGGTGCGGGTGCAGCAACGGCAGTTCGGGTCACGGGCCTGAGCCTTGCAACCAGCCACCTCTTCGGGCGAATCTGGGCCGCCACAGGCATCACCGAGCGAGTCCCGTTCCATCGTCGCCGCCAGCGAGCATCGGTACACGCCGTCGCCACCATTACAGCAGCAACGTTTTGGTGAGATCGAACTTGCTCTCTTCCCTGCACCGCCGAATCACCGCGTCAGAACTGCATCATGTAGCTGTGACTTTCCGTCGGCAGTTTCGGGACTTTAGATGTTTGTTTTCCTTCTAAATCCCGCTTTTAGCCAGCTACTCATTTCTTGCAGTTTGTGTTTGAGTTTTGCTTCAGTTCTGCAGTAAATGTTTAGGTGTTGTTTGTTAAGCAAACGGCTTTGTCCTTATTAGAAAAACTCTCCGGGGCTCAACCAGGAGAAACAAATCAGCAACAAGAACCCGCATCACAAACTGGCGTCCGCAGCGACAGGACAAAGCCGTTGGTTTGACACCTTCATTTATTGACGCGGTTGACATCATGTCGAATATGCGAGAGCTAATGGCCTTGGCGGATCGCATGGGAATTGATGGGGCGGATTTTAAAGCATGGTACGAGGAGAAGGAGGCACGAGCACGAGAGGAACGGGCTGCGGAACGAGAAGCTCGAAAGGAACAGTTGGAACGGGAGACGCAGGCCAAGAAGGAGCAGCTTGAGCTCGAGACGCGCGAAAAAGAAAAACAGCTCGAACTGGAGACACGCGCAAAGAAGGAGCAGCTGGAATTAGAGAACCAAAACCTGCAACTGCGTCTTAGACTTGCCGAAGCTGAGAATAGCCGTGTAGAGACAAGAACTGTTGACTCAGCACCAGGCTCAGCACAAGAAAGGAGTGTTTCATGCAGCGTGAATCCTCATAAGTTGATACCGGGATTTAATGAAAGCCGGGACGACTTGGACGCCTATTTAAAAAGGTTCGAGAGAGTCGCCATCGGTCAAGAATGGCCTAGGGACAAATGGGCCACAGCTTTAAGTTTATGTTTGAGCGGAGAAGCCTTAAAGGTGTTTGGAAGACTTTCGCCGGAGGATTCACTCGATTATGATAAAGCCAAGTTGGCGTTGCTCCAGCGTTTCCGTTTTACGGCCGAAGGGTATCGGGAAAAGTTCCGACAAAGCAAGCCACAGGACGGCGAAACAGGCAAGCAGTACGCAACTAGGCTACTGAGTTTTTTCGATCGTTGGGTCGAAATGTCGAGGACCGGAAAAGAATATTCGGCTCTTCGTAACTTGATAGTTACAGAACAGTTCTTAAGAAACTGTCATCACCGTTTGGCACTTTTCCTGCGAGAAAAGAACTTCAACAAGCTAGAGGACATGGCCGAGGCCTCAGATAACTTTTTAGAAGCTCAGAGGCAAGTCAACCTGTTAGTTTTCCGAGAAAAAGTGGAATTTAAAAGCAATACGGAAAAAAGTGGTAGCTACTCGGAGAGAGGAGCAGTACGTTGTTTTGTATGTGGCAAAATGGGTCACAGGGCATCGGAGTGCCGATCAAGGCCAAAACAACCTTTCTGTGGATATTGTCAGAAGGCGGGGCATGATTCCAAAACTTGCTCAAAGAAGAACGGTTCAGCCAACAAGACGTCATGTCTTTTGTCGCCAGAGGAGCACTCAACGGAAGTGAAGCTTTCACCGGACAAAGAAGAGGACATGGCGGGCGCCGTGAATACTCACCCGAAGTTTGCCACACACAAAATGCCCGTGTTACAGGGCCGAATCTTTGGCCGAACCGTCTCAGTGTTGCGGGATACGGGTAGCAATACACTGGTGGTGCGTCGTTCTCTGGTACCCGATGAAGCCCTCATAGGTACTACCGCTACGCTATTCTTAGCCGATGGCAGTAGCATCATCGTTCCCGAGGCGGAGGTGGAAATTCATTCACCTTATTTTTCTGGTACATCTATTGTCAAATGCATGACAAACCCACTCTACGACCTTATCGTCGGAAATGTACCAGGTTCACGTGAAGTCCATGACCCCGATACCAAGTGGGAGGAAAGGATTCCGGTAAAAACCTACCCCAACTATATAGCGAGTGGAAAAGGAGCAGATAGAGAGGATGGTACCCTGAAGTCTTCAGTGGTTGGTATCAAAATCCGAGAGCAACGGTCAATCTCATCTGAAATCGATGTACCCACCTTGAAGACGACCCGAAAGGATCTTAGTGCCGCTCAAAAACAGGACAAGACCCTAGATTCTTGCAGGAGTAAAGTAGGTCAAGGGCTACAGGGAGGATCAAAGTCCTATTCGTTCGAGATAGAAAAGGGGCTGCTATACCGCTACTATCACCTACCATCTGGTAAGGTGATTCAACAAGTAGTAGTGCCCCAAAGATTGCGCAGCCAAGTGCTTACTTTGGCGCACGAAACCCTGATGTCGGGGCATCAAGGAATAAAAAGAACGATTGATCGTGTTCTACAATCATTTTACTGGCCAGGAGTTCAAGAGGCAGTGAGGAGATACGTGCGCTCTTGTGACGCATGCCAACGAACCTACCCCAAGAGCAGAGTTGGTAAGGCACCACTAGGCCGAATGCCTTTGATAGACACCCCATTCGAAAGAGTGGCAGTGGACATTATCGGGCCTTTAAAGCCAATATCACACATGGGTAATCGATATATACTAACACTAGTGGACTTCGCTACTAGATACCCAGATGCAATAGCCCTGCCATCCATCGATTCAGCCACAGTAGCCGAGGCACTGGTAGAGATGTTTTCTCGAATCGGGTTCCCGCGTGAGGTACTTTGTGATCAGGCATCATGCTTTACATCGGAGCTAATGAGAGAGGTCAATGACTTGTTGGCGATCAAGCATCTCAGCTCCACACCCTATCATCCCATGTGTAATGGCTTAGTGGAGAGATTTAATGGCACACTAAAGCAAATGTTGCGTAAATTGTGCCAAGAGGAGCCCAAGACATGGGACCGACTATTAGCCCCACTCCTGTTTGCGTACCGGGAAGTCCCGCAAGCCAGCTTGGGATTTTCGCCTTTTGAGCTGATCTACGGTAGAAATGTTCGAGGACCTCTCAGTCTACTTAAAGAATTATGGACCGGAGACAATCAAAGCGAGGAAGTGAAGACAACATATGGGTATGTCCTGGATCTCAGAGATCGCCTAGAAAAAACATTGCAGTTGGCACAAGAAAACCTGTCACGAGCTAAAACAACGCAGAAGAAATACTATGACCGGGGAAGTCGGATGCGTCGGCTAAAGGTTGGAGACCGCGCCCTCGTACTACTTCCCACGACGGAAAACAAGCTTATGATGCATTGGAAAGGACCTTTCAGGGTCACAGGAAAGAAGGGTGACTCTGACTACTGGCTGGATATGGGACATACTACCAAGCTGTTCCATATAAACATGTTAAAACGCTACGAAGAGCGTCCTCCAGAAATATCACCCCAGTCCGCATCTTTCATTGTAGTGGAAGAGGAAGAGACAGACACGCCAGTGCCTACCTTTAAAGCTACTGAGGGCTTTGGTACTGAAGCTATCAAGCTTGGTCCTAACCTCAGGAATAGACAAAGGGAAGAAATTGACGAGCTCCTAGCCACCCATAAAGACGTCTTTTCCGAAGTCCCCGGCAAGACAAACTTGTTAGAGTGTCGTCTTAAACTGACAACGTCCGAGCCTATCAACACTCCACAATATCCGTTACCATTCGCAATGAAAGAGGTAGTTGAGAAAGAAGTCGGAGAAATGCTGCGACTCGGAGTGATTGAAAGGTCCGACTCACCTTACAACTCACCATTGGTGCTGGTGAAGAAGCCCGATAAGAGTTACCGTACTTGCATCGACTTCCGTCGCATCAATGATGTGTTGGTCTCCGACGCAGAACCAATTCCGAGAACGGATGTATTGTTTACAGAGATCGGCACTAGAAAATTCTTCTCCAAGTTTGACCTTACGAAAGGATACTGGCAGGTGCCCTTGGACAAAGAATCCCGGCTAAAAACGGCATTCTCCACCCAATCGGGACACTACCATTTCCTCTATATGCCATTCGGTATCAAAACAGCGTCCGCAGTGTTTACCCGGCTAATGAGACGTCTCCTTCAGGGCATCCCGAACGTCGTTCATTATATCGATGATGTTCTCGTCGCTACGACAACCTGGGAGGAACACATGCAGACTCTGAGTGAACTGATGAATAGGATTCGAGAAGCAGGACTCAAAATTAAGCCCCAGAAATCGGAGATTGGAATGACGTCGATTGTGTTCCTGGGTCATCGACTGGGAGATGGAACAATTCAGCCGGTAGAGGACACGATCATAAAAATCGCCAAAGCCCCATTACCCACTACGAAGAAACAACTACGTTCGTTTCTTGGCTTGGCAGGATATTATCGTGATCTAATCCCTCACTACGCTGAGAAGGCACGGCCTCTGACAGAGATGACAAAGAAAAGGGAGAGTAACAAGATCAATTGGAATATTGAAGGGCAGACAGCTTTCGAAACACTAAAGCAAGCTCTGGCGTCTGGACCTATTTTAAAGGCTCCGGATCTCAAACGTGGATTTGTACTCCGCAGTGACGCCTCCGATTCTTGCATCGGTGCAGTCCTTATGCAAGAGCACGACGGTGTTTTATACCCGGTAAAATACGCCAGTCGTCAGCTACTGCCTCGAGAACAGAACTACTCAACAATCGAGCGGGAGTGTCTCGCGTTGGTGTGGGCAGTGGAAAAGTTCCACATATTTTTATATGGGACATATTTCACGGTTCAAACAGATCACCAACCGTTGCAGTACTTATCTCGAGCAAAACACCTCAACAGCAGAGTTCTGCGGTGGAGTTTAGTACTGCAAGAGTACAACTTTCACGTAGAACATATAAAGGGATCCGAGAATGTTGGAGCCGACTACATGAGTAGGTTGCAGTGAATATGTTCTGTGTGTTATTATTACAAGGTTATGCTTGTGTGGTGGACTGTTACTGGAGTTAATGACTGTATTTGTACTGTTCTTAGTTGCTGCCAAAAACTTTTTTTATTGTTGTTGGTTGAATGTTACGTTCTGTGGACTCGGTGTTTCGACGTGAGACATGTCAACGAAGAAGCGGTGTGGTGCCATCGGTGTGTTGTGATAGCTTGTGTGGTGCGCATCGAACGACAGTTTTTCAACGGGAAAAACTTCTTCGAAAGGGGGCCATTGTGATGCGATGGTGATGCGACTGGTGCGCGTAATTGTGAATGATTGAAAAGTGCGCGAAATTAAAGGATGACCGAGTGCACGTGCTGGGTCGCCTGAACAACGACGACGCCGAGGACCGGTACACGTGAGAGCGTGGAGCGCAAGCATCCAAGACCATAAAGCAAACAAGGGCCAATGGCTGATCACCACGGAGTTTTGAAAGGCCAATCGGGACGAGACAAGTGTGCCCCAGAGGAAGCCAATCCTGAAGGGCAAAAGAGCTAGGAGTTCGAGGTGAACGAGGCAAGAGGAAGGTCACAGCTGGGAGCTGAAGACAGGCAGTCGGGTGGCAGACCTGAGCCTTCTGGACTTCACCCGGTCTGGACCTCCGGACAACGCCTTCCAAGGACGGCGAGCTGCCTCAACGGTCGAGACCAAGGCCTGCAGATTCCGGTGCGGGTGCAGCAACGGCAGTTCGGGTCACGGGCCTGAGCCTTGCAACCAGCCACCTCTTCGGGCGAATCTGGGCCGCCACAGGCATCACCGAGCGAGTCCCGTTCCATCGTCGCCGCCAGCGAGCATCGGTACACGCCGTCGCCACCATTACAGCAGCAACGTTTTGGTGAGATCGAACTTGCTCTCTTCCCTGCACCGCCGAATCACCGCGTCAGAACTGCATCATGTAGCTGTGACTTTCCGTCGGCAGTTTCGGGACTTTAGATGTTTGTTTTCCTTCTAAATCCCGCTTTTAGCCAGCTACTCATTTCTTGCAGTTTGTGTTTGAGTTTTGCTTCAGTTCTGCAGTAAATGTTTAGGTGTTGTTTGTTAAGCAAACGGCTTTGTCCTTATTAGAAAAACTCTCCGGGGCTCAACCAGGAGAAACAAATCAGCAACAAGAACCCGCATCACAGTGTAAAAACGCAAATCAGTGAGCAGAAAAAAACTTATTTGGAGGCTCGGACCATGTTCTGTGCAGCCCAGTGTGACATCTTTTTTTAAGCAAGAAACAAGCGCTTCCAAACTGTCACTGTGAAGCTCGTTGTAGCTAAAGCACTCTGAAAAAGTGATTTCAAGGGCGTCTACAAATGTAAAGAGCTTCTCCAAAAGGCCTCTCTATAGGCGTCCGCACGAGGGGGGCAAAGGGGGCTTGCTACCTGGGAGGGGGGCGCTAATACCTTGACTAGGCAGTGGGGCATTTTTTAGTCATCCAGAGGGGGGGGCGAAAAATCTGCCTCATACACCGATTTAATAGGAAGGAGGCACCCTGCAATAAACCTTTGCCAATCCCCCCACCCCCTGAATGTGAATGGCAAGAACGCCCATGGATGTACCCCTTTCTATGCGGAAAATTTCGCCAACCATAGTGTGCTTGAAGTGCCGGGAGATGTACCCCTCGCCGAAGTACAGTTCACACACAGCCGAGTTTTCTTGAAGCAGCTTGCCAGCGCGCGGGATCACTCTCCACCACTGCCCTAACACAGCTTCGTCCTACGAACCGCCGAAAAACGCATGCTTCTTTAAGCGGACTTGTAGCCTGTAGTGAACCCAGGGACTAAGCAATGACTTTTTTTCGCGCCACGAGGAGAGAGAGGAAGCAACAAAAGGAAGAAGGCAGGGAGGTTAACGAGAAAGACATCCGGTTGGCTACCCTACACTGGGAGATTAGGGAAGGGAACAAGAAAGACGAGAAAGAGGGAAAAAAGGGAAAAGAAAAAAGGGTGGGGGAGAGACTGACAGTAATTTCACTGCAGCGTGTAGAACTCTACCACATGTCAGAGGCGTTCACACAAGCCTGTCTTTCTCAGGAAACACAGCAGGGCTTTCACTGCCTTGTGGGCTGTCGAGGCATGTGGACGTTGCTGTAATAGCACCTGCACAGAAAGAGGCCGATCGTCCAGTCGCCACATTGCGTTGGCAAGTACTTGTCTTTCTGAGGCAAATTGAGGACAATGGCACAGCAGGTGTTCGATATTTTTGTCGGTACCGCAAACATCGCACGCCGCACTATGAGTAATTCCGATTAACGTGGTATAGGCTTTCGTGAAAGCAACTCCCAGCCAAAGGCGATAGAGAAGCGAAGCTGCACGTCGATGTAGGCCGGGTGGAGGCCGGAGTTGTAGTGAAGGGTCGAGCTCATGCAGTCTTGTACGTCGTATGCTTGGTGTGTTCCACTGAGTCAGTGTGAGACTGCGGACCAGTTGACGAATCTGCCTCACCACATCCGCCCTTGAAAGCGGAATCGGAACGCTGTTCGCTTCTTTATGTGACGTGCCAGCAGCATGATCTGCAGAATCATTGCCGCCTATACCACAATGCCCAGCTAATCACTGAAAGACGATGTCGTGGCCTTTTTGTATTAAAAGGTGGTGAAGTTTCACGGTTTGATAGGTCAACTGGTCTAGGCATCTGCGTCGGAGAAATTATACCACGCACTGTAATGATGTTTTTGAGTTAGAAAACACAGCCCATTTACCTGGTCTTTCTTCTTAATTAATGAGTTCCAATGCGTTGCGCAGAGCCTCGAGTTCTGCCGTCAATGACGTTGTCACATGTGAAGTCTTAAAACACCGAATTACCCCTTGTGATGGTATAACCACTGCCTGAACTATAAGGCGTAGTAGAGCCATCCGTGTAGATGTGCACGTGGTTACTGTAGTTTTGTTCCTGTAGGAATAGACTCAGTTGTTTCAGGGCGTGTGTCGGTAAGTCCGATTTTCTCCTCATTCCTGGAATCATTAAGTGAACTCGCGTCCGGCTCAAGCTCCAAGGAGGAAGCAGTGGCTTTGATGCAGGTGCGTATGTCCCAGTAAACAATGAACGATACTTGTAGACAGTAGTGCCGTATGTCGTACGAGGCCTTTCAGCAGCTAGGCTCACCAGGTGGTGAGAAGGGGTCCTGGCATAACGCCTGAGGTGCATGCGCATTGTCTCGGTAATAATATGCGTCTTTATCGAGTGATCTTGAGCGATGGCAATGGTTTCAGCCATTGAAGCACTGCGGGGTAATCCAAGGCTTATCCTTAGTGCTTGGGCTTGTGTGCTCTGAAGTGCGTGCAGGTTGGTCTTGCTGGTGTCAAATATTGCAGGTAAGCTGTACCGTAAGAATCCGATAAAGAGCACTCTGTACAGTTGTAGAATAGATTGCATGGGCACTCCTCAATTCTTTCCTGCAAGGAATTTGAACATGTGGCATGTTGCGATCAGCCGCTTCTTCACATAGTTCACGTGTGGAGTCCACGACAGGTTTCTGTCTATTATGACTCCCAAGAACCTGTGGCTTCTGCTGAACGATATGTATTCTTCATTAATCGATATGCTGTAAGCAGACATTGGTTTTCGCGCGAACGCTACCACTGCTCATTTTCCACAGGACACCTCGCGCCACGAGAGTGCATACAGAAGCATTGGTGCCAGAGTGCCACGGCAATGAAATAAAACGAAGACAAACGCGCCCGACAAAACTGTTGGAAACGTGCAAACGACGTATAAACGACTGCGCGCGCCTCCACGCGGCTCCTCCTCGGAGGCTTCAGTGCGCTCCGTAGGCGCAGCTTGCCGCTCATCACACTTTCCTATTCCAGCCACTGTAGTAGAGGGAATGTCCAAAGTGCCGGCTCTAACGTCATGGCCTCCGAGATGGCAAATGAGCGGCAGGTATGCCGTGCGTTTTATATCTCGAAGGCCATACCCACGTGGACTTTTTGCGGCGAACTGCCGCGCCGCGCCGCTGCTGCGTCGGACCTATGTCATGGTCATGGTCCCGGGTTTGACGTTCAGCAATGTGGTCTTGTGCATGAATTCAGAAGCTCAAGCAAGATTGAAAATTAAGCAACGTTGTATAGATAGACTCGCTTTGGGGGCACACAGGAATACCCCAAACTAGGGGTACAGGGAGACATGGGATGGACATCGTTTTTGTGCAGGGAAGCTATCAGCAAGATCGAATTGGAGAAGTGATCGAGAAAAATGGGGAGAAGCGTTGGGCAAGGAAAGTCTTCAGTTACTTGTACATAAAGAATGTCAGTACTAAATGGAGGGAACTCGAACATTGTTAGGCAAGTATTAAGACAACAGCAGAATACCAAACCAAAAGGAAACATCGGTTGAGAAGAAAGTGAAGGAAACAGAGAGAGGGACATGTGGAAGGTGGGAATGCCTACGAAATCAGCACTGGAGATCTACCGAACTTCTTCGCAGGAAATTGCAAGAGAAAAGATCTATGAATATTCTCGGGGTAGTTTCTGCTCTTCGAGGCTAAAACGGGAGTATTGCGGAGCAAGACGTACCGAGCGAAATACGAAGGCACAGACACGGTAAGTAGTGCGTGTGGATAAAAGAAGGAAATTGCAGAACATTTGATAATGTTTTGTAAAGCACTCCACCCTATAGTGGAAGATAAGGGCAACGAATTTTTTGAAGTATTAGGGTGTAGGCAGAGTGAAGGCAAAATAGACTTTAAATGTGTAGAAATAACCAGGGGGAGGCTAACTGATTGGTAACTACAATCGAGGCGCGAGTGAAATTCAATCCTTAAACACACAGTGAATGTACTTAGCTTTATGGCTAGGTGGCGTGCACCACCGGCCAATCTGAAGGGCACAGTCAATTCCATCCATCCATCCATCCATCCATCCATCCATCCATCCATCCATCCATCCATCCATCCATCCATCCATCCATCCATCCATCCATCCATCCATCCATCCATCCATCCATCCATCCGTCCGTCCGTCCGTCCGTCCGTCCATCCATCCATCCATCCATCCATCCATCCATCCATCCATCCATCCATCCATCCATCCATCCATCCATCCATCCATCCATCCATCCATCCATCCATCCATCCATCCATTTGACGTAGCCGTTCCATTTGCAGGACACTTGAAGTATTTTCAACTTCAATATTGAGGTGTACACTAATTCAGTAGCTGTGCGTGCGCAAAAACGCATAAAGTGCCAACCACTGGCACGCGTACGCCTGCGCCTACGCGTCAAAAGCGTCTAGTCGCGCCTATGGAGGAAAAGGGCGCGCAACTACTGGTACGCGTCGGCACTCGCGCCTGCTCGCGTCGCGCCTAGCTGACGCGCAGTGTTGCTAGAGCTTTTGATGTGAAACTGCCAAAGCATTGCCTGAAAAGATTGACTTTTCAAACATTTGTTACTCTTATTCAAGCCATGGAGGAGCTTTTTTAAATCAAAATAGTATATTTTATATTTGAATTGACACTTTTCGTAATTATTTAGACTGTTCATTAGAAATCAAGCCAATAGTGTCGACTGTATTCGCGTGTCATCCACATCAACATCAGCTCTTCGCGCCAATTTCTGTTCTTTCTCCGTGTGTGCTCCTGTTGACGGGTGGACGTGTGTTTGTTTCACGAAGCTTCCCTCGTGCGTTTGTCGCAGCCATGCCTGCGGTGTCGGCAGTTTCCCGCAGGAATACAACAGTTTTCACTTCGACACTCGTGCTCCTCACGCTGCTCATAAAAAAAAAGCAAGTACGCGAGCAGCGGCAGCCTCGCCGTTGGTGGATTCGCCCTGTTTTCTTGGCGCGTAAGCAAGAAGGCCTCTACCACACTGCGGTATGTTCTTCAGCTCTTTCTTGACCTCGTTCAGTCTCATTTTAACGTGACGTCGTGCTGTTCGATTACTCCTGACTGAAATAAACAGCAATGACACCTACGACATAAAAATGAAAGCAAAATAAATAAAGCCAATACGATATACCAATAAACATGCAAGGAAAAGAAATAAACCAAGCGAGTGACGACCACGCCTTTGACAATAGAGCACTTATAATACGTATGTTGTATTCAAACCCCATGACCTCTTGAAGCGTTTTGTTTTAGTAACAAGTGAGTGCACAGCCAATCGGGAAATCTTGCATGTATGCCCCAGCAAACTTCTATGCATTTACTCGTAGGGCATATTCAGCTATAAAATGAAAGCTGCAGAGAAAATTCTACCGAAGGAATACTGTATTATATCTGAAATTTCACATGTGCTTGAATGTTCGATCAAAGATTCGGCGTTAAGAGAGGTACATTGCTGGTTCCCGTTCATTTTTTTCTCTGTAAGAATCTGTTCAATCACTGTAATCTGCTTTTGTTTTCAACAGATGAAACGGATGCGCGAAGGCGATCATGGATTTTTTTTAAGTTCTATCGAATGACGCCAGCACTTTTTGATGTGCTGCTCAGATTCGTTGCTCTGGACCTGACAAAAATCCACGTGTCGAGGGAAACTCTCGTACCTGGTGAACGGCTTGCAATAACCTTGAGGTTAGTGATATTGAGGTAAAACATGCCACATAGCATTAACTGAATGTAAGTGCCAAAAAGATAGCTTTGAATCACTTTATTTTTTCATTGTTTCATGTTTATTGTTTGAGTTACCTTGCATCAGGGCAAGATATCCCCTCAGTTGCTCTGGCGTATCGAGTGGGAATCGAAACTGCCCACTTGTGCATTCATAAAACGTGCGAAGCAATCTGGGAAAGGCTAAAAGATCATGTCATGAAAGTAAGCGGTTCGCAATTCCACTTTGATGTTGGTTACCTGGTAGGTAAGCCTGGAAGCAGCATGGATATGTTCAGCCTTAAATTGAAGTGAGAACTCGTAATCAGAGAGGAGATGGCACATATTTTTTGATTGCTGCAATACATGTTCACAAAAGCTTGACTGACGGCAACTAGTGATGTAAAGAGAATTTTGTTGCGTTGAGTTATATGCATAGATTTGAGCCATCACGGTGGATAGACAGCAATGAATTGTTTCCCAATACAAGCAGGCAACGCATGATAGACCACAATATGCATTGCAAACTTATGCATCCAAAATAAATGCTCACTGCCACCCTGCTGGTTTCTTGAAACACTGTTCACTTACGACTCTTCTGGCCAAAGAGTAGGCCACTCTTTTGTGTATTTGTTACTTCTAATATCTTGCATGTGTTTCAAAAACGTGTAGGTACACTCATACAACTCACTGCACCGAACATTTTGTAATGCTTGGCCGCACTTCCCAACTCTTTGTATCCTTTTTTCGCAATCTAACATACCTTCTCACAATGTGATAAGCCCAGGCCCACTTTTTCTCTAAATTCCTACCAGGATACCAGCAAGCTCTCCTTGCTCTGTGATCCGCCAGGATGTAATGATGATGAAATGTGTAGTTGTACTAGTCGTGCGTTTTAAACGTTGTTACAAGACGTCTGTAAATTGAACTTATTTTACAGCATAATTCAATATTTTTCTTTCTTCTGTGTCTGTGTTTTTCTCTTTTTTGCATAAGCACTGCAAATTCATCAGATTTCTATATTCTAACTAGCCCAGCACAATGTTTAGGTTATTTTTTCTCAGCCATGAATTGTTGGGGAGCTTAGTGGACTCACCTGGATTCTCTCTGTGCATCCTCAGATAAATTTTTCATCTATGCTTACACAAATACTGTATCTGATAAGTGCAACATGTACCTAGAAAAGGAGATCAGAAAACTGAAATCACCAGATGGGCAACATGAGGTATTAGTCTAGTTGATTTCTGGACGATTCTAAACTGCAGTAAAATTACAAGGTTCACATGGTGTGAAGCACACATGAGTGGTGTTGCGTCTTTCCTAACTTCATGCGTCTTTTGTAATTTGGTGTACTGTACAACTTTAGTGCAGTAAATCACCAGATTGACTGCCTCTGTTTAATGAGGGACTCTTGTAATGAGAGAAAGAAAAGTGGCGAGAGTCGCATGGCAGCAGTGTAAAGTACGTGGCTTTTATTCGAACGGATTCTGCTAAACCCCGTTTTAAAAATCACTGCTTCTAATAATGTGCTCTCTGCATATTTGTTTTGTTGCATTATAGGTTCTTTCTTGTTAATGTACGACATTTTTTGTTAGTACTTCCAGACACCTACCAAAGCAGACTGGCACTGTATTGCCAAAGGATTTCATTCACGGTGGCAGTTCCCGAACTGCTTGGGTGCCGTTGACGGGAATCATGTTGCTATTGTATGTCCACCAAAATCTGGCAGCAAATTCTTAAACTATAAGGTAAAAGCTCACCTGGATTCTCCCTGTGCATTCTCAACTAAATTTTTCATTTATGCTTGCACAAATACTGTAGCTGATAAGTGCAACATGAACATAGAAGAGCAGATCAGAAAACTGGAATCATCAGATTGGCAAAATTAGATATTGGTCTAGTTAGTTTTTGGATGATTCTAAACTGCAGTAAAATTACAGGGTTCGCAAAGCCAGAGAGGACACATGGTGTGAAGCATACACAAGTGGTGTTGCGTCTTTAGTAACTTGGTGTACTGTACAATTTTAGTGCTGTAAATCACCAGACTGACTGCCTCCGTTTAAGCAAATAGTTGTTATATATGCCACACTTTTGAAGATACGTGAGACCTTAACATAGATAGTAATTATTGTACTGCTGTTATTCACTGTGGCTGTACAGATAGGTCATGATCTGGATTTTTTGTTGTGTTTATTTTTCAGGGCACATTTTCCATAGTGCTGATGGTTGTGGTGGACAGCGATTGCAAATATGTGCTTGTGGACGTCGGTGCAGAAGGCCGCCAAAGCGATGGGGGAATATTCAAGGAATCATCCTTTGGTTGTGACCTCTCTAAAGGCCGCCTTGACATTCCAGCAGTTGGCACCCTACCAGGCACTTCCACATGTGTACCTTATGCCTTTGTGGGAGACGAGGCATTCCAGCTTCGTAAGGACTTCATGAGGCCTTACCCCGCAAAATGCCTCAATGACACTATGAGGATTTTCAACTACAGGCTCAGCCGAGCAAGGTATTGGATTGTTTCTCTGATTCGTTAACCTCATGTCTTCATAGCCTTCATTCGCAAAAAAAGCCCATCACGTGTGATTGAACACGATAGCTTAACCTGTGGATCTTAGTCAACCAAGGGCATTTGCAGAACTTTTCTGCTGTGGGAAAGAGTGCTGGTGCACCGAGTTACCACAAAATAGGCACTATTTTCTGTTAAAACTGCGCACATGAAATAAGCTTTCAAACAGGGCAGTAGTAGCCAAATTTTGGGAGATACTCTGCATTATCTTAGTGCTGAGAAGATTGTGTCCGTCAAAAATAAAGCGTTACGATCACTTCACGAAAAAAGCTCTCTGTACAGGGTTGACTTGTGCTAAATGGTCACC
Source organism: Rhipicephalus microplus (assembly GCF_043290135.1). Classification (NCBI taxonomy): domain Eukaryota; kingdom Metazoa; phylum Arthropoda; class Arachnida; order Ixodida; family Ixodidae; genus Rhipicephalus; species Rhipicephalus microplus. The sequence continues at coordinate 151,224,314 of NC_134700.1, read as the reverse complement.
AGCAAGTAGCACAATATGTTGGATACATCTACCTGCAGTTAGTCTTTATATAGTAGGTGCACACACCATGTGTTTCGGTGAGAAAATTATATGATGAGACTTGTGACGAAGTCATTGCTGCATTTCATTACATGACTTACGCTGTTCACACTCATCATAAATACTTGTGTAGTTAGAGCATTTGAGGTTGATTCTATTGATGAGAGCTCCTCGAATGCTTTGACTACGGCCAGACATTGCTGAGCGAAGATTTTATTCAACTTGCATTTTGCAGATCACCTCATAATACCATGAAGTAGTTTGGGCAGCAACTTCCGTCTGAGCGCACATCATGAAAAAGTGTTACTGTACATGTGATGACCTCCGAAATGTTTCACATTTCACGGAAAAATTGTAATCGTTGATCACATGATCAAATTTGTGGCTTAGACAGTGGAAAAGAGGTGCATTTGGAAACTCCTTCTGTATTATTCTATTCACTCCAGCTTCTATTCCAGCCATTGTAGAGCATCTGTCGTACTACTATTATTTCACAAGGTTCAAAATAATCAGCCCAGCATCGGTTAAAAACATCAAGGTTGTAGTGGTGATACAAGCAAAGTTCAGTAGTTAACATTTGAAAAAATAAAAGATGCAGAAATGGACAAAGAGTGCCTTTTGCTAATACTGAGTACACAAGCCAAAGTTCATAGTGCTACTGCCGTTGACAGTAATGAGCCCTCGTCTGGTGTTCCATCTTTCTCAGTCATACATGATTGTGCCGACAACGGGTTAATGAAAATAAATTTGGTTGAACACTTGCTGTCTCTATATAGAAATGTAGAGCACTATACTATTACAGTACAATACTCAGGTGCAGCAGCCTGTAACAGAATGGTGTAATGAAGGGACAGCTGGTACATCGTACTGCAAGGAAACAGTGAACAAAGATGGCGACGGCGAAGGAACTCGGAACTTGGATTTTTCATTCCATCATCCCATTTTCGCACTGTTTTCTGACAGTGGGCTGTAAAAGATGGAGAAAGTATTGCAATAAATGGGAAATAGTCTTTCATCACATTGTGACAAATGACTCATCTGTCACAACTACTCGGCATTACCACACCACTACTTTTATCTTGCAAGCACTTCCCCTTGCCTTGAAGGCACCATGGTGTGTCGCGTCTTCATTCGCTGTTGCAACATTTTTCTTTTTCGTCTGCAGACGCTGTGCAGAAAATGCCTTCGGCATCACTGCTGCCAGGTGGAGGATACTGCTTCGCACCATAAACGTGCAGCCCAGCCATGTGGACTTCGTGGTGAAGGCCGCCTGTGTCCTCCACAACTTCCTTACTCTGTACAACCCACATGCCCATCAATTCTTGGACAGAGGAGACAGTTTCGGAAACGTTGTTGGAGGGCGCTGGTGGCATGGTGTGCAACATGTGCCAGACAACAGTTTCTTTGCCATGGCTCCAACACAGGCACGAAACTACGATGGTGATGCAGGTGCTGCAAGAAGGTTGTTCGCCAGCTACTTTTCTAGCACGGCTGGCCAGGTTCCTTGGCAGTGGAATCTACCAGGAATGACAAAGAAGCAGCCCTCCTAGACACTTGTTCTTCACTGCCAGTTCGGGCAAGGACGCACAGCTGCGTCATCACTCTCCTTTCTAGCATGGCACTGCTTGCCCATTCTTCAGTGTGACAGCTGCTCTTAAGGGGGTATGGTAGGGTGAACCCAGCAAAAAATTGAATTTGCAGTCTTGACACCAAAAAATTCACTGTACTCTGAGGAACGAAGCTGTTGCAGCCCGACGTTGAGAAGCCACTCCACGTGGTTTAAATTCCGCAACGTAGTGTGCCACGCGACCTCTGGCGTAAGCAGTATGTGGCTGTAAAAATTAGTTTTTCTCAAAGTGCGTTTCTGTAAATTTTTCAACTTCAACCTACCTTTTCTCAAAATGTACCAAATTGATTTTTATAAAACTTTGTATGCGTGAGCTACAACAAGTAAGCAAATATGGTTACATTTCTTTTGCTGTTGCAGAGAAAAGGTACAGAAAAGGTACGAAACTTTTTTCTCTGTGGAACTCAAACTCGATTTCTCAATTTTTCTCAATTTCACTCACTCAGACTTGCCAAAATACTTCACTTACTTTGGCTCAGACTCGCGGCTTGATTCCAGTGTGAGGGTTCTCTCATGAGTGACTTTGCCTACCTATTATTTGACTCCTCACGCAAATCAGCTTTTCGCTTTTCTTGTTTTCTGTGCTCCCTGGCTCATCTTGTCATACCTTCTATTCTCCTCAAATTTGAATGTGTTCTTGTAAATTATTCTTCTGTGAAAAAAAAATTTTATTTCACTAAGTCCACATGTTGTGAATTAAAGCGGTGTCATCTTGACACAAACTGGAGCAATGTAACATTTTCAGTGACTCTGCAATGGTCTTGTGCCTTTGCAAATCCGTATGTTTAGCGAGTGCTACGAACTTCAATCAGACAGAGCACCGAAGCTACCAAGTGGGTGCTCAATGTTACAGGGGGGGGGGGGCAGTGACAAGTTATACGATCACTGGGACCATGACATATTCATTGAATACTTTAACTGCCATTGAATACTTTGACTGCATAGAAAGCCGTGGCTACCGCAGTACATAAGATCTTTCTACAAGACATAGCAGCGCCGCTGTGTGTCATGAAACAGTGCATCGGCTGTTGCTCAATCGATCCACCATATTGTACACACAGGGGAATAAAAAAAAGGGTCCCTGTCAACTACACTTGTACGGCAATCAATGAATTTGTTGGTGTGATTGATGAAACAAATATCGGTCAGCTTCTTGTGTTTAACTCTCTCATTCCTCTGCGCTGCGACACAAATGTAACCCAGCTTATTGGCAACCATAAAAACAATGTTAACGCTGTGTCAACTTCGTACTTTCTTAGGCCCTTGAGATACCGTGCACAATGAATGTACAGTATCCCAACAATAAGTTTATTCCTGTTGCCTTCTGGGTCAGCTTGTTGTGTTTAACTGTCTCATTCCTCTGCGCTGCGACACAAATGTAACCCAGCTTATTGGCAACCATAAAAACAATGTTAACGCTGTGTCAACTTCCTACTTTCTTAGGGCCTTGAGATACCGTGCACAATGAATGTACAGTATCCCAACAATAAGTTTATTCCTGTTGCCTTCTGGGTCAGCTTAATGTGTTTAACTTTCTCATTCCTCTGCGCTGCGATACAAATGTAACCCAGCTAATTGGCAACCATAAAAACAATGTTAACGCTGTGTCAACTGCCTTCTTTCTTAGGCCCTTGAGATACCGTGCACAATGAATGTACAGTATCCCAACAATAAGTTTATTCCTGCTGCCTTATGCAACCATGCCCGGGTTTTACATTACCGACTTCTTCAAATGCTCAGTGACAGCAGTCACTGTATCAAGTGGATAACCTATATCTAAAAGACCATAACCTGTGCTCGTGAGGGCCAACTTAAGGCAAGACATAGCTGAATCGTTTATAACCTTTAATTGCTTTGATGAGAAATTTAACACCGGTTTTAACTCCAGCTTACTTTAAAACCAAATTAAATTATATTAAGACTAATGCATATGTCTAATAATCTACAGACATTTAGGTTTCAATATTTGTCTTTTAAAACCCAACTTGAACAATGTATGGGATCGATGGGTTCGAACAATTATATTTATTCTCGTCTCATAAATAAATGCACTTCATCAGTACAATATGTATGGAGTGCAAATAAATCTGGCTCATACATATGGAAATGGCTAAGCCTTTACATTTACAGAGAACTTGTAATTGTCCTTTTGAAAGGGTATTGACAAAAAATTTTCACTTTGTTTTTTTTACAACCAAGGAAAGGCCAAGCACTCAGAAGCCTAGAAAATGTACCGGAATGCGCAAGTGTGCCCTGAAAAACTAATTATAGTGTTCTGAAAGCTAGTTTCAACTCCTAGTGTCCCCTGTCGTTGCAACAAAGTATGACCTTTTCGTTACGTGCTAGTGCAAGATATGGTCACATTTCCACGAATCAAGCAGCCATCTCAGAAGTTCCAGTACCAGGTATCATCACAACTAGCCAGAATGCAGCGTGAAGTCACCAAAATTAGTACTCAAGTCCCGACGTCAACTTAGTGTCGATGTCGTAAGGTGCCTTGCGAGAAATTTGATTTTAATGTTGAAATGAAATACCTTATCAGAATTCGCCGAGTGTTATACTTTCTCAGAGTCGTCTGTGTATACAGGAGATTAGTTAGTCAGACTAAACTCGCCTTAGAAATATGGCGTCGGTACCTCTTAAGGTATGCAGCAAAAGCAACTGTACTTTTCATTTACGTTAGTAACTTACGTGTTGCAAACATTTTGCATGAGTGAAGCCGCATTAGCAATGAAATGCAGGCGCATTGTGGCATAAATGCTTTGTGTCATACTGTAGGTACAGCTCATCACAATACAAGCATATAATTCAAGAATGACCATGGGAACAAAGCATACCTTGGTAATTGTTACAGAAGTAACTTTTATTATAAAGGACAGACATCATCAAAATGACGTATATTCCCCAAATTCATTCTGCGCAACCCTGATAATATTTACAATACACAAATAAATATAAAAATAAGTCACAAGATTAATGACTAAATCACATATTTCATGACTAAATAAAGGGGCCATGTCATAATCACTCAAAAACTTCACTTTCAGTGAACACTAAAAGTAAAAGGTATATTATGCCCAGACTGGTTATAAAAAGCAAACCTTAAAATATTACAATAAAAGAAAACCTTGCCCACCCCCAGCGACTAGCCTTTTGCCATGACGAACGTGACAATGCACATTAAGGAGCCTAGCCGTTCTGTTATACCAAAGTTTCAGCTGCAGCAAGTATTCTGATTTCAGTGCCGAATGGAACAAGGCTAAAATAACAGGTTTCACATACAGTTGACGAAGAACTGCTCGCAGGAATGCAGATGCTCGAAAAGTTAGCTGCTTGTTACATAATTCCTCACGAGTGCTGCCCCACTGTCCAGCCACTTGTGTATTTATGAAACACTCAATTACAAAGTAAGTGTTCATGCAAATTTGCTACCATTCTGCCAGCGAATTTGTGAATGCGAAACGATTAACCGACAGAACACGTTCGAAAATTGGGTGTTATGACCCCTTCAAAGACTCCCGCTTCCCCTGATCCTATAGGTATAAAGCAAAGTATTGGAGGTTTTTCTTTTTTTTAAGTGACAAGACTTGGAGATTATTAGTCTGAATCACAAAGCAGATTTTTATAGGCATATGAGAGCATTGAAAGACAAGCCCTATTTTTGTAAAATTTTTTTGCAAGTAAAATTAATATTTAAAGTGTGCATTTTGTGTACCAAAGTGTACTAATGAAAAAAAATGTTAGTGCTCCCTGAAATAGCAAAAAATAAGTGTGCACTCAAATTCCACATTCTACAAATTCTAATCTCTTCAGGCACAGAAAAGAAGCTTTGCCCTGCGCAATGAACCAAAATAAATCTCTTCAAATGAATATTAAAAGCACAGTGATTAAACAGGTTTCAAGAAAATCAACAAAAACATTTTAAACAGGTGCGGCACCTACACAATCAGCAGCGCTAAGTCTTGCATATTTGTAACTAGTTACACTCAAGCAGCTGTTTGCCTTTTTTCTTTCTGTAGACATTATTTAAATGAGAGAGCAAATCTAATTGTTAACAGGCTGACATATGTGTCCTTGAGTGCGAACAATGCATGCACAATGCTGTGCATTAACCTGGTGAGAAGTGTATGGTTTTTATGACTAAAAATGTCAAGTTGACAATGCTAACAAAGCATTATTACATATTTGCACATTTAATGTGAAGGCTAAAAGAGTCATAAAACGCTCGATCTAAAACGATAATGCGAAACCACCGACATGCACACGCACTAACTAGGCAACGTCAGCATAAGTAGTTCTTTGCCTATCGAGGATTGCAAAACTCTTCGGTACTTGCGAGTGCATGCAATTCAAACACCTATCAGCGCCTTTGCCATAAGCAATAGGCACCAACTTGAACTCTGTAGCTGACGTCATATTAAGCAGCATTCTTGTGGGATGCCTCTTGCACGCGCTCACAGATGCCGTAGAGTTCGGCGTTTCTAGATAGTCAAAGCGTCTATGCAGGCTCATTCAGGCTGATGATATAGTTAGAGCATGTGGCTACTGATGGTGCCGCATTGTCGTTGTAAAGTGACCTTTTCACAACCTCTTTAAAGAGTAAACAAAATATCACATATCAAGCTAATCTTATGATGCACACAAAACAGGCACTTTCGGTTTTTTCTTCGCAACTTTTAGATAGTGTAACATTTTTCCTTGCATATTTGCAAAAAACTGTTTAAATAGAAAGTTCATGCAGCAAAATAATGAGTGATTCAGTTAACATGACAGAAAATGTAAAAAATGACATTTTAAAAAGAAATTTGCACTTGGCCCCGTACCTTAATAAAAAAAATCACTTCAGCCATTGAAATAAAAAAAAAACTAGTTCACATACTCCATTACTAATTGCATGATCTTCACTTTCAGCTCTAACTGTCGCTTTTCTGGCATCTTCTCAAAGTATTTAGCAAGGCACAGCCCAAAATATTCATGTGCGTTTCTTGACTCAGTTTTCTTCAATGTCTCGCACAAGTCTTGCACATTTTGAGTAATTCTATCTAACTCTTCTTCATTCTTTCTTTTGCGACTTCTTCGCTGGGTTGGTGTTGACCCGGCACTTCCATCAGCGACAGCAGGCTCTGGTGCAGTCCTCTCTTGGGTGTTTGGGCAAACAACCCCTGGAGGCCCGAAAGCATCATCGTCTGAATGTGCAGAAGCTTCCGACAGTTCTAAACACTGGTCTTCAAACTAGACCATGTCCTGCAGAAGCTCCTGCACATTCATACCTATGCGGGTAGTAGGGCTGTCAGGCCTCGATGGTTGCCTGCCAGCCTGCACCTGGCTTGCAGGCCTTACTGGTTCACCCGGACTGCAGAAAAAGCTGGAAGTGCTCTGCAAGCTTGCAGGGCTAACATAATTTCCAGATGTCCTGCAGGCAGCAACAAGTGTGAACGTTATGACCTTACATTGATGAAAAGCCAGTTAAAAAAGTACCCGAATGTAAATATTTAGGAATTTATTTAACAGAATCATTTCATTGGAACAGGCACATAGAACACATGATCTTAAAGGCTAGTAAAACATTGTATTTTATTCACAGAAACTTTCACTGTGTAACAAAAAAGGTAAAGGAAATTCTCTACTACTTGCATGTAAGGTTTATACTTGAATATGCTTGTGTTACCTGGGACCCAGCTCAAAAGTATCTTGCAGAAACAATAGAAAAATTCAAAACCAGGCAGCTCGTTTCGTCGGCAAAAATTACTAGCTATTTGTTAGTATATCAGATATAAAGGCCACATTAGGCTGGGAAACTTTACAATCTGGAAGACGGAAACTTCGACTAAAACTTCTGCCTAGTATATAGTATAACCTTTTTAGAGGTGAATACCCAGTAGCACCAACATATCGTTCCACAAGATGCCAACACACACATAAAATACGAGAATACGCATTCAAAACAACAACTTTTACTAACTACTTCTTTTTAAGAACAAGTAGAGAGTGGAACAAACTTCCCGAAGATATTGTAAACTTGAGTGACAACAGTGCTTTTTTTTTCATCGTTGTGACATCATGGCATGCTTATTCACTTTTAGTACCTGTTTGCCTTTGCCACATGTCACATTGTACTAAAATATTTTTCGATTGCATGCTGTAATTATTATATGTTGTTTTATTTTCCAGAATGTTTAAAGCATCACTATTCACAGAAATGTTAGTAACCACATTGAATTTCGTGTGTAAACTCCCCTGCAGTAATGCCACTATGGCATTGCAGGAACTCTAAATAAATAAAAATGAAATATAATTTCACCTCTTTCTGCACTGAAATAAAATCAAGGATTAAACTGTGGTTTTTCGTAAGCACATCACTTGGTATTTCACACACTGCCACACTAAAATACTTTGCTATATCTGGTTTTGCGTGTTTTCCAGACCACATACAAAGGACCCTTGCACTTATTTACTTGCACTTCAATTAAACTTTGACATTGAGGCAATCTAAGGTCAAACAATGTAAACATAACTAAAATCACATTAACACATTTCATTTATGTAATCTAGAATTTTATGGCACGAACCACATACAAAAAGAAAACCAAGAAGCTAACTGTGCTGGCAATACAACTTGAAATTGCACAGCTAATGATAGATGAAGTGATCACAATTCATTTTACACCAAGCAAAATCCCTGGCATAGTACCTTGTCTTGGCAAATAGATGGACAGGGATCATTAGTGGCAAAAAACAATATGAACAACATTTTCATAAATTAAATATATAGCAAACCATATTAGCCATACCAGAAACCGGGCTGATTGACCAAACAGTAATAGGTGTTGTGCAGCAGCGGCCATGTCCTTATGCATAAAGCCAATGATGGGCAGGCAACATTGATGTAGTAAACTACACATACTCTGCTACTATAGCACATGTAATTCACCAATAACTGCAACAGATGCTAACAGAGAAGCGTACATACCTTATAGCAAGGATGTCAACAGTACATATAAGATGGATTCCTAGAGTCGTATTAGTGCTTTCACTGGAATATTCAGTCAATTTTAAGGTAAAGAAAAAATGTAAGTATTCTTTATTCTTCGATGAACTACATCGTTTAGTTGATGCAATATGACCATACATGTGGTGTAGGAATAATGTGAATGTCTGCGGCAACGTTGAACGTAAAGGCACAATTATGCAGTTTACTTACAGCCAATATATTTGCTCATGATCTCGAACACAACTGTGTGTGTGTATATATATATATATATATATATATATATATATATATATATATACATACATACATACATACATATATACTGTACAATGTCAATTTTTATTTAAGTGGGCACGTGAGCGTGTGGCCTGCCAACTCTATATATATATATATATATATATATATATATATATATATATATATATATATATATATATATATATATATATATATATATATATATATATATATATATATATATATATATATATATATATATATATATATATATATATATATATATATATATATATATATATATATATACATACATACATACATACATACATATATACTGTACAATGTCAATTTTTATTTAAGTGGGCACGTGAGCGTGTGGCCTGCCAACTCTGGTGGCTGCTTGCATCATGTTCAAACGGGAGCGAGAGTTACCACAGCCTCTTTTTGCGTCATCTAGTGACGAGCAAAACAAGCAGTCATAGGTGATATAAAACTGGTGGCAAACTTAAACCCCTCCCCCCTTTTAAGGCATAACAGGTCAGGCCTGGCCTCTTGTGGGTTCAATATCTGCTGGAACCCCGATATTTTTGCATTCGCCTCAATACTGCCAAAGTCAGTTTTCATTACCACTCTCACATTCCAACAACCAATGTCTTCTTGCCACTCCTAGGTAAATATAAATTATCTATCACCTGTGGAACATATCGTGGCTTATGGTATCCAATTATATGCCTTATAAGTCTGGAGAAAAGGCTTTGACAGCGAATGCAACGGGATTTTCACTTTAGCCATGCCATGACCAGGTCAAAAAAGAAATTACAGCTCACTCAGATTCAATTAAGAAATAAATTTTGCTATGAGGACTCACTCCGACTCAGACTCGCCACAATGAGTGTGCTCGGTCTCAATGTACTTTTTCAGAACCGAACTGCAGTACGGACCCAAGCTCACCAACATAGCTACTCAGTCAGACTCACAGTTTCGCCTGAATCTGGGTTGATTCACGAGTTCATTAGTGCAAAGTTATCTTTTTTAATCTTAGTGTTGAAGCTCCTTAACGCAAGCAACTCGCATAATCGATTCTCTATATTATGCCTTTAATCTTGTACCTTCAAGAACGAGTTCTCAGTGGTTTCAATTCGATGAGGAGATTTTTATGAAATATGCGACTCGTGCGGGATATCTTGAGGAACCACCTACCCTGAAAAAATTGGTGGGGAGGGTCGTGGCACCCTTGCACCCCTAATTCGCTCTTTGAATCAACAAATATTGTGCAGCACATTGTTGAGGTATCTGTGAAAAGACTTAGTACAAAGTTGAGTTGATGTAACACTCAATTAATGAAAAAAAAAATGTCAGTGTTCCCTGAAGTAGCAAAAAATAATTTTTGGGGTTCAACATCTCTAAATCACCATGTCATTACGAGAGAGACGCCGTAGTGAAGGGTTCTGGAAATTTCGACCACCTGGTGTTCTTTATAATTTGCACCTATATCAATGTACAAAGGCCTCAAGCATTTTCACCTCCATTTAAAATGCCGCTGCTGTGAATGAGATTTCATCCTACACCTGTGGGTCAGCAGTTGAGCACCACGACCACAAGACCACCGTGGTGGGTGAAATAGCGAAAAAAAGGGAACATGTATGATGCAAAGAGGGCTCTCTGAATATGCACAAAAAAACATTTGTTTTTCCATTTGACAACACTGCTCAACAATGGAAAAATGCACACCATTGTGTCAGCAAAAGGTTTTCTCAAGGTCTTTGATGTGGTTGTCATTAATGTTCAGACCTCTATCAGTATTGTCAGTACCACACTGCTTAGATTACTATAGCTGCTGAAACGGATAATTTTTTCATATCACTGCACACTGCTGCCTTGGCCACATGTAACAGTAATCAACACTTGAACTTCCTACATGCTGTACACTGCATTCAATATATGCATACCTGAAAATCACAGAATTTTCAATGTCACATTATTTCTATTTAAAAAGATGACATTTAGCAATGCTCATGACAACGATTAATAAAATGACTTACGCCCTTGTTTGCATGGTATCCTTGAGAAAGTATAGAAGCTGGAAATATGGCCACTTGATGGTGATACACTCCACATCGTCCAGGCTGGCACCGCTCTTTGCTTTTTTATTTGCTACGAAGAGCCGCCGGAACTTGTCACGTAGCGACTTCCAGCGCTTCTGTACAAGCTCGGCGGCGTCTGCGTAATGGGAAATACAAAGATTGAAGCGCTTATGCATGTCGCACGAACGACCAAGTGCTAACTTACCATCAATATTTACATTCGGTAACACGGCTGCAGCTACCTCCCGCCACATCACGGCCTTCACAATCTTGTCTTTGTGCTGCCAGTGGCTTGCCATCCATAATGGTAGTCTATGCTGCACTGCAGCGATGAGAATCTCGTTGTCAATGAAGGCACCGTCCATTGCTTGCTCCTCACACGACAACTGCAGCACTGCACGGCTGAACACAAAGCACCGCGCTTGTGCAGCACATGTTCCGGAAGTTAGACCATGAGCGCCGTAATCATCCGGTGCGACCGTAGTTGTTCAAAGATTTTTAAGGCCGAAAATTGTCATGCCTGCCTATTGCATAGACTGCTAGTGGATGTAGTTTTGCAGGAGCACATACAATCAGCTAGCAATTGTCACAGTAGGACAGTTTCACCGCTGCACGACGACGGCTCACAGATCACACAGGTGCATTCGTCGTATGCTTCTCGTTAACACTCACACCGGTGCTACAGTGCAATTCATTCACGTAAACACGCACATCGAAGCTTCAGTAGAATTCGTTCACGTAAACACGCACATCGGAGCTACAGCTCAATTCGTTGGTGTAAACACGCACGCCGGATCAATTCGTTCGTGTCAGTGACACCATGTACTACAGCTCAACGGAGTTCCGATGTAAACGATGATCACATGTCACTAGCTTGGCATCACACGCTACTGCAAAGGCATCAGACAAGCCTCAAGCACTCTTTCTATGTAATATTTTTTTTTCTTTTTTTAGCCAGCTGAGACGTAAACAACTTAACTTTCGTTGTCTGAGTTTGTCACGTCAGCTTCCACCGAGGAATGCAAACGAAGCACACATCTTTTTCGGCATCCGGCTAGTGTCGATCATCCTGACTTCTATCATCGGAATCATTTTACCACCACAGCCCACTGACTTCGAGCACAACGTATGGAGATGAAAGCACAGGCGCAGTACAATCGCCGATACGATGTTTTCACACGGCCAACGACCACACTGAAACTGGCAGGCACTCGCTAGCAAGCCGGCAGGTACTCGCTGGATTTGTCGGCGTCACTCGCACTCGGCACGAAATTGAGTCACGCTGGTAGCACTCGCAGACATTCGTCGTGTCATTCTAAATGACGAAGCGGTCATACAGGAACGTTTGGAGTAGTTTTCGTGCTTGCCTCTAGCACTCGGCCGTGCCTTCGAAGCGGCGGCCATTAGGCTCAGCACTCGGAGTCATCGCGGCCTCTGGTTGGTTGGCGCCGCTGTACGCATGGTGACGTAGCGTACGTGAGGCGAAATATCAAGCCCGGCTTGATCCCTCGCACCTGCTCGCGTATGCCCCTCCGAAGCCGACGCCGAGAGGCGCATTTGACGCTTTTGACGCGTAGACGCGAGCGAACGCGTGCCAGTGGTTGGCACTTAACATGAAAGGAAAGAACGAAAACAACCTGAATTGTACGAGAAAGCGAGTAATAACACCACGCAGGCAAAAAATACAAGTGATGAATCAAGTAAATTACATTTTTCAGTCAGCTGAAATACTTGCGTGCAGTGACCGCTTGGCTCGCCATTAAGAGCTTTTAAGTCAAGGTCGCTGGTGGATCGCAGCCACAAACACGTGTTCTACTAGATAACTTGCTAGACTTGACTACTACTTTTTAAGGACAGCTAGAAGAGAACACGGCCGTACCACCTCAATATATTTTAACTTTTTTTCAGCCTAATATGTACCAACTAGCCCAACATAACGTACTGTTATTATTTTAACTTATTTGGTTTAGACCTAGCGTACAACAACAAAGTTTGCCATGCTTCAAGCTTGTTTTCAATTCAGACATTCAAACGAATACCAGGGCCAAAATAACACAATTTATTGCATGTTTATCAAATAAATAAGTAATGTAGAAATGTGCCTTAAATATATCAAGACAGTGTTAAATTAAAGATAGGAACAGCAGCACTCTCGCTGTGCAAACTAACTTACTCTAACAAAATACGTCTGTTATGACTGGCAATGCACAGATTTAGCCTGCAAGAGACTCTCATCAGCGTGCCCTCCCGACGCGGTCCGCGTCATGCAGGAACGCGAGGGGTGTCCGTGTGCGCCACATGGAACGCGCATCACCGTCGCTGGGACGCACAGTCGGCGTCGGACAAGAAGCACGTGCACCGACCCCAGGTTATAAAAGGAGCATAATTTACACCTGCAATAGCGCATGGCCGATGCTGTTTCGTATATGGCACCAGGAATAACCATCATTTGCAATATGCACTTCGCGCTAATACTATTTCGGTATCTATGGGGTGTATCAATCCAAATGATATAATCTTTAACAAATAAGTGGTTAATCCAATGCAAGTGCGATGATGTGCGTGGTATTCGAGGTGGTGTTCATAAGGTGGCAGAGGTTATTTGCATCTGGCTGTCGATTATCAACTTGTCGATTATCGAATGCTCATAGCGACGAGTAGAGACTGCATGTTCATTTTTCTGGTACAGAATGAATAGTATTCAGAATATGTAAAAGAGATCACGTCCCAGTTTCTCTGTGCACACAGTATAGTATAGCACCATGGAAGCGACACCATGTATCAAGGTTGAGCGAGAAAAAGAAAAAAAGATGAAAAACTTCCTCTGGGAAATATTTCTTTTTACATGGTGTCAGACGCTTTGCAGTACTTTTCAGGATTATAGTTATGTAAAAACAATCTCTCGCGTTTTTTCTCGAGGTTAGCTTCGATAGTCCCCTAAATCATTCCGTTGCCCAAGAAGTAATCCGTGGCAATTATGCCATGACGTTTGGCCCTTCTCGCCTGAAATATTCAGTGACCTGATAATTGATCAATTCTGCCGCCCGACGATTTAAAATAACAAGAGACGGAAGGAAAGGAGTGTGCTCTACCATTATCGAAATTGGATTGCTACTACTTCGGTGTACGCATGCGTGCTTTTTCAGATATTGCACGAGGGTGCCCTCGCTTCGTGCATTGGGCAATTTGTGATGAACACCATGTGATAAGAATTGCTGATACATTCCAGTATAACCTACATAATTGTAAAACACTATAACGCGACCACTTGGCTTAGTTTTATTTTGACATCGGTCGAGCAGGTCACTCAGTCTCATGAAAGAGGCATAGTTATGGAGAGCAACATCATCCAGTGTTGTGAAGATTAACTTCACAAGCTCCATATGCCGCGCTGTGACGTTGTCGGATTCCTTGTCGAAACCCTTTGTGAACCTGTGGAAATCTAGAAGCACTAGTTCACCAGTTGCTTGCACGAACTCGCGAACTTCTAGGAGAACTTGTTCGATGGTGCGCCACCCTCTGATTCTCTCGTGGGTGACGTAAAACACGCGACTAGAATACTGCACTCTCAAATCAAGGCTGCGAATGCCGAATGCCAGCTGCTTCGCCATAGTTTGGTCCTGGTTATACATGTACTTCTCGTGCGGATGCGTGTAGCCTGGTGGTACATGCCAGAATTGTGCGTGCCGGGAATGAGTAGATCCAAAAGCTTTAGCGTTGAGAGCATGCAACAGTTTTGCTGCATCCACCTAGGTTTGGGAGTGAAGCAGGAAGAGTACAATATGACTGGACTCCACGGCATCCAAGGTTCCAGCACGAAGGCTCAATAGCCGAGGCATTTCCCTTCCTTCCATGTGCTGACATTGAACATTGACGCAGGTACATTCGCCTTATATTTGCCTGAAGATTGTGTAATAGGTACCATGGATAGAACGTTAGCACGTCTTTTGGGAGGACTCTGAGTTGTTAAAGCCGCGTGTGCCACTCTCATGTACTTGTTGGGGATGCCAAACCAGTTCAGATCGAAGTGTCCGTAGCTCCAGAATCCGCTGTGGGAGGATACTGTTATGTAAATGCCAGTTCTTTGCATTTTTGTAACGAAACAACACAATATACTGTAAGGTAAAGTTTTGGCTACAAGACACTTCATTAAATCACCGAGAACCTACGCCACAACACCGGTCAGACTGATGATGATGAGTAAGTTCATTTGATAAGATGACGCGTATAACTAATGCTCACATTAATATTTTTCATTGCACAGAAATGTGTTTCATTTAACACTAGAAAATTCTGCGTCAGTGTAAAATTTTACGAAATGTAAGAAGTGGGCAATGGCTGCGAAACTTGGTAGGCAGACGACAAAACGAGTGTTCCCTCTATGCTACTTTAGTTCCATTGTTTTTTTTTTTTGCCATTTGGTTGTGCCAATAAAATCAGTGGAGTTTTATTCTAGAATATATTACGCGTGAATGCAATCCGCCTACAAACATTTTGTTTTAGAGAAGCTTTATTTACGCAGTCGTATTCACTTTTGAGCTGAAGCCTCACCGAACACCAGCCAACACAAGCCTCGAACACATATAACGTAATTCCCAGTGGTCCAACGGGGGCCCTTAATAAATTCGCATAGACGGGGGCGCCAGATTTCCCTATAAGTATTTTTGTGAGAAACTATGCCCATACCAACCGCACTGTGCCCATGTTTTTAGGGATTAAGGAAGCAAAAGCATTCAAAGTGAAAAACTTGAAAGAAGAAACTGAAGTTATGGATCTACATACGGAAAGTGAATCGCTAAAAATAACTGAAGGATAATTTATCGAAAGCTGCTTTCTAAGGGCCAAAATATTTGCTAAAAGCTCTGCTTCAAATATATGAGTGTAACCTGGGAGACTGTAGGAAGAAACGTATAGAAACAATATTCAGAATATTAGGCATTATACTCTTATTTCTGAAAATATCCTTTCCCTTGGGGCTTTTTCTATCGGCCACAGCAACGGGAGTATAGCATTTTGCGAATTTCTTATAGACACTGAAGAAGAATTTCTTGTTAGGTTTTTACTAATGAAACTCCCATTTATATATTTATTTCAAATAATAATTCTTTACGCACTTTATTTGTAGGTAACCTTATGTTTGTCCAATTTTATATTGACTGGACGGCGGAAGAATTCGTTTTTCTTCAACAAAAATTTTTTTCATTACATTGACCATCGGTATAATGGCAAACTCTCATGGCAGTACGAGCCACAACATAAGAGCGAGTAAGCAAGCAAGCGCGAGACGTGCTAGTCCCGTGCCGAAAGTCTAACAAAGATATGTCATAGGCGGACAAAATCAACAACATTTTGAAGGGCATAGCTGACGATGCCTTCAACATACTCATGTGTAAGCACTGTGGCACGATTGGCTCCATCATCACTGAATGTCGGTGCTTTGAACAAGCTAAGAGCAGGCGGATTACTCAGTGCTTCAACAGACTTCCCAACACCACTGCGACTTCCTCGTGGGAAGATCCTGCGCCGCTATGCCAAAACGTGAATTGTCCGCCAGGAGCTGGAAGGCATGGACCCTGCTACCTGTACGCCCCCAGAGCAAGACCACTTAGTAGCTATGTCACTAATTCCAGCCACCACCCGGCAAGAGTTTGCCAACATGGGTGTGCAAGCTTCTCCGTCCACTCGCCTGCGCCGCAGCCGAAATGAACTCCCACCAACAACGCTGATTACAATGCCACCCCACTTGCTACTGCACTGCAGCCTTTTCGGTCCCTCAATACCACAATCCATCTGAGTAGTACACAACAGACGACCGACCAATTTGTTTTGCTTGTTCTCCCGTTGGCAACATTTAGAGTCATTTCTGCAACAAATTGTCGTCCCAACCAAGGTTTTGAAGTCACCGCTGTCAGGATGACGGAGATTATTCTAGACTCCGTTCGCCTGATGTCCACCTTCAGGATCTTCTAACACGAACCTCATTTCCTTGATCTGACATACGGGGGCGTCGTAACCCAGATAAACTTCTACAGCCGGTCGCCATTACCTCAAGGTCGCGCATCACACTTCCTTCAGCGCCATAACTCTCCGTCGCCGGATTATTCTGGACAACTCCCGGAAAACTAACAAGTGTAGCGCCTGGAGGTGGCGACTCACTGAGGTGGTGCTGCACTGACGGCTTGGACCTAAAATCCTCAACAGACCGCTAATCTCAAACAAAATTTACCTGATGTCGTCATCGATGGCCGGGCTGTTAAATCACTGATCGATACAGGTGCACATTTATCTGTGATGAGTTCCAAGCTTTAATGCCGTGTGAGTCCTTACACCTGCTGTGTTTCCAACAGTGCATGTGGTTAACGCCAGTCCTTGGTATGTGCATACCTCGTGTTATTGTTGCCGGCCACCAATCCTCAGTACTCCTTGCTGTTCTTCCCGCTTGCCCACACGATGTCATTCTTGATTTCCTGACCAGTCATTTTGCCCTCATCAATAGTTCACCTGGCGTTTGAAAGCTCGAATTGCCTTTGTGTGGCGATGCCCCTCCTACATGTCGCACACAGCTATGGTACATGGAGTTTCTACGACTAGCCCTTCAGGCTCCTATGTACGTCTATGTCGCCGTTTCCGTCTGTCCTTGATATCGACTACCCGGTAGCTTCTCTCATTCACCTCACTCTTTCCCGCAACATCGCCCCTCCTCATAACGCTGTGGTTGTCGCCAACAACAGCACGCTTTTTCCTGCCCTAAACTTCTCAACGTACACCCATGTTCTTCCCCAAGGCATTACCCTAGCAGAGCTTTCAACTGTCGCAATGCGAAATTTTTCTTTCAGCCCTTCTGCAGACACTGGGACTAAAGCTGTCATAGCCACGCACAATTAGAAATTCCTGGACAAAATGACATTCAGTGACCTTACACCTTCCCAAGTTGAAGCCCAGCACAGGGTCTTGTTTTCTTCTTTCGATGTTTTTAACATTGATGACCATCCACTGGACCACACAAGTGTCGTAGGCCACCGTATCAACACCAGTGACGTGACTCCTCTTCACAAACGCTCTCACCGTGTGTCGCACGCTGAGCGCCAAGATATCCAGAAGGAGGTAGAAAAAATGATCAAAATGAACGTCATAGAGCCTTTATTCAGTCCTTGGGCATCACCTGTGGTGCTAGTAGGAACAATTGACGGCAGATCCACGAGGTGAATGATGATGAGATTGGGCGAAGCTCCTGGAAGTAATACCGTGAAATTTTCTTCCGTTAATTCGCCTGGCGATATGCGTGATTCCTCCCCGCTTCCCATTGTCGAACGTTTTCACGATCTGCTTCGCGACGTTGACATGCTGCCTCGGCCTCTCGTTCCCGTACGGAAGGATATTGCCGACGCTGACGTGCCGCTGCAGTCTCTTGTTCACGTACGGTAGGATCTTGCCGATGCTGCCTTGTTGATGTGGCTTCTTGTTCCCGTACAGCAGGATCTTGCCGACGCTGATGTGCCACTGCAGCTTCTTGTTCACGTACGGCGGGATCTCTCCGACACTGCCTTGTTGATGTGGCTTCTTGTTCCCATACAGCAGGATCTTGCAGACACTGCCTTGCTGATGTGGCCTCTCGTTTTTGAGCGGAAGGATCTTGCCGACGCTGACGTGCCGCTGCAGCTTCTTGTTCACGTACGGCGGGATCTTTGCGACGCTGCCTTGCTGATGTGGCTTCTCGTTCCCGTACAGCAGGATCTTGGCGGCGACCTCGCGCAGCTTCCCGGCGCGCTTCTGTCTCGCGTGCTCTCACTTCAGGGTCCTGTCTGCGAGCACGAGCCGCCGCTGCCCTGTGCGCCCGACTTTAGGCATCCTTATCCATACGAGCACTCAACGACGGCAACGAGCATCGACAACAACAAACCTGTATAGATATGGTTTTGATTATAAAACCATTGCTTGAGAAAACACCTGGCGTCTTTCGTTAAGCAGCTGGTGTCTTCTTTTTGTTTTTCTTTCGAAACATATGGCGTCTTTTTGTTTTGCTTTTAGAAAACATCTGGCGTCTTTCATTGGTTTATTTCATCAATCAACGGCATTTTGAACAAAAAATTTTTATTGTTTAATCACGCACAGGAGAAATCTCACCAGGCACTACCTTGGAGGTAAACAATGGCTTCTACTGGGAATGAGAGACAGCAGAAGTCGACTTTTAACACTTCTACTTTTACTAACGTTTCCTACTAGAACATGCCAATGGCTGCTGACGGGGAATGAGAGACAGAAGAATTCGGCTTTTAGTTAACACGCACGCTGCGAATTTTTTGTATTGTTCAACAACGCACAGGAGAAATCTCCCACTGGCACCACCATGGAGGCCAAAGCGTAAAACTGGTTACACATTACGACTACGACTACGACTACGAGGGACGAACGGGTGCCGCTATAAGAAGCTTCACCCCTAAAACACAGCTTTGCTGCAAAGGCGAAACAATGAACGCGGTAGCAACAAATTGAAAGGTCACGCACAGAATTTAAAGCAGATCAAAACATGCCCTGCGTTTCTCAGGTGCAAATGACGCACGAAACGTAATTACAGGTACAGATGCACGCAAATAAACGTCTCAGTTGTTACTTCGCTGTGTCTGAAAAGCACGCGCTTTTCACAAACAGCGACTGCAATAATTACAGTGACCTTTGTGCACCAGGTAACTACAACGGAATTGTTCCAGGTAAAGCCCGAGACCAGCCGACACATACGATCCTCTCCGCGAGATAAGGGCACGTGAGGAAGCATCGCCATCCTACTCTAAGCGGGGCAAAGTACGCGTGTAAGATTAGAGCGCACGCCACCGCGCGATGTGGCGACGCGTGCTCATTGCGTCATCTTGCTGGTGATGCTTAGAACACGATAATTCTCCCCGAGTGGGCACATGGCGACACTCATACACATGCTCTGGGAGTGTAGAAAAACTCCTCCCGACTATACCACACACAAGTAAGAAAGGTCCCTCCGGAGCCCACTTCTCGCCGTCCAGCAATGGGCCGTCCAGCAGGCCTACGAAGCGGCCGCCAGGTTCACGAAGGCTCCGTTCCGCGCTCTATAAAAGAGGTCCACAGATTTCTGGGCCTCTGCTCATACTTCCACCGCTTTGCCGTCAACTGCGTGGATAATTCTCGATTCCTCTCGGATCTCGTCAAAAAGGACGTGCCTTTTAAACGGTCACTCACCAGGCCCCACATCAAATTTTAGTTATATATTGGAAATTGTTGGGTGACCGATGAGGTACATTATGGCACAAATAATTTTTGAATCGTTTCATCACAAGCGGAGAAAACAGGTTTTGTGAAGTGGTTCAAAACGAGGATAAGAGGAGGCGAGCAGGAAGCCCTTTCCGCGCCTCTGCATAGCCTTCGCAAGCCGAATCTCTTTCCCAATCTCTCCGGCATCCGACAAAGAGGTGACATGCGCATGACGTGCCAAACAAGTTCAACCCCGAGCACGCCAGCGGTGTTGCTTTGTTGACCAGCATTATCTTGTGGTCTTCTGCCTGTTTGCGCGAGATGGTTTGGAAACGCTGGACTAGATGCCGTAGAATAGATGAGCCCAATCAGTGCGCGAATGCAGCGGAGCGTTCTACGGTGGTCGTCTGCTCGATGCGCTGTCCACGGGGGCACGAACGCATGCGGAACGCCGACACATTAGCCCCACATCTCGTTGCAATTTACGGGAAAAATTGAAAACAAAACACGCTCACATTCTCTTATTGCGTTTTATTATTTTTCCAGAGTTCTATTAATCTTTTCAAGCAACAAATTACATAAACTACGAATGTCATGTTAAATAATTTTTGTCATGTCACGTTCCACTGGTTTCAATGTCAAATCATGAGCGCCTCGTCTACACATTGCGCTTGTCAGCTTAAAATTGTCAAACCTGGTGAGTGGCCCTTTAAAGATGATAGTATTTCTTGGGGACCTGCGACGAAAACAAAAATGGCAGATCTCACGTACAGTAAGAATCGATGACATGCAAAGAACGAATGAGAAAGGTTGATATGTCACTTTAAAATCAGCACAACATTACGAGATAGAGGTAAATTATGCCGTAGATGGCTTCCATGTCATGAATATCATGTTTGAGTGTGGCGTTTACCTTCGTCATTTTTCACGTCACGCGATACCAAATTTAGTGTATGTGGAGATTGTGAAACGTCCGCGAGCACGCTATAGGCGTGGTACATTGTCATGTACTTACATGACGTGCGTGTCAGGATTATCATGTTTGCACCAGTCATAAATTTTGGTCATTCATTGACGTCACGCAACACCGAATTTGGTATATGCAGAGCTAGCAAAACGGCCGCGAGCGCATCATGAAGGGCCCAATATACTCCAATGTAGCGTTGACGCCCGCGCATGCTGGGCACAGTAACGCTACGTTAGCAAAACGCGAGCCCTCTTTAGTCCAACGCCAGGCGCGACTGGCACGACCAGCTTTCGTCAGCGTGGCCCGACGGCAACCGGTGCGAAATGCAGCATGTCGCATTCATGCGTTACCCACACAACATTGTGTCTCCCTCTTTTCCTGACGGAGGGACGCCGGACGCGTTTAAACGCGCATGCATCAAAGCAACGCAGAACGGCGCGCGCCTGCGAGTATATGGCAGAACCGTCGCCTGGCGTGGGGACGTCGGCGTCACGCGACGAAATTAACGCCGGCGAGCACGCGCATCGCGTCAAGTCGAAATGTATTGGCGCCTTGACTATGGCATGTAGCCATGTTCTCACAAGACACGCATCTCACGATTATCATATTTGAACCAGTCCCATGCCTTCGTCTACCATTGACGTGACGTAATACACAATTTGGCATATGTAAAGCTAGCGAAATGGTGGTGAGCGCATCATAAGTGTGTCATATAGTGATGTTGTTACATGGCACGCATGTCGTGATTATTATGATTGGATGTGTCATTTACCTATGTCGTCTGTTCGCGTCGAGTAATACCGAGTTCGGTACATTTGAAGTTAGCGAAACAGTCGTGAGCACATCATGACCATAGCATGCAGTCATGTTGTTACCTTATAGCGAAAGTTGGGCTAGTTGGTGGTTCACACTTGTGAAGTAAAAACAGCGCAAAAATATAGACAAGGATAGAGAAAGAGACGACACCGCACTGAACTCGCAACTAAACTTTATTGAAAGATACACGCACATATATAAAGCATTTGACCCGGTCACGTGCACAACCAAAGGCATCTGCGCATCAAAGCAAACAAGGTATGAGACAAGCCTATTGATATTGTCACGTTTCTTAAGACAAAGTTGGTTTAATGGGTTCGTTGAGTCGACTAGCCAAGCAGCAGTTCAGACAGATCGTTGTTGTCTTCTTTCACTCCTGGATCTCAACCAAGCGTATCTTGGCCCCGCCGCGGTGGTATAGTGGCTAAGGTAGTCGGCTGCTGACCCGCAGGGCACGGGTTCGAATCCCGGCTGCGGCGGCTGCGTTTCCGATGGAGGCGGAAATGTTGTAGGCCCGTGTGCTCAGATTTGGGTGCACGTTAAAGAACCCCAGGTGGTCGAAAATTCCGGAGCCCTCCACTACGGCGTCTCTCACAATCATATAGTGGTTTTGGGACGTTAAACCCCACATATCAATCAACCAAGCATATCATGTGGCAATAGTCCCCCCTTTGAAAGCATCGACTCGATGCTCGTAAAAATAAAATGAAGGCATGCACACGCAGATACAGAGAACTAAAAGAGGGAGAGTGCCAGTACTCGCAGCGCAAATGAGGAAATTTCACCAATGCTTGCGCCAAGCGCAAAAAGAAAAGGCATAAAAACACAGGAGAACACGAACAGCAGCAGCAGCACAATGTCACGGCTTGTCGCAACACGTGAACCACAAAGGCTAGTGTGTGAAGTAGGGCTTCAGCCTAACGACATGCACGGTTTCGGGCCGAAGCTGTCGACGAGAAGACGATGCGCCATCCGGAAATACCTCGTAGGTAAGATCTGTGACACGTCTAAGAACCTTGTACGGTCCAATATAACGGCTTAGGAGTTTTTCGGATAAGCCTGGTCGCCGGACTGGGGTCCACACCCACACTCGGTCCCCAGGGTGGTAGGTGACGTTTCGATGGCGGAGGTTGTAACGTCGTGCGTCTTCATCTTGTTGGTGACTGCTGTTTATGTGAGCTAGCTGACGAGCTTCTTCGGCGTATTGAGTGTATTGCTCAGCGTCTGGAGCGATTTCATTGCTTTGGTCACACGGAAGCATAGCATCGAGCATGGTTCGCACGTTGCGTCCGTAAACGAGTTGGAAAGGCGGAAATCGCGTTGTTTCTTGCGTTGCCGTATTGTATGCAAACGTGGTGTATGAAATAATTTCGTCCCAGGTTTTGTGTTGTACGTCAACGTACATTGACAACATGTCCGCTATGGTCTTGTTAAGCCTATTTGTCAGTCCATTCGATTGCGGGTGATAAGCCGTCGTTTTTCGATGACTTGTGCAGCTCAATTTAAAAATGTCCTCCATCATTTGTGCTGTAAATGACGTCCTTCTGTCCGTATTCACGCATGACGGGGCACCATGCCGTAGGACGATTTGGTGCACGAAGAACTGCGCGACTTCAGAGGATGTGCCCCGGGGTAGCGCTTTTGTTTCAGCATAACGAGTAAGATAATCTGTCGCAACTATATTCTATTTGTTCCCAGAGGACGACAAAGGGAAGGGTTCAAGAAGGTCCATTCCCACGAGGTCAAACGGTGTCTGTGGTGGTGCGATCGGCTGGAGCAGGCCCGCGGGTCTCACAGGCGGAGTCTTGCGACGGTGGCACTCACGGCAGCCTTTCACGTATCGATGTACACTAGTTGATAGTCGCGGCCAGTAATACTGTTGGCGTATTCTGGCGAGAGTTCGCGAATAGCCCAAATGTCCTGACGTGGGCTCGTCGTGGCACGCAAGGAAGATCTCTTCCCGCATTTCGGTAGGAACAACGAGTAAAAAGGCTTTGTCGCTACCACGGGCGTTTTTCTTGTAAAGAATGCCTCTTCTTAAACAAAAAGAAGACAGTTCGCGAGAAATGTGTCGAGAAACCTTAGAGTTCCGGCCTTCCAGGGAATCGATAGCTGGGCGTAATTCGTCGTCTGCCCGCTGTTTTGACATAAATTTGGAATCGCTGACTGCTCCGAGAAACGCATCTTCATCCTCGGAGCCCCTGACAGCGTGCCCCACAGGCGCTCGAGAAAGCGCGTCGGCATCTTCATGTTTGCGCCCTGACCTGTACACAATCGCAATATCGAACTCCTGCAAGCGCAAACTCCACCGAGCGAGACGGCCGGTGGAGTTTGCCAGCCAGCAGAGCGAGTGGTGGTCAGTCACCACTTTGAAGGGACGACCGTAGAGGTAAGGCCGAAACTTGGTCGTCGCCCACACGACTGCGAGGCATTCTTTTTCCGATGTAGAATAGTTGGTCTCGGCTCGAGAAAGAGTACGACTGGCGTAAGCTATTACATGTTCAACGCCACCGTGTCGTTGTACAAGAACAGCGCCAAGTCCGACATTGCTGGCATCTGTATGAATTTCTGTAGCAGCGTCCACATCAAAACGGGCAAGAACAGGGGCTGTTTGCATTCGCTGCCGTAGCTCTGTGAACGCTGCATCTTGTTTTGCGCTTCAAGTAAAAGGCACGTCATCTCTGGTGAGTCACGTAAGAGGTTCAGCTATCTTCGAAAAGTTGGTGAGAAATCGGCGATAATACGCGCACAAGCCGAGGAAACGGCGTACTGCTCTTTTATCTGATGGAACAGGGAAGGCGGTGACAGCAGCAGTTTTTTCTGGATCAGGACGCACTCCATCCGCGCTAATGACATGTCCGAGAAATTTCAGCTCTTCGTAGCCGAAATGGCATTTTTGGGGTTTCAGCGTGAGTTTAGCTGTGCGAATGGCATCCAGAACCTTTCTCAGACGCTTCAGGTGTTCTTCAAAGCTCCCGGAAAAGATGACCACATCATCGAGGTAGACAAGGCAGCTTTGCCACTTCAAGCCAGCGAGAACTGTGTCCGTCATCCTCTGAAAAGTAGCTGGGGCAGAACAGAGGCCGAAGGGAAGAACACGGAATTCGTAAAGTCCGTCTTGAGTCACAAACGCGGTTTTTTCTTGGTCTCGTTCATCCACTTCGATTTGTTAATAGCCACTCTTTAGATCGACGGACGAAAAATACTTCGCGTGTCGTAATCTGTCGAGAGAGTCGTCGACCCATGGAAGAGGGTAAACGTCTTTTTTCGTGACGCTATTAAGCTTCCTGTAGTCACTACAAAGTCGCAGCGTACCGTCTTTTTTCTTTACTAGAACGACTGGCGAGGACCAAGGGATGTTGGATGGTTGAATAATCCCGTCATCGAGCATCTCTTTTACTTGTGTCTGAATAGCCGCACGTTCTTTGGAAGAAACGCGGTAAGGCTGCTGTCGGATGGGGCGGACGTCATCGTCGGTAATAATTCGATGCTTGGCGAGGTGTGTTTGACGGACTTTGGAAGAAGAGGCAAAGCAAGACCGAAACTCCCTTAAAAGGTCATGAAGTGCAGCCTTTCTTTTGTCTGACAGCGTCGAGTTGATGTCGATGTGGTCTAGGAATTCTTCATCCTAATGCGTTTCCTCGGACGCGAAGCACTCCGTGACGTCGGCAAGAGGGTCTCCATAGGCTACGGTGGTTCCGCGGAAAAGATGCCGGTGCTCGTAGTTGAAGTTCGTAACTAGTATTTGCGACTGTCCGTTACGGACACGCACAACAGTTTGGGCGGCACATACACCTTGGAGTAGCAGAAGTGATAGGTTGCTTTCAGCCACCACGTCACCGTCCCGGAGGTCTTCACAAATGACTTCGATGGGAACATTCGCTCGAGGCGACAGCGTCACACTGTCGTCTGCAACACGCAGCGCAGGTCTACGGCAGTTATCAGCGTCTCGATCTGTTGCGCCTTGAGTCGAGAAGGTCACAATGCGCTCACGAAGATTAATGATGGCACCGTATTCCCGAAGGAAGTCCATGCCGATAATCAGCTGACGTGAACAGTCGCGCAGAACGAGGCAGCTGAGCACAAACGTTGACGCACGAATTTTCACTCTTGCCGTACAGCGACCCAGTGGTGTTACAACGTGTCCTCCAGCAGTTCGAATTCGCGTTTCATTCCACGGCGTAATCACTTTCCTGAGATCTTTTGCTAGCCTCCCGCTGATAATCAAATAGTCTGCACCAGTGTCTATCAATGCATTGACCTCAAAAGCGTCAATCAGCACAGGTATGTCAAGTGACACGCGGTCACTGGGTTCAGATGTGGATTTCGGCGTTTCCTCGGTACTGCGATTATTCTCTGATTGAATGTCTTCCGTGTTGCGCGCAAGCGTCGATGGGAGGTCTTCCGCACTTTGAGTCCCAGCGACCTTGCCCCCGAAGGCCGCTGCCTTCAGTTTTCCCGACGAGGGCTTGGGAAGCGTTCCCGTGCCGTCACCTCGAAACGTGACCCAGTGGCTGCGGGTCTCCTCGGAGATGGTGACCGCGATTGCCGTCGTGTAAAGAGTGCACGCTGTTGCGCGAGATACTCTTCGATATCCCTTGGCCTTTGACCAATTTGGGGACGAGGTGAATTGACAGAAAATCCACGCAGGCCAAGTTGCCGGTATGAACATTCGCGGTAAATGTGACCAACCTCACCGCAATGATAGCAGAGGGGTCGTCTGTCCGGCGTACGCCAGAGATCAGACTTGCGCGTCGGTGCACGGCGACCATCAATGTCCAAACCAGCGTGCGCCGACTGAATTGCGACTGACGGCATCATTGTCTGGATCGGGACGTATGGCACTGTCTGAAGCGGAACGTGCGGCACTGTCTGGATCGGGACGTGTGGCACTGTCTGGATCGGGACGTGCGGCACTGGCTGGGTCGGGACTCCTTGACCAGAACGAGGCGTGGCAGATTGCAAGGCTTCCGCGTACGTACAACGGCGACTGTCAGTAGACACAAGAGCCGTTTCCGGATCAACCGACATCGGCGGAAAACGATGGGCATGCAACACCTGTTGGACCTCATCACGGATGACACTGGTGATAGAACCAACATCGATTTGCCTTGTCCCGTACATCTTTTCCATTTCTTCCCGGAAAACAGATCGGATGATCACGCGAATCCATTCGGGGCTCTTGCTCCCAGGGGTGGCAAAAATTTCGGGAGTTGAGGCAGCATTCACTTGACGGTCAAACAGGGCAGACCGTTGGTGCAGTACTTGCTCCATTGTTGTCGCTTCAGTAAGGAACTCGGCAACACTCTTGGGGGGACTACGCACCAAACCAGCAAAAAGTTGTTCCTTCACACCACGCATGAGGTGGCGCAACTTTTTTTCTTCTGCCATAGCAGGATACGCTCGCTTGAAAAGCCGTGTCATGTCCTCAACGTACATCGAGATGGTCTCGTTTGGCATCTGAATGCGTGATTGAAGTGCACGCTCCGCGCGTTCGCGGCGGTCGGGACTCCTGTAGGTCTCCAGAAGGCGACGCTGGAACTCGCGCCAAGATGTCAGAACATCATCCCTGTTCAAAAACCACGTCTTGGCACCGTCTTTTAAGCAAGTGTACACGTTCCGGAGCTTCGCGGCACCATCCCAGTAATTGATCGCTGCGACACGTTCAAACTCACTCAGCCAGTCGTCAACATCTTCATGCTGCTCTCCGTGAAAGGGGCTAGGCATGACCGGGTTCTGGACGGTGCAGTAAATCGGCGTGGAAGGTGTCGGAGCTTGCACGGGATCTTGTGTCGAAGTCATAGTCGCTGCGTCAGTGGTTGGTGTCTCAGGTGGTAGGCCTCGTTGGCGGCGGCTTACTCTGTGAACAGGAGTGTCCACGAGTGCAGGGCTTGTGTTCCGGCTGCTGGGTTGGGTATTGGGCATCGGGTGGATCGTGAAACGTTGTACCCAGCACCTCCACCAGTCTTGTCACGTTTCCTAAGACAAACTTAGTTTAATGGGTTCGTTGAGTCGACTAGCCAAGCAGCAGCTCCGACAGATTGTCGTTGTCTTCTTTCACTCCTGGATCTCAACCAAGCATATCATGAGGCAATATTGATAATCAACACGTGTGAAACAACCACTCAAAAACACAAAAAACGTGCCTTCCTACTTGCCAAAAACTTTCAGAACGGTCCCGAACAAACTAACAATCACTTGAACGTGTCAGCGCTGAACACAGTGTGATAAGTGAAGTGCGCGTTTCGTGAAGTGCGCGAGTGCAACCAGTGTTCGGTTTAAAATGTGCGCGAGTGCACCGGCATAGGAAAGAAGACGACGACGACCGATGGCGTGGACGCGCGCTTTCGCGATGTATTCGGTGAGGAAGACGAGGGGCAGACGAGGCGCGTGAAGTTCGGACCAATGAGAGGCTTCCACGCTGGCTTGGAAGAAGCCCGAACGAAGAACGAGGCAGACGTGGCCGGGACGCGACGGAGGCAAACAGGCTACCAGGGCGCGGGGGTGGCGGCCGAGTTCCTGAGGCAAGGCTGCTGTGGGCTCCCACCTGGTCGGGCACCCGAGCATCATCTATCGTCTGGCGTTGGCCAGGCCGCTCGTCGTCTGGCGTTGGCCAGGCTGCTCGTCGTTCGGCGTTGGCCAGGCTTCTCACCATCTGGCTTTGGCCAGGCTCGTCCCGTTTCCAGGGCTACGTCCCAGCGTCGGAGGACGAACGCTGAGAGGTCACTGACCTTGGTGCGGCCGGAGCTACCTTCAACCACGAGCAACGCTTGGACCTCTGATCTACCTTGTCTGCACCCCATCGCATCAACCCTCGCCGTCTACGAGAGTGCCGCGACCGAACGGTGACAGTCGCTTTTGCTATTGCGGAACTTAGGCATCCTTAGCATTTCGCGGTCACTAGGTTAATTTCTCCTCGAATTTGTGTGCTTTGTTTGTTTTTCCTCTTATTCCTTTCTCTTTATCTAGTTTATTGAAAATATATTTAGTTGTTTTTGTTGTGTGCATAAACGGTCTCGTGTTCTCTTTACCGATGTGGGTTTTTCTCATCGGTTTATATGCACAAGAACCTACACGAGAGCTTGTGGGTTGACTAGCCTCGTGACAATTGGCGTCCGCTGCGACAGGACAAGATTGTTTATACAATTAAGGTTTTTACAGAAGGAGAGAAAATGACTACGTCTGATTTAACGGCGTTAGCGATACGCATGGTGCTAGAGGGCGATGAATTGAAGGCATGGCTTGATGAGCGTGAGGCACGAGCTCGCGAAGAAAGGGCAGCTGAACGAGAGGCAAGAAAGGAGAGGATGGAACAGGCGGAGTTGGAACGAAAACTTGAGGCCGAATGCCAGAAGACGATTCAACTGCGTCTTCAACTTGCTCAGGTGGAAGGGGCCAGGGGATCCGCGGCGTCGGATCATGGTCGACAGGTGCGAGAACCGTGTAACGTTAACACGCACAATTTCATACCCGGATTTAATGAAAACCGGGATGACCTTGATGCTTATCTCAAGAGATTTGAGAATGTGGCCACCGGTCAGGAATGGCCTAAGGATAAGTGGGCCACGGCACTGAGTCTGTGTCTGAGCGGAGAAGCTCTGAAAGTATTTGGTCGCTTGTCTCTAGAAGAGGCACTTGACTACGAGAAAGCCAAGTTAGCATTACTGCAGCGTGTTCGTTTCACGGCGGAGGGCTACCGGGAGAAGTTCCGGCATAGCAGACCTCAGGATAGAGAAACAGGCAAGCAGTATGCAACCAGGTTGGCAAGTTTTTTCGACAGATGGGTGGAGATGTCCAAGACAGCAAAAGAATATTCGTCTGTTCGAGATCTAATAGTAGCTGAACAGTTTGTCAATCAATGCCATAACCGCGTGGCGCTTTTCCTACGTGAGAAAAAATGTCGTAAGCTAGATGAAATGGCCGAGGCTGCGGACAATTTTTTAGAGGCCCAACGACAGTCAAATTTGTTGGTTTTTCGCGACAAAACGGAGAACGGCGCCGCAGGAAAATGCGGAAGTACAGCGGGGAAGTCCCCCACTCGATGTTTTGTCTGTGATGAAACAGGTCACAGGGCAGCAGAATGTCGTGCTCGGACAAGACCATACTGTGACTACTGTCGCAAAACGGGGCATGATATTAATGTATGTACCAGAAAGCAGAACGTCACGAAGAGGACTTCTTGTATCTTGTCGCCAGAGGAAAAGGCAGATGTAGTGAATGATATACCTGCGGACAAGCACGAGCAGAATATGACCAGTGCGGTAAATACGCAGCCAAAGTCAGAAAAACATCCGATGCCAGTGCTGCAGGGCATTATATTCGGCCAAGCTGCTTCCGTCCTACGGGATACAGAAAGCAATACAATGGTGGTTCGGCGTTCTTTGGTGCCAGATGAAGCACTGACAGGAACCACGACGGCCGTGTTCTTAGCAGGCGGGAGCCGGATCACGGTACCAGAGGCGAAGGTGGAGATTTTTTCGCCATATTTTTCAGGCACGTGTATCGTGAAATGCATGTCCTCCCCGCTATATGACATCATCGTTGGCAATGTGCCAGGATCTCGTGCTGCTGATGACCCTGACAAAAAATGGAAAGAAAAACTGGCTGAAGGGAACTTCACTCCGAACGGCGTAACCGATACCTTGTATAAGAAGAAAGAAGACCATCGTTTAAAGGCATCACTTGGTAGTATGAAGAGCACAAGCGTCCGGCCGGATTCAGCTGCAGTTAGCGTCAGAAGTTTGAAGATGAACAGGAGGGAGCTCGAGAGGGCCCAAGCAGAAGACAAGACCCTGGGAGCTTGCAGGGACAAAGTAGGGCAGGTTTTTTATGGCAGAGGATTGACCCAGTATTCCTTTGTCATGGAGAAGTCATTGTTGTATCGAAATTACCGACTATCCTCTGGCAAATTGATACAGCAGGCCGTAGTTCCTCTCAAGCTGCGAAGTCAAGTGTTGAAGATGGCCCATGAGAGTTTGATGTCCGGGCATCAAGGAGTAACAAGAACGATTGATCGGGTGTTAGGTTCATTCTATTGGCCAGGGGTCCAGGAAGAAATTAAAAGATACGTGCGGTCCTGTGACACGTGCCAAAGAATGTATCCAAAGCTTAAAGTAGGAAAGGCTCCTCTTGGGAAAATGCCCCTGATTAACACTCCTTTTGAGCGCGTGGCCGTGGACATTTTTGGACCCTTAAAGCCGGTCTCAAATAGGGGCAACAGATGCATACTGACCATGGTCGATTTCGCTACGCGATATTCTGACGCCATTGCTTTGCCGGCGATTGACTCCGCGACTGTGACAGACGGGTTGGTCGAAATGTTTTCCCGCGTTGGATTTCGCCGCCAAATCTTGTGCGATCAGGCCTCGTGCTTCACGTCGGACCTGATGAGAGAAGTAAACGATCTGTTGGCAATCAAACATCTGAGTTCGACGCCCTATCATCCCATGTGCAATGGTTTGGTAGAGCGATTTAATTGGACTTTGAAACAAATGCTGCGCAAGCTATGCCAAGAGGATCCTAAATCATGGGATCGACTGCTTGCACCACTTCTATTTGCATATCGAGAAGTTCCTCAGGCCAGCATGGGGTTCTCTCCTTTCGAACTCATTTACGGGAGATGCGTCCGAGGGCCACTCAACTTGTTAAAGGAGCTGTGGACTGGAGAAAAGATCGAAGAGGAGGTGAAAACGACCTATGGGTATGTCCTCGATCTCCGGGATCGTCTGGAAAGAACGCTAAAATTAGCCCATGAGAACCTGATACGAGCGAAAACGACTCAAAAATATCACTATGATCGGAAGAGCAAGAGCCGTCAGCTGAAAGTCGGAGACCGAGCTCTTATTTTGCTTCCTACAACAGCGAATAAGTTGTTGATGGAATGGAAAGGGCCGTTTCCGGTCATTGGAAAAAAGGGTGACTACGACTATTGGCTGGATTTGGGGCATGACGCCAAACTTTTCTATAATATTATGTTAAAACAATATGAAGACCGGCAACCAGACACAATTCCACAAACAGCATCTTTTGTGGTTATGAAAGAGGAGGAGACAGATACCCCTATACCAGCTTGCACAGTTAAGCCGACTGTGGGTGTAGAAGCGATTCCGATCGGCAGTAGCTTAGAAGAAGACAAAGGTACAGAACTTCGGAAGATTCTAATCACCTACCAAGATGTATTCTCTGAGATACCGGGAAAGACAAATCTGTTGGAATGCCGACTTCAATTGACGACCTCTGAACCGATCAACACACCGCACTATCCTTTGCCGTTGGCCATGAAGGAAGTAGTAGAACAAGAAGTTCAGGACATGTTAAGACTGGGTGTGATTGAGCGATCCCATTTGCCCTACAATTCGCCCTTGGTACTTATTAAGAAGCCGGATAACACCTATCGCACATGCGTCGACTTCCGTCGCATCAACGAGATACTGGTTTCCGACGCTGAACCCATACCTAGGACCGACCTGATGTTTACAGAGGTGGGCACAAAGAGATACTTCTCAAAGTTTGATCTCACAAAGGGGTATTGGCAAATCCCACTTGACCGGACATCGAGGCCAGTAACGGCATTGTAAACGCAATCCGGTCATTTCCAATTTGTATACATGCCGTTTGGCATAAAGACAGCTTCTGCGGTGTTTACGCGTCTAATGAGAACACTCCTACAGGGCCTTGAAAATGTAGTCCACTACATCGATAACGTTCTCATAGCCACGAACACCTGGGAAGAGCACATAGACACCTTGCAACGCTTGTTGCAGAAAGTACGGGAGTCTGGCTTAACCATCAAGCCTCAGAAGTGCGAAATCGCTGTGGAGTCGATAGTCTTCTTGGGACATCGTCTAGGAGGCGGGACTATTCAACCTAAGAAAACTACGGTTTGAAGATAGCCAGTGCACCTCTACCTGACACCAAGAAGCAACTCCGATCTTTTCTGGGACTAGCTGGGTATTACCGAGATGTAATACCTCGCTATGCGGAGAAAGCACAGCCTTTAACTCAGCTAACCAGAAAAATGGAGAAAAACAAGATTTGTTGGACTCCTGAAACGGAAGGAGCATTTCAAACGCTGAAGCAAGCCCTTGCTTCTGGGCCGATCGTGAAGACACTAGACCCAAAACGTGTGTTAATACTCCGTACAGACGCATCCGACACATGCATCGGTGCAGTCCTCATGCAAGAACACGAGGGGCTGTTGCACCCAGTGTCGTATGCCAGCCGCCAGCTGTTGCCTCGGGAGCAGAATTACTCGACTATCGAACGAGAATGCTTAGCGCTAGTATGGGCGGTAGAAAAATTTCATATTTTTTTGTACGGAGTACAGTTTATTGAACAGACAGATCATCAACCGCTACAATACTTAGCGAAGGCAAAACACCTGAACAGTAGGTTGCTAAGGTGGAGTCTAGTACTACAAGAGTACACTTTTCATATTCAACATATCAAAGGTTCTGAAAACGCAGGTGCCGACTTCATGAGCAGGTTACGGCCATATATACGAATTCAGGTGTTGCTAAAGATGGGAGGCAAAGCATTTCAACCAACCATCGGAATATTGTTTACCATATGTGGATTTGTTTTCCTGTAAGTGTGCTCCTTAAGACTTGTTGCAGTGATACCAGTGTGCATGTGTTCATGCGAACTCCAAGAACGTATCCTGTCTGGTGAAACACGCATCCGGCAGTTTTTTCCGTTGGGAAAAAACTTTTCGAAAAAGGGGCATGTTGTGATAAGTGAAGTGCGCGTTTCGTGAAGTGTGCGAGTGCAACCAGTGTTCGGTTTAAAATGTGCGCGAGTGCACCGGCATAGGAAAGAAGACGACGACGACCAATGGTGTGAACGCGCGCTTTCGCGATGTATTCGGTGAGGAAGACGATGGGCAGACGAGGCGCGTGAAGTTCAGACCAATGAGAGGCTCCCACGCTTGTTTGGAAGAAGCCCGAACGAAGAACGGGGCAGACGTGGCCGGGACGCGACGGAGGCAAGCAGGCTACCAGGGCGCGGGGGTGGCGACCGAGTTCCTGAGGCAAGGCTGCTGTGGGCTCCCACCTGGTCGGGCACCCGAGCATCATCTATCGTCTGGCGTTGGCCAGGCCACTCGTCGTCTGGCGTTGGCCAGGCCGCTCGTCGTCTGGCGTTGGCCAGGCTGCTCGTCGTTTGGCGTTGGCCAGGCTTCTCACCATCTGGCTTTGGCCAGGGTCGTCCCGTTTCCAGGGCTACGTCCCAGCGTCGGAGGACGAACGCTGAGAGGTCACTGACCTTGGTGCGCCCGGAGCTACCTTCAACCACGAGCAACGCTTGGACCTGTGATCTACCTTGTCTGCACCCCATCGCATCAACCCTCGCCATCTACAAGAGTGCCGCGACCGAACGGTGACAGTCGCTTTTGCTATTGGGGAACTTACGCATCCTTAGCATTTCGCGGTCATTAGGTTAATTTCTCCTCGAATTTGTGTGCTTTGTTTGTTTTTCCTCTTATTCCTCTCTCTTTATCTAGTTTATTGAAAATATATTTAGTTGTTTTTCTTGTGTGCATAAACGGTCTCGTGTTCTTTTTACCGATGTGGGTTTTTCTCATCGGTTTGTATGCACAAGAACCTACACGAGAGCTTGTGGGTCGACTAGCCTCGTGACACACAGGTACCGAACTTTTTTTTCACCAAGGGCCACAGGCGGCTTGCTTACACAGCTTTCGCCCTCCTTTTCAATGAAAAAAGCCTCCATCAATTCCTTGGTGCACTTATCTCGATGTCCAAACAGGCAAGTGGCTTTATCTGCCAAAAGTTGGCAGCCACACTCCCTACAATGAGCTGGCAGGTGCAACACGCCGGTGGCCATTAAAGAGGTTAAGTGTTCTTGTAGTCTTACGTTAACGCACCACCCGGTTGGCCCAATGTAAACCACCCCGCATGACAATGGCGACAGATATACAACACACGATGTACACTGAACATATCTATTTTTGCTCTTCTCCGGGCAGTACGAGCAGGTCTTTCGTAGACCCGAACTTCTTTTATGCACGCGGGAGCAAATGGAAGACAACTTCTTGGGAGCGGACATCACTACGCGTACCCAATACTTCTGGCCACATTTTTCAAGCAATGTGAAAACTTGTGCACGTAGGGTACCACAACCGGTTCTTTTCATTGGGCACGCGCTCTGTTCTCATGTGCGTATCACTTACGCTTTTGACCCACTTGATTAGCTTTTGACAGCTCCTCAAGATTTCCGTATCAGGGTAGCCCGCCAACTTCAGCCTTTCAACCTCGCTCATGAA